>NC_088205.1:13551835-13868517 GCF_037126465.1 Ornithodoros turicata | reverse complement strand
CAGTCATGGGAGTTAAGGCCCTGTACAATGGCCTTTAGGGACCCTGCAGGAGGCCATAGTACTGGCCGTGAGCAGGTCAGCCAATTCATTTTAGCAGTTCTCATACATTATCACGCAGGGCATTGAACAGTTCGATTGAGATGTCGTACAATCGTACAAGCTAGTTTTGAGAAGGCGGGGAAAGGCATGTTGCGGCTTCGTGGTATATATGTACAGTGCAATGCGCTTGTAGGAGTAACAAAAGCGTGATCAATTTTCATTTCTTTACATCTCGCCTGATGGGATAAAACAATCTTCTGCGGCTTGCTTAAACTACCTACCCTGCATGGAGTAGAAAGGGTCAAGGTAGTCACGGTATACGTCGAGCACCGCACGATTTTCGCCCTCATATGGCCAGAGTTATTCGCGGGAACTTAAATTCGCGATTTTGGAAGAATGCGCGAAAAACGCGAAAAATAATTCCACGCTAAGAAAAAACACTTCTACAGTATATGAAGCGCGGTGTGTCCGCCTCCAGTCCAGACAGACATCCCGCTCGACTAACCGGCGTTACCCCACGACCACTACCCGCAGTAAGAAGCAAATAAATGGAAGAATTCTACCTCCCCTTATCCAAACCTGATGTTTCGTAATCCCCAGTCATATATTCCTAGTGTTCCGTGCGCAGAATTTCTAACCCAATATTATTAAATTTGGTTCCATACAATGTCGCTTGGGACGAGGTCATCATACTTTGGCAGATTGCCTGCAGAGTCCCAACCCGACCACCGAAGCATAGCGGAAAATCTGACACATTTCTTCTTCGTCATTTGCCCATCGTTTTCGTCTTTTTCTTCTTTTTTTGATGACTGGAAGTGGATCCGCCTTACAACGTTGCCCTAGCGATAAATACTCCTCTTCGATATAGATAATTCTGTTTCAACTTAAAGATGCTTCCGTGTCCGTGTTGCTCACGTATCAGCAATGACAGCCATGGGCGTATAAAACAATTTGGCTCTTCCCTCTGCAGGCGTCCCGTTTAGGCACGTAAACAAGATATATAGGTCAAAGCAGGTCGCATACAGCCAGCAATCCGGAAGCTTTCATTAAGGAAGGAAGATGTACACACCCCAGATCCCTCGTGACATAGTAGTGATCAATGGATCTCTGTTCTCCGTCACACAGACAGGGTGGGCGTGGGTGGAATACGCCACAATCGTTGAGGCTACGGCAGCATCTCTCATAATATTCAGAAAAAATTCAGCGGTACTGCATAACGAACGCAACACTTTAACGACAGCGCAGGAATGTCGCCCAAAGGCATCGTTATTCGACGTCGCTCTGAATGGAGAAAGTACCTAATTTGCATTATACGGCCTCAATTGCGGAAGTCGTTAAGTAAACGAAAAACTTCTCCGCACAAAAGATGGAAGCTATGCTAATTATTGTTATAAGTGTAGTTTGCTCCTGCCTTCCCGTGGCACATATTACAGAAACAACCGCTTGGATCATTCTCGCAAGTGAGAGCCATTCTCTTCTCTCATACTTACCGCTAACCATCAAATCCTGGGACTCTTTCACTTTGTCGGTCGTACCAATTTTCGATTCTTTAACGTTTAAATAAGTTCTCATCCCTCCCCTTGAATCAGTCCAACGTTAAAACATTTGATATTCGTTTTCTTTTGCGCGCATACGGTTTCGTACGGTTTCTTGCTTTGAGGTACCATTGACCGCCAAGAATGTTACTCCCATCGTTACTGTCACGTTTAATGGTTATAGTGGTCCTAGTACCACTCGTTACAGCAAGTAGAGTGCATGACGCGTACTACGGCCGTGTGATGCGCACGCACCAGCGCATTTGTAACCGCGAATTTCTTAAACTTGTCGTTAGATACGGGTTAGGTTATATAGCTGTTCTAGATGAATAACTGAGCTCCAAGCTATGTCATCTTTATATGCCACTAAAACTTAAAACCGAAGAATCAGACATCATTGTCAGCATTCAACGCGCTAAAGCAAGGACACGAGTTTGAGATAGAATATATGAAGTTTGAAAACAATCATTCATTCCCTCACCTGGTGTCGTGCGATGAAAACTTGTAAAAGATTTATTCCTAAAACTTGAGCAGGTACGAACGCGCGTCCGATGATCCGTAGGTCACAGAATCAAATCGTACACAACATCCAATTTGTAAAAAGAAACGCGGTTAGAAAAACACCGTTTCCTCCTGGTTCAACGTAGAGTACCTTCAAAGTGCTCCAACACACGATGTTGGCATCACTTTTGTGTTCTGAGTCCACGATAAAGGAGCACAACACAAGCAGTTTAGCACAGGGATACAAGTGTCTCAAAGCATCCTAAGAAAACGATCACGAGCAGCACGGCGGAAAGTTTGAAAGTTTACCGTAAGCGGTTTTCGAACGCGCGATGCCGTTGAAAAAGTTGCGCTCGTGGACCACGTGAACTCGCACGTCCAATTTCGACGTTCTGCAAAGTGACAAGTATTCGTGCACGAGGGAATTCGGCTGAACACGAAGAAGGAGAGACTGTGTTCGTTCGTTTGGTCACGGCATCAGCGTTGCTTTAAGATGCTGCTGTGTCCACCACGCAAGTGAGCCCGTCTGGTTGGGAGCGCAACTCCCAAGGCCAGTTGTTGCGTTGAGGGGGCGCCGCGTTCGCCGTCCTTTCGCCTTCTTTCCCTATGCTGCGAGGGCGAGGGAAAGATTGGGAAATGGGAAGACGGGATCCTCCGTAGTTAAAAAATTATAGGCGGCTGCGCTTTGTCGTTCCCCGGTGTTGCACGGAGCCACCAAATGTGCAATCGTACCTACACGTTCTTTTTTTTTATGGCTTACCAAAAGAACGACGGAAGTTTTGCCGATAGCCAAAAGGGTTCCCTAATATATTCAATACTTTTGGAAAGACTCTCAGAAACTCAAACAGCTATTGATCGTTTGTCACTCTAAAATATCATCTCGAAGTTTTTACGGGAGGCTAAGAAAGCTTTGACAGACAATATTGATGTTGCTGTTGTCTCTACCTTTTTTTTTAACTTCTTTTACGATAGCTTAACTCGCGGTAGTTCATCACAAGAAGGTAGGTAGGACGCCAGTTATATTGTATTCCGTTACTTTTATTTTTAAACACGTTAAAAACTCATAGTGTCTGCAAGCGGCCAACGCGTCAAACGCACAGGTGCTCGGAGCTGTGAATACTGGTTGCTGCTACCACCAATGACCCATAGAATAGAACGGCATAGATGCAGGTTAGCTGGTGGATAAACTTCATGATACACAAGCCTGAGCGATGGCAAGGACACATAAACAACACAACACGAAGGCTCAAATATATCACCTCAACTATTTGAGCCTTCGTGTTGTGTTGTTTACTTGCCTTTCCCATCGATCAGGTTTGCCTATCATGGAGTTGACCCATACAACATGCGAATGGCACAATAATTTGACGATAAAACATTTCGCTTGCCTCTTAACAGCTATATCCCACAGACATGTCCTGCAGTCGGCAGGCCACGTCATTTCGACAATACGACTGAAGCTCCGTTCATAAGGCCAGAGTACTTCAAAATGAAGTGCACTCGAGCACTCAGCTGCCCTCCGAGACAGATTATGAAGGGAAAGAAGTGCAATCTCGCGGAGTGAGTTTCACCCGTTTTTCGCAAACAATCACGCGGATTGTGCGCCAGTAAGCCTTCAGCCTGGTTCGAGTCCCGATCTTCACATAATACGGTAGCCTTGGAATCACCAAGACGCCTACCAGTCTCCGTCCAGGCACTTTGGCATCCGCGAATGGCATACTAATGGAGCATTAAGGATGTGATATTCCAAAGTCGAAGCGTTAATACCGGCTGTGATCCAAAGTCTGCGGTAGGTCCTTAGATAACGTCGCCCTCTTTACAAATAGGGGGTCACACATGGCTTCGAAAGCTATATTTGACTTATATATATATATATATATATATATATATATATATATATATATATGGGCAGCAGGGGAAGGCGAAAAGAAGTGAGAAACAGACATCGCGTCACCTACGCCGACAGAATTGCTTGGCAATAAATTTACGAGATAGATCGCGCAATACAGCCGAGAAGGAAAACAGGCGAGGGACCTGTACATGGGGGCGCTACAATCAATGTTGCTCTGTGTTGCTCGTGGGAACGAGGAGGCCGAGAAGTAAATCACAGCTGGCTACTGCCGCGGAGACACATTTTTAAGGCGACAGGTTGGATCGTTACCAAATCAAAGCTAAATAATAAATGATGTTATAAGACTTTCTATAATGTTTAAAATCAACGTACAAAATATTTCGAGGATTGCTTTATAGTCACCCGTGACGTCACTGCAAGTAGCTTCCGGTTTCTATTCTGCCAAGCAATCGGGCCACCGGTTCGAGGCAAAACTTGCCGATTGCCTTCTGTGAAGCCGGAACTGGATATGAACGTATATTTTATTTTTCTCGCTTAAAAAAAAAGCGACGATGTTCTGCGAGATGAAATTTTGCCGTTGGCATCTACACGTTAGCCTACAGTCGATTACAAGTCTGATATCGAAATCAGACCGCAGCTGCAAACTATCCCTCAGAGTCTAGACTCAGATGAGCTGCAAGCAAGATGCAAGCAAAATGAGCTGCACTGTAATACACAAGCTCTGATGCCATCTGCGATATGTCGTCTGCTTTCATTTTAGTCGCAGTAAGTATGCCTTTTTCTGTCCCTAATTCATGACTAGGCTTACGTTCCTGCAGATCAGGACGCCGAAAACTAGGAAATGCGTCACGTTTAACAGATAGGGGTATAGACCTGCTCAACCTCAGAGACACTCTGGGGTGGATGCTGCGGGTCAGGTTTTGCTCCGAGAAAATGCAGTAAGTATTTCTTCAGTTAGCAGAACCAGATCAGCAATTTGCGGTTAGCAAAAAAAAAAAATTTTTTTTTGTCGACACAAGTGGCTTTTGGGGCATTAGGGCACGAGGGGCAATGCGAACTGGCTTGGGACGGAAAAGGACAGACATGCCTGCGACAAAAGAGTGCTGTAATGTTGAAGAGCTTTTACGGACTTGCTTTTGCGGTAGCGCCAAAATTAATGCTGCATTCACAAACAACCACTACATGTCTACGGTAGGACGCGACGTGGTCCCGAGGAATTCTGGCGTGTGTGCGTCGCTATTTACTCCGCGTGGTCAATCGAATCCCAGAAAAGAAAGTCGCAGCATTGCAATCCGACGCGCATTGCGCTATGATCCCGGAATGCAACACGGCATTCCATTGGAAACGCAAACCCGTAGACACCGCTCGGAGTAAGCACTTGACTCACGCCTTGACATCAATGGAATTCGCCATTAGTCCCTGGTATTTTTGGGCATTCGCATGTTTTAGCAAAGCTGTAAGACAATCTGGATGCTTGGGTGACGCGCAGAAAACATCACTCTCAAGAACAACAAGAAGTGCAACATGGCAACAAGGACGTCTTTTTCTGGTTCATTTTATTCCTGCGTTCCATTTGGATCTGTCTATGCGTTGAATAAAACATTCAGTATTAATACAGTGTTAACTTAACTTCCGTATTAACTTATTCAATGTTATGAAGAAATCCATTAACGTTTGGACGTAGCATAACGTATTAAGCGTTATGTGTGTTTGTTATTTTAGCTCCCCGGCACTTTGGTTTTAGCGGTTATAACCATGATCTACCGAACCGCCCAGTTTTTAACCCTCAATGAAGACACCCACAGAACAGCTTCTGTTCGTCAGCATCCTCTTGCTACAGTTGAGTTGAGTTGAATTGATAAGAAAAGAAAAAAAAATGGAGAAATAGGCACTCATTACGAGAGCCGGCTACTCCAGATCACTTAGGAAAACACAAATGGCTATCTACAATAAAACCAATGAGTGACAAAGACACTCAGTCAGTCACTCACTGTCACTGTCACACACTGTCTTGCTACAGTAATGTCGCAATTTACACCGATTAGTCGGCTTGACATGTAGCTTTGTCGCCTACGCTTTCATTCCATTCATTTCGCGATATCGGGTGATGAAGAACGTCAACATATCCGTGATAGTCCGTAGACGCATTCCTCATAAGAGCTAATTCAGCGACGATGGATTAGGAAAGATGGATGTTCGTCTTATCAGCCCTGACTTTGTCCAGGTGGAAAACAACTGACCTCTGGAGGCATCGCTTGGTGCCCACGTGTCACTGGTCCCCTCCGTGATCCCGTTACATCTGCCATCATCCTAATGCGTTATTGCGTTTACTTTTATATTCCACATCAAAGCAGTTTCCGGCTCTCTGCTGAGAAGCCAGTCCGTAATGCAATCACGGGGCGCTGCCTGATGTGATGTGGAACACACACACTCCGGTACGTCTCGCTTCTGCTTGTGGAAAAGGCTTTCTTCTTTCTTTCTTTTTTTTTTTGTCACCCTTGGGATGTTGATGAGTTTCATCCTCGTCGTGTCTTCATAAGTCCAATGAGGTTGGATGCGGAAGTGAAGTGAGGCACCGGAAGAAGACAGACAAGTTACGGGCCTAACGAGCTTTACAAGCAATCAGATCCATGCCGTCGTTTCGCCAATGTTTCCCCGCTAGAAGCGACAGCTGATGATTGCTTCTTTATTATTATGTCTCAGAAGTACAGGATTATATAAGGGACAAAAGAGTATTCATGCGAAATATACTTACGCGTAATTATCTAAAGCTATAGCCACAGTAGCTTTATAGAGCCCACTAATACCGACAGCCGTGTACGTCCGTCCGTAAGGCTTTCGGAGAGAGAGACAAGAGCAGAGAAAGAGTGAGAGAGGAAGGAAGAAGGATCTACAATGGCACCAGAACGAACGTCTTTTTTTTATTTCGTGTTAGCGCCGCGAAGCAACTGTGGCTATGAGCGGCTTACAGACGTGGACAGATGGAGAGAGGACAGTAGGAAGGGGTGGGAGACAGCGGGGCTAGTATGCGTCCTGGGCCGAGTTCACGGGGAACTGTGCCGACATTGCCCCATTGCAGGCGATTGGAGGCGATTGCCACATTGGATGGGAACTGTGCCGACATTCGTATGGAAAGTCTTCGGAAAACCCAGGGAAAACCCCAGACAGCACAGCCGGTGCAAGCTCAGCGCTTGGCTGGATGCTCCCTTATTTTTGATTCCTTCCGGAATGGGTGGTTTTCAAGTTGAGAAGTGTCGCTGCGCAAGCTGGGTCTTCGAACTTCCGGTCCGGAATTTTGCTCAGTTGGAACAAAGCAAAATTTTATAAACCCTGGCTTAGACGGCAACCAAGATGAGTTCGTCTGGGAACCCCTGCCCCCCCCCCCCCTCCAAAAGAAGTAATGTACTTTAACAAATACTTCGCACGTACTTTTCTTATGACAAAGATAAGACTTCGTGACACAACGTGCATGTTTCGGTTTCGTTTGTCGTGCGCTTTGAAATCGCGATCTTTGCTTTGCGAAATGTTCGGTTACAACGAGGTCAATTTGACCTTCACAAAACAATAATAACGATCAACATTTCAGATATCACACAAGAAAATGTACAGGCGGTATTTTACGCGGCAATCTTCTACACTCTGAGGATAGTACGCATGTAGTCGTTTTCTTCTAGTGTGGGACGAAACTGTGTCTCTTGTTCTTTTCTTTCACATTATGATTTGATAATGTTATCGCAACCACGCACAATTCAACATGATATAACTACACAGCACGGCATTTGGTGACAAGTGCCTACACCATTTAGTTCAATTTACGTTTACGCTGATAACATCTTTCCAAATGCGTAGGAATAGAATAGAATAGAAATAGAAAGAAAAAAATGGAAACGTAGGTCCCTGCACTGGCGAGACCAGCTGTTCCAGGACGCTTGACGTAGGATCCAAGGATACGCGATACATTTTATGTCTCTTTTCCGCAGAATTAGTGCAGTTAAGCGCTGAATATCCGCTTATTTTAACGCTGAACGCACGCTGACGCCATACGACTACAGCAGAAGTTCGGATTTGAAGCGTATAAATCCATGTGACATTGCAACTTCACTTACGTCATTTTGACAGGAAGTTGCAAACCACCCATAGCGCGTGTCCTGTTTCGTTTTTCCTTTTCTTTTCTTCCTTTTGTTTTTTGTCTCCGCTATAAGGGGTTTTATTTCCTGATGTATATTATTTATTTATGATTTATCTAGTTTCAGCGTTTGGTAGATTTCAACATCGGCAATGTGAGAACTGAGAAGATTACAGTGTACCTCGCACAAGTGGCCGTGTGAGGAAGCAAACCTCCCATCTGGAAGCAAAAACCGGAACAAGGAATGCGGAGCTGTCAAGGAAGCGTTCGCGGGCATTACAGAGTTTCACCTATACTGGGCGTCACAAGAGTCTCAAGATGAAGGGGAGGCTGTAAAGTGAGGCCATAATTTGGCCTCTTCGCGAAACGGCCTGAAAATTCAGACAGAAGGGTCAGAAAATAGTGGACGGAAATTGCGTTAAAAGTTACGGTTCACCAATGCCTTTCGGCGATGATGCTACGCGAATTATAAGCTAGGTAGATAACGTGATTATTTATGTCGTAAGACATGATAAAAAAAAAAACGCATGGTCTACAGAGAGATGTCAGTATCTGTTTCTCTATGAAAAATGCTTAGGCATGGTATTAAAGGACCCATAACGCCAACTAGGATAAGAGAATGGCGAATATCTAAGCTGATCGGGTACATTGAATGAATTGGTAATGGCAAATCTAGGTAATCTACTAAAGAGATGACAATGCTATATAAGAATGTAAAATATAGCATGCTATACTGCACAAAGACAGCCTTCCCATTCCTAATTTGTCAAGTGAATGATTGTAGCTGCAACACGTGGTCACGGCTAAAGCGTCAGTTGCAAAAAAAAAAAAAAAAGGAGAGGGAAAAGAATAAAAATCTAATGAAGAGCCATTAGAAGAGCCATTCACCAACTGTCTCACATAATGAGACAGATGACCCAAGTCATGCTAAGCGGCCTAAACCATGCCCACAATATCCGCTATTGAGTTCCATTTTCTGTTTACACACGAAAGGGGTAACGTGGGCAGCTACTGAAAACAACAACAAATAAGTGATGGTGATGGAGTGGGATGTTTCGCCGCTGAGGCGGCACCCTATCCCATTGCTTGAATGGTGACGAATGATCAGAGTTCACGCTTCTAAAAAGGTCATGATAGCTTGAAGAGCTCGTATAGCTGATGCCCAAATGTGACCGTCGGGCCCTTGTCCGTGCTATATCTATACAGACAAGACGAGATCACCGTGGCTGCGTGACATGACCACCCTACTCTCTGCCCCACACGGTGGACCCATCTCTCTCTCTGTCGCTTCTTCATCGCCTTCCGCGACGCTACGCTTCTCTTCTTCACCGTATGCGGTTGAATATTGCATTTACCCCAGTTATCAGGCAGCGCCTTGACCGTGCGCCATCGGACCTTTGTGCATCATGCAATGTGCGTGCTGAGCTGCACCACCTACTTGTGGACTGTCCTGACTTCCAGCGGGAGCCAGAGATCTTGCAGCACGGAATCCATGCAATCGGCCACCGCCCCTTTACCATAGGCAAGGTGGTGGGCCCATGGTCCAGTACCGTTCATATGCACCACTTTTGATTTCCTGTCATCAACAGGCCTCTCGACCCTGCTTTGATCACCTGAATCCTCACCCCATCATCATCTGTCGCTATCTACAAATGGCACTGTGGCAGCGCCCAGTCTGCTGGCCGGCATCAGCCCCATCTCATCATCGTCCCTTTATGTCGTAGCTGATGCGCTGGGTTGGCCGGAGGCCCAAGCAGTTGAGGAAGGGCAAGTGAGGGTGCCCAAGTGGCTTCAAGTTGGCGCTGGAGGACGCCTCGCTCAGTGGAATACTGCTGACAGTCGATCAGGATGTGCTGTACAGTACTTGGAGTATTGCAGCAAGGACATAGCATTGTGTTACTGTAACACAGCTTGTGGCAGAAGTACGGGGTGTATGCGACATGTAATCGAAGTCGACTAACGATAGCCATAAGGCTCCGACGAAGGGTATACGGTAAGGACAGTGTGGGATCTACTGAGAGGAGGAGGGTTCCTTCCGGGATGTCTTGACGCCATTGATGACGTTGCTGACAAAATCGTCCTACTTATAACAGGTTCTTAGATCTGTGAAGTACATCGAATTAACAACAACAACTACATGAATGACGATTGGTTCCATGCGGAAACGGTGTATTACGATGCTCTTCTACGGCGTCAGACACGTCACACGTGTCGTTTGGATTGTATAACTCTTGTATGACTTTTTTTTTAAACGATTCGTTGCTGTTTCCCCTCAAGTCGGCTCGCCCGGATAAAGCTGGGCTGCCGCAACTCAGCCCACAAGCATTGCTTGTCAAGTTCAGTTTCTCGTAAGAACCGTAGAGGTTTCGCCATATATAAGATATAGACACCTGAGCCCTACATGGGACAAACGCAGAGACAGAGTTTAATATCGTTATACGACGACAAGCTCGCCGACGAAAAGAAATACTAGAAGGGAAGCGTGCAGTACATGACCTCGAACAGTAGCTACTAAATTCAGCTCCAGTCTCGGCAAATCCTAGACGCGAGAAAGGGGCTCAAGCACGGAACGATGCGGATTTAGCGCGATGAAGACGAAAGGAAGTTACCCGAAAAAAGTGTTTAAAATAGAAAAGCTCCCTTCACGGAGAGGTAAATCCCCTTTTCCAATTTATGCATCGAGGATGTCTGATCATTATATATTGGATAAAAAATGTTTCTTCTTGTCACGCACGAAAATCCCGCATGATAGACGACGCTGTTGTCTCGACGGGGTATGAATTAAGTTTCTGAAGTACACTGTACTTGAAGATTTGAAGGGTGGATGATGATGATGATGATTGAAAGAAAAAAATGGGGATTGTAGCCCTCATCACGAGGGCCGGCTACCCCAGATCACCTGGTTCAACGTAGAGTACATTCAAAGTGCTCCAACACACGATGTTGGCATCACTTTTGTGTTCTGAGCCCACGATAAAGGAGCACACCACAAGCAGTTTAGCACAGGGATACAAGTGTCTCAAAGCATCCTAAGAAAACGATCACGAGCAGCACGGCGGAAAGTTTGAAAGTTTACCGCAAATTGTATTTAAAATACAGTATTTTAAATACAATACTCAAAATACGTACAAGTCTGCTGCTCCAAGACAGGTATCGTTGTCTAGGAGCGAGTGTAACGACAACAACAGCAACGACTACATGGATGACGATGGGATGAGGTGATTCACCGCAACAAAAACGAGTGTGACTCGACCAGTAAGGAGGTTACAACTGTGTTCGTCTATGGGTTACGTGTAGATGCTACGTAAAAATGTTCCTTTGTTCCGGAGCTGAACAAAAACAAAGTTTGAGAACCATGCGGTTTCGATTTCACGGTACCATTAGCGTGAGATACTGCTGACGTCACGACAAAAGGTGTGCGCCTCCTCAAAAAGGTGACTGATGACTGTTCTTCGTTGAAAAGGGTTGAAAGGGTAGTTTGGTATGCCATTAAAACCGATAAAAACCTCAGTGCAGGGCGACACGTAGAGCACTGCTCAGTGCTGTGTCTGTCTCGTCCTTTATGTGTCGCCCTGCACAGGGTTTTGTTTATCGATTTTAACTGTTCTTATAGACACGATAAAATGTAATAGGAAAGCTTTATTATATTGTTTATCGTTATTTACGCTCGCGTGCTACATCGCCGGGAAGCAAACTTGCCTCCTGGCAATGCAGCGTACTTAGAAGTATAGCGTACCTGCGATTCAAAATAAAAGGTTTTGTCATGAATGCTAGGCTTCGATGCGTGATAGAACAAAAACTGGAACCTGCTGACAATGACGTCACTGCGGGGACACCACTGGCCAGAAAAATCAGTTATAAATATACTTCGCTCAGAATTTAAGTTTAGAATTTAACTTCCTGAGCTTTGGATTAGGTCCGGGCTGCCGTTCCAAGGGGCGAAACAAAATATTAACATTGCGAGTGTATACGTAAAAATTTTACACTCCGAAAACGCAGAATTTTCACGATATGTTAGCTAGTTACGCGTCACGTCACGTTAGCTAGCTCGCTAGTTAGTACCATGGGCATGGCCGAGCGAGTTAAGGCGTCCCGCTTGTGGGCGGTAGCAAAGGTCGTGCTGAATACTGGGAGGTAGTGGCTGGGAGGACCACCGGCTGTGCTGTTTGAGCTTTTCCTGGGTTTTCCGAAGACTTTCCAGACGAATGTCGGCAAAGTTCCCCCTGAAGTAGGCCCAGGACGCATAATAGCCCCCCCCTGTCCCCCACTCCGTCCTGCTGTCCTCTCTCCATCTGTCCATGTCTGTACGCAGTCATAGCCGCAGTTGCTTCGCGGCGCTAACGTGGAATTTAAAAATAAGTTAGTTTCTATTTGTTATTTATCTTAATTTTTTTCCTAATTCTTTTCTCTTGTTTTTTTTTTTTTTTTTAAATAAAAGCCGACATACCGTTTGGCTGGCTTTCCTCGTTTTTTTTTTCTCTCTCTCTTTTCTAATAAATGTATCCCCCCTCAAAGAAAAATGTATGTGTAAAAATGTAAAAGAATGTGTGCACACGGAAGACCGGAGCACACAAGTGGGCAAACACAACTCTAAGCACTCGCTAAAGCCTCAACAGGGTGCGTCACGCCAACTGGACACCCCTTCCGTAAATTTGGTAACACCTGGCTCCACTTGATAGCAGCAGTTAATGACCCATGCACACACAGTAGCAGGTCCTAATTTTTCCTGACCGACCTCTCTGCATAATCCTTTATATACAGCCCCCCTCTTCATCGCCTCAGGTGAACGGAACAAGGCAGTCATCGGAATTACGGGGCGGAACTCGAACTCATGCTTCTTTATTACGGGTAATTCCGTTATTCTTAGGTGATAGTAGCTAAATCACTGTGGACAAACATAACACTTCATCTGGCAACACTGTGCATGCTTGCCACGGCCCGTTTACTTTCCATCACGTTCACGAGATGCCGCCCGCCTCGTCGTGCGCATGCCAGTACGTAGGCGAAAAATGAAAAAGAGGGCGCTGTGTGTATCTTGTTAAGCCATCGAGATGTCGTGACAGCGTGGTGTAATGGTTAGCCGACTTGTGTGCACGTTCATGCGTGGGCTACGTGCAGACGTATGCGCACAAAAAGAGCACACGGTTGTGAGCAGCCCTCCGAAGTACCGAAGCTCATTCCCGCGAAGGTCTCGAAACCATGAAACTAAAAAAGGGCAACTGTCTAGCCGTCCAGTGCCGCAATATCATGTGCTCCCGCGGAGCCGCTCATATTTCCGAGCACAATAAAGTGGTCTGTGCCACGTACGTTTTCCTTCATCTTTTCGAAAGCAAGGGGTATTCGATGAAAGACACGTGTTCATCCAACCCGATATGTAAGCTGCGAAAACTCGCCACTATACGATGATGATCATAAATGAGCTTCATTTTGCTGCAGATTACTGCGAAATCCTTTTATCAGAAGTCAACATGGGCCGCCGTGCACGTTGCCCCAGTTTCGCCTTCTACCTGAACGTACGTTTGTTTGCACAGCATCTCCATATATTAGGGCGCACCTGCAGTGCGCTACAATTTTCATAATTGAGCGCTCCTAATTATAAGCTTCGCCCTTTGGTGAAACTTTCCTAAGCAGGCGAGGAATTATGGCCGGCAATAATTAATTAGGTTAATTAAAAGCGATTCGAAGCAAACTCGCTTAAGCAGCGGGCGAGACGCTTCTGAGTTTCATAATGCCCCCACCCCACCCCACCCCACCCCACACACACATACTTAAAGTTCAATGCGGGTTACGTTGTGATTAACACCCGTTACTAATTAACCAACAACTCCCCTATCAAAGCTCTCTCTCTCGCATATCGTGCCCGTTCAGAAGAGTGTACAATATGCTTCTAGAGTTCGGAGCGAGCGAACGCCGTTAGTCAAGTGACCACTACACCTGGTTCTCCCTACGTGTTCACACATGAACCATTTATAAATCCACATTTCGGACCCAGCGCAGCCGTCGCATAGTTCCCTTATCCTTGAAAGTCACCGTGCAAAACTCTTTCAATAAACTTGGCTGTCAATTTCTTTTTCTATAATTGAATTTTGTAGCCAACGGCTTTTATAGCGGTCGTGGCGTCAGCTTATTTCGAGTTTCTGCTCCCCAAAACATCGGAAACACTGATTAGGGAGCAAAGATGCCGATTGCATTTTACAGTTCTCACTCGCATACATCTCGCTCGCGCAACTCTGTGATGTGCCCACGGACAATCCTGTTGATGCTTAACGTCATCGTAAAAGTGGAACCGGTCATATAGTTCATTTTCTTATTTTGAAACCATAATTACGAGGTTTTAGCGAATCCAGCTCGGCATATTGCACCTGCGCCTAACGCACGATCGAACCCGGTTCAAAAATCAATAAAATTCTCAACCTGAAAATCAATAAATCAATCCTAGGGTCAGTAGATGGTGCCCAGTTCTGTCTTATGAGGAGGACATTTCAGGTACTCGCGTAACAACCAGAGTATTGAGCTGCCTGATCAATATGTGTTGCGTGTCGTAATACAATAACAACAAAAGTATGTGCGCCACCTGCGCATCCCTTGATTCGCGGATATACATAACATCCGCGCGGTTACCTATTCCAAGTAGATACGGTTGCGCATCTTGCCCTTCCTCGATTGCTTGGGCCTCAAGCCAATCCAGCGCATCAGCTACGAGCTTCTTCAAGCCCCCATCATCTTCTTAGTAGCACTGGGGCTCCTGCGTGAACTCTGAACATTGACCATCGTTCACCATCTTCTTCCCCTCAAGCAATGGGATAGGGTGTCGCCTCAGCGACGAAGCATCCCACTACATTATCATGACGTATTTGTTGTTGTTGTTGTTGCGCATCCAAGTGCGAATGTGGACACTTCTAATATTTCCTGCGCGCGTTTCTATAGTTTGGATTGCTTTCGTTAGGAACGACTTGAGTGCTTGTACAGTAATGGGACAACAGTAACAAGCTCCGCTAACTGACATTAGTGGGCCACAATGTACCACGTCGCGAACAGCCGCAAATAGATTCATCATCACCGCAGATGGTCGGCAACGGGTTACTTTGTTCCGCTGCACGGAATTTCTAAAATCCTTCTAAGAGCAAACTCGAAAGAGCGCAACTGTGTGGTGTTTCCGAAATAATGCACGAAGGCCTATTAATTTGAGATGGCACATTCCTTCAACGCCTTCCCAGAAGACTAACTTAAAGATTTATGCTGGTCATTAAGGCGAGCCGAGAGGATCTCCTCAATTAAGGGCCGATTCGAGATAATTGTTTCCATCCGATATTTGCACTCACCGTCTGAAAAGTATAGCGATACTCCGACCCGCGGGATAAATTAGGCGTTTCCCGTGGCATGTCCTAAGGCTTCGGTGGGCGAGTGATAAAGAAGTGCCCAAAGAAGAAGTGAAATTAGCCCAAGGGCCGGTCATCGTGGCGTGGCTCACAAATAGTGGTAGCCCCTTTAAAGCAGGGGCCTCAAACTCGAATTGCCTCGCGGGCCATATTTACCTCGGGCCGCGCTGGAGGGGCCGCACAGAGAAGAATAGTGATGCAGTGAAAAGAATAGTAAAAAAAAAAAAAAAAAAAAAGAGCGAGAGAGAGAAGGGCTCCCTGCAAGCAGCTTTGGCAACACTGCAGTGTATTTGTTGCGTATCTGCTATTTCGGCACTGTATAGCTGGGATTCCGTGTGGCTATTGGCATATTGCAAAAAAAAAAAAAAAAAGGAAAAGAAAGAAGACTACTTTGAAACTTTGAAACTCTCGGTTCCAAGATTTGCAAGTGAGAGCCAACCGCAAAGATATGTCAAACTGGAAACGCTCCGTTTCCTAGTTTCGGGATGATCAAAATTGAGGCCGCTTCGTCTCCTACAAGCTTCCGAAGTCCAGTTTCAGATTCAGTGACATGGCAATTCGTAACGGCGCTCTGAGATGAACATCATATAATTGTGACCGCAACTTGAGACTTGTTGAGGTTCATAATAAAGGGGGGGGGGGAATGCTAAAAAACAAAAGAAAACGTATGTGCTGGCAGACATTGTCAGTAACAGCGCCGTATTATAAAGAGAGAGAAAAAAGGGAGAGGGAAACGTCTTTCTGGCTAAGTACCTGCAAAACGCAGAAATTTCCACCTCGCAATATTTTCTCGTAAAGTAGAGTTACACTGAAGTTCTGTCGGTTCCGTTTGCAGTTCGGGTTCCATCGTTTTGTGGAACAACGGAATATGGGTCGGTGGAGAGTTTCAACCTCCCATTCACGCTTTCAAACTCCGGAAACCCTGACGTGAGCTCACTGTGCAGATTGCGGACGCCGGACGAATACGTGCGGAGTGCTTCCTCGTCCCACTCAACAGCGTTCAAGCAGGGAAAACGACACACTTCCATCGGGAGGAGTTGCTGCTCCCAAAGGTTGAGCTTCGCGACGAACGCATTGACGGCGTCACATCTCTATCATTATGTGTGATTTTCCTTGCAGTTTCAAATTTGCCGAGTTGAGGTGCTCGATTATGTTGGTCAGCCAAGTCATACACACCAGGAAGGGTAGGTTATATCAGGGGCATTTTCTTCCTTTGCTGTCGAGAATTGCTTTGCAACGCTAAACAACTTTTCCCTTCCTGAGCCACCTAACCTCTGTGTAGTCAGGTGGCTCTGTACACAAGGTACGCGGCATAGTAAACGTGTTCAAAAATTGTAATTAGAAAGTTATGTTACGTGGAGATATGCGCTCAAAGGTATTTAGTTCTAAAGCGCTTCCGACACTTATGATATGAGTTTGATTTGTGATACTAGAGAGTTTTTGTGGACCGTACCCGTACGCCATAGGTGGGGAAGTTACTTTTATTTTGTAGTGCACTACCGTTACTCACTACTTTTTCGAAAAGTAACGCGTTACGTTATTCGTTACTGTTGCGGTAGTAGGTAACGCGTTACTAACGCCGTTACTTCTGATAAGTAATGCCGTTACTTTTACATTACTTCACCAGTTGTCCTTATAATATGTACAATTTTTGGTTGAGTCACATAAGTGCATTCCGCAAATCAATACAAGCAATGTTGGGCACAAACAAGGGTCACGCATGAACACAACTTACATGTACGATTTATTGCAACGCAGAAGTAGTTGATGTTCAAAATTTTTAATCGGTGAGCTTCGCCCGTTGGGCTGAGAGGACGCCTAATGACCAGTGAGTGCTCCTTGTCAAGGTTGATAGAGACGGTGACCTTTTATCTCATACAGTACAAATCCAAAAACCCAAGTCCTTGGTACGTGTTACTTGTTCAGAGGGTAGAGGCTATTTTTCTGCCGCTTTTGCCCCATTCGTCCGAAAAATACCAGAGGGAGTGAAAAACAGAGGTGGTAAATAAAGGTGACCCCTCAACCAGGGTAGGTCAACAACCCTTCTTTTGCGTTCTTCGTGGGTGTGGATGTGACCTTCTTGTCATTGTTGAAGATGGATAGAAAAAAATGGGGATTTTCCCGGATTCTGCAGGCACGGTCCTCGCTCAAGCTTTCAAGTTCCCGAACACGCAGTAACGCATAACGCCGTTACGCGTTAGTTGTTAAAAATGTAATGACGTTACGTTACTCATTACTTTTCTCCCAAATGTAATGCGTTACCATATTTCACTACTCGAATGTAACGCGTTACCGGTAACGCACTACTTTGTAACGCGTTACTCCCCACCTATGCCGTACGCTATCGCCTTTGGGTGCGTAACGCTACGCCGTAACGCTAACGCCTTTGGGTAGGTGAACAAACCGCCGTTCCGCTAACGGCCTTAGGTTTGCCGTCTGACTAGGGTATAGTTATCGTCTGTGGAACAGCTGATTCAAGCAGCGCGCGCATCTCATCTTCGTCCGTCCACTACAATGTTAAAGGAACATGGAAGTCACCCCCCAAAAATATATATATTGTTTTTTTCGCTGCGGCATCCTCTGCAACGAATAAAGTGAGCTCCCACGAAACAACAATGAGCGCAGGTGACCTACAGAGCACGCCCAAGGCTATGTCCCGCGCACCTTTAAAAAACCCTCTCCACGTGCAAAGAGCGCATCGGCGAACGAGAAGACGTTGTGACGTATCACGGGATCCTGCACGTGACCAGTGACGTCCAACGACACAGCTCAAGCATGTATAAGCGGCGCGTGAACCGAGAAGAAAAAAAAGAAAAAAGGCACCCAGCAGTTTCTGCGTCACGCGAGGCACGTGTCTCTCGTCCGCGACTGCTTTCTCCCACTGTCTTTTGTGAATTTTATTTCGCAGTGACAATACACAGCACGGATCGAAAATATTTTGCATGGTGACTCCTGGTAGACAACTTCACAGATGAAGCACGGTTTGGAGCCACGTTAAATGTCACTTCCATGCTCCTTTAAATAAACTGCACTTAGGAAGAAGTATATGGTTTTTTTTTTTCTCCTGGAAATGAACTATTATTTCATTTGTTTTTTATTAGACGAAGATATCGGATTCTGCTCCGAAACACTTTTCAGCGAAAGTGTTTCTCCCTGGCCTTTTTAAACTCTTTCTTCTTCTTCTTTCCTTTTTTTTTTTTTTTTTTTTGAGAAAGGATTTGAAAGATTCGAGATTCGTAGGATTCGTGGATTCACAGAACCGTCCATGGACTTAGCGTATACCATCGGAATGAAGGAAAGTGAAAACCTAGCGTTAGTTAGCTTCAATCTAAAGAATATGTGTTGCTGAAAGCACACTTGGTAAACGCTCGTCACAAAGTTTATCCAACGGTTCGCAAGCATGTGGTGAACTTTTTTTTCTCTCTCTCTCTTTAGCTCTCCGGTGGGACCGGCAGAAGCAACTGTGGCGATGAGAAGTGGTGCAGGCATGGATTGGGGGAACGTACACTCTTAAAAATGAACTTCACCGCATAGCACGCCCCTAGCCAACCATGATCTCGAATGTTATCGTTCTCTGCCCTGGGGGCTTAATCGCTTCATCGTCGTTACGGTCGTTACAAGCTAACGAGTGGCGGGAAATTCAAAAAGGCGGGCGGGAAATTTAAAAAGGTGGGCACGTGATAAAACACGTGCACGGCACTCTTCGCGCGATACGTGAAGGCCGTGGTACACGTCACGCGCAATCTGTCACGTGCCCACCTTTTTGAATTTCCCGCCATTCGTTAGCTTGTAACGACCGTAACGACGATGAAGCGATTAAGCCCCCTGATTTGCTGAAAACAGGAGGCGTACAGCTTTTTTGTGACACTTATGCTGTTCATAATTGTCACAGAAAAGGCGTACGCCTCCCATTTTTAACGAATCAGGGAAGATAACGATATCACTCGAGATCATGGTTGGCTAGGAGCGTGCTATGCGGTGAGGTTCATTTCTAAGAGTGTAGCTGCACGAAGGAATGGGTGAGAGGACTGCGTGAAAACCGCCCGAAGAAGCTCAGAGAGGACGCAGGGGGATTCCATCACCTCGCAGTCTTTAGCACTACGTTGGAGTCCCTATACCGAGGAGAGGAGGTTGTGTCTACTCGGTTACGGCGCTGCTATGCATCTTGCACAGAGGACTCTGTCTAAGGGGATAAGGCGATCGGTTAAATCATTTTTGAGTGATTTTATTGAAACTTTTCTCGTGAAGGAAAGTTCCTGGCCCCATCAACAAAAGAAAAGAGAAGGAAAAGCATAACGGAAAAAGAAATCATCCCTAAATATGCTGATAAGTTGATGAGACACTCAAGTAGCCAGCTTACGATAAGTTTCAAATGCCAAGGTATGGTACAAATTCGTGTATCTCCTTTGAACACTGCCTGTCTCGCAGAAATAAAGTACCGGTGCCCGCGGTGCTCGTAAATGATGTATGCAATACCACCGAGGACGTTAATTCGCCGCCAAATATCCCGAGTAAAGCAAGTTTGGATATCTCATTTACATTTTGAACGGCACCTGCGTCCCGGGTGAAAAGACGTCGATGATGAGAAGAATTTTTCGAAAAAGTAGTCGAGATATTTCTCTTGTTTTTTTTTTTCGACAACTCGGAGCAATTATGCAAATAAGCGGTGGACACGGTTCTCGATTCGTCGCAAGACGAAACGTTCCTCGAAGAGAAATTCGAAACACTCGTCCACGATCGAAGGGAGAAGCGTCTGCACCGTAATACGTCACATGGGCGTGATATAGTGAATGCTCGAGTAGAACTTGAGATAGATGAGATCGAAATGTATCAAATAAAGGCCGAATTTGCTTTTGCCATCGGATGAAACCTCGCGAAATATGGGCGTCACCCTCCCGATCTGATGAAGCTCTTGCTCCAATTCACCTCAGCCCGATGGCTGAACTCGTCACTTTTCAACATTATTTAACAATTCGTAAAACGCATGCACTGGTGCATATGGTTCATTCCTCGCACTGCTCTGTCCCTTGGGAGTATACTGTCTGCGCATAGTCTTAGAACACGTACTATGACTGCATAACCTCCGACTACCTAACTAACGATTTCGAGGATCAAATAGAAACACACAACCCACAATGTGGGTGCGAAATACGGTAGTACAGCGGCTGAGCACTTTTTCGAGCTTCCTTCGCCAAAACAAACAACGCTCATTTAAGCCCCCCCCCCCCCCTTCTCCGCCAACCCCCAACAACCGAGAGCTTATGCGCTGAAATCCCTGCGTCGTCATACTTCCACGAGATTCCAATCTCCTGGTTGTTTTTGTTAACAGCTCACGCACGAAGTGAGACACAAAGCAAACACTTTCTACAAACGCGAATATATAGTGTCACATTTCATTTCAAGTCTCTTTGCGCCAGAATGGAAACGTAGGAAAGGTTTACGAGCGTGAAGATTACCCTGTATCGCAACGAAATAATTGCATCTCCGTGCAGGGCACCGGTTCCAGTAGCGCGTCGTGTTCTAAAAATTCCGTGTCCTGTGGCTTTATAGAACAGCCAAGATGTCGAGAGAAACATAAAACAGGGTGCGAAGGCAGCTGACGCAAACTAATATAAATATCCCCGCATTTTTTGCGCGCATGCGAAACACATTTGGTCTCCATGCTGTCGCGATATGCTCAAGTCAAATGCACGTGGCGTTCTGCAGGAGTCAACGACCCTTTGAAGTCCAGCCATTTGTCCCTTCAGGTGGGACTTGACATCTCTCTCTCTCTCTCTCTCTCTTTTTTAAAACAACTGCGTTTTGTTAGCGTGCAGAACGTGTAAGAGAAAATAGAGACACAACAACAACTATATCTTTTTTTCCTTGGGTCCCCATGAGTCTGTTTCATTCGCTTTTCCCTTGTTGGGTACTCTTAATGTCTACGATATTTTGATGCGCAAAGTGGCCTGTATCATGCACACTTTCTTCTGTACACCATTGCACAGGCTTCAGGTTCCACTACAGACTTACATCACCCTTTATTCTTTAAGTCACTCTGCAAACACTTTCCAGTACCCGACTTCTGGCACTAATTTCGGTTTTCGCTCTGTCCTTTCTTCCGATGGGCAAATATGGAACGTCCTACCTTTACACATACGCTCTAACCAGGGCCTGCATCTACTTTTTGGTCCGGGGTGGGGGGGGGGCACACTGCGAGATTTGCCCCCCCCCCCCCCCGGCAACTACTGCAGGAGGGAGGAATGTCAATGTCCAGTAGTAGCAGCCACCGCCATCGCCATCGCTACCACAAGACGCCTGCCCTGGCTCCCAACCCTACGTCATTTAAAACAGTCGTTAAGGCACATTTCCTCACCGGTACATAGATTTCCCCTGTTTGTGTCTAATACTTCCCCGCTAAGATCTTCCAGGTATTTGTTTTTCAAGTGTCTTTTGACATCCTTCACGAGACGTATGTATTGTCAAGTGTAAACGTTTGAGTACCTGGACTGTTCGACAGGGCTTGCCCTCTCAGTCCTGTTTTTTTGTATGTATTTTGTATCGAAAAAAGAAAAGAGAAGAATAAAGAATCAAGTGACGATGAACGAGGGACAAAACAAAACAGAAAATATAAAACTGTAAGTTCTGTTGTCGCCGCGGACGCAACCTGTGGCAGGTGCCAAATTAACTGCGTTTACATGGACGGGTATTTCGACTGAAGGCCCCAGTCGCCTATCTGCAGCCACATATCGCAGCGTCATCGTCGACCACTTACCAGCACGCTATCGCGCATATTGCGGAGAATGAAATCAAATGTCTCAACGGCCACTCTCAAAATACTCCCATAGGCGCTTGGGTCCTCCACACGGATAAGGCTGTTTTGCATTCCATGACGTTTCTCTAGCATCCATTCCTTTGCCCTCAACTTGTCTCAGTTTTTCAGATGGCTGCACTTCGCATCATCCACAAGGAGCGCAAGTGTAGTCAGTTTTCTCTTTCGTTGGTCCGTTCAACGCTAGACACAAAGAAGATGAAGCGCGAAGACAGACACAGAAGAGATCGGGAAAACTCACGGCCTTTAGAAAACCAACTCTTGTGAATGCTAGAAGACGAGTGGCGTTCTTCAGGCTTGCGGGTAACCCGGTTTTCCTCAACCACCCTCTCACTCCTTCCAGACGGTCTTTTGGCAGAAAACTGACTCATGGGAATACACGGAAAGTCCTTGTACGATGACATTCATTTCTGATGACCCCTGCTCAACTCGGCGCAGTCAATGGTCTCACGCAGTCGAGGGGTGGCACCATTGTGGCGAATGCAGATTTGTTAAATTATCCGGGCCACCCGTCGCAAACGTTCACTTTGGTGGAATGGTTCCACCGCATCCCTGGCGAGAGTCGTGAGCCATCATCTGCTAGAAGGCATTGCCCCACAGAATTCGGTCCGACCGTCTCTCCACCACCTCCGGCATTAATACCCTATGCTAATTCTGCGATGCCCACTCGTCCGTTTGAACGAGTTCCCTTCCGACGCTCAACGGCTCGTCAATTATGAGATGCGGTACAGCGACCGTCGCCTAAAGGCCTCCATTGGAGGTATAATGATGATTAGGTTTCGAGCACTCCGAAGATAGCAATTTTGATATCCGCGGGCGGAGGGGATACGTTTATTATGAAGAAGGAAATTTTGATATACGCGTCCGAACGTACAACCGTGAGGCAAAGACCGTTCGATGCGTTCACTGGCACGGCGTTCACGTGGCACCGAAGGAAAGAAAAGCGCCAAGTAAAGCTCTGGAAGAGCACAATCTCTCTATTATTTTTAACCCAAATCCAATCCACTCGTCTTGCATTTTCTACGAAGGTGTCGGAACTGTTATGGGTACTAAAACCAAAGTTTCCCGTGTAGCGAAAAATTCTCTCTCTACTCTGCTGTTAGCGGATATTTTATCCCCACATATATAGGAGGGGGGGGGGAATATATTTATTAGAACAAAGAGAAAAAAAAGGAAGAAAGGTCAGCAAAACGGGCCGTCGGCTTGCTATTCCGCAAATAAAAAAAGAAAAATAAATGAAAGAAGAATAAAGTAAATAAAAAGAAAAGAAAGTAATTAGGAAATACACGACAAACTAACTATCTATAGGGAACGAAGTATCAAGCTGTAACTAAGGGACATAGAATTGCCAGCTGTGACAAGTTTAGAGTGTGTCTTCAAACTCTGTCTCGTGTATCATTGCTTTATCTTTGGTTTCATGTTTTTTTGTTTTTTTTTTTGCTTCACGTAAAAAATGCGGCCATATCTCTCGAGCGCCGAGAGCCCCCTCAATAACACCATCGACAGACACGACAGGAACCTTGAAGGGCGCTGAAACTACGACCGAAGCGACATGGCACAACTTCCAGCATGGTGGTGTAAGAATGGCGGTGGGGTAAGAACAGACTTGTACGTATTTGGAGTATTGTATTTAAAATACTGTATTTTAAATACAATTTGCGGTATTTTGGTACTCTACTCAATACTTTTTGTTTTGTGTATTTGTACTCTATTTAAAATACATTTTATGGTATTTTCTACTCAATACTCTAATTACATATTTTGGATCTCCCTCTCAAACTTTCTGTGTCTCGTCTTTCCATTATCTTGCGTGTTCAGTGGAAATTTTCTGAGTCCCTCGGACTTGACCCGGACATTGGCCCTTCTTGGAAGTCTCCATTTAGAGATCTTGCCCCATATGTACTAATCCTTTGCGGATGAAGGTTCTATTATGTGTGCCCTAATGTGGTAACACCGAATTCTGACCTCGCCGAGCAGGGGGGGGGGGATATATTTATTAGACGAAAAGGAAAAAAAACGGGGAAAGGTCCGAGCAGGGCCCTGCTAGAAGTTTGCTTTGTTCTGGGTCACATATACTTAGTGGAGATATGTGGTATCTCTTTGTCATCTTTTTGGGACTTCTGTTTAGATGACTCCTATCATACAGGGACGGCTTGCATAGTACGCGGGTTTCAGGTTATTCATGTCACATAGCGGCGACTCGCCGCATTGACCAGTGACTGGTGACTTTTTGAGTTCAAGGATAAATAGTATCTTAATTGTATTTCAAATACTTTTGAAGTATTTCGTACTCTATCTTAATTACTTTAATTTTCATGTATTTATACTCTATCTTAATTACATTCTAACGTCAGTATTTATTATCTTATCTTAAATACATTTTTGAGTAACTTGTACATGTCTGGGTAAGAATGGTAAGAAAGGTGGTGCGGGATGAGAAAGACAGCCCCTGAAGGGCGGGAACTTGATAACGTACCTATACTATACCAGCAGTCGAGCATCTTGCACATAATTATAGGCCCATTATGCGATCGATGAAGGCCGTAGTTCAGAAGGTTTGTGTTCAAAAAATTATTTTGTTCTGCGCTGGCGTCGCCAAGCAACCGAAATCGTGAGCGGATTGCATAGACGTGGGCAGAAGACAGCAGAGAGGAATCGGAGAAAGCGTTCTTATTACGCGTCCTGGGCCCCCATCAGGGGTATCCCCACCGACGTCCGTCTGCCGTGAGACACTGCGAGATTCAATCTCCCATCCTCTAAGTCTTCGGTACGACTTTGGAGGCACCACGAACGATCGAATACTGCATTCCCTCCTCCACGCAAGCGCTACCCTTGTCTACCTTTCCCGTCTACCAGGTCGACGACCGTACATTTTCGGCTAACGATACCCGTAGGAAATTTAACAGCGTATAGAGCGCTGACGCTCCACTGAACGCGTGTCATACATCCCCTCACATTTGCATAAAACGAAGTTGCGGAATGTCAGCAGTGACCGCACATTAAAGCACACATAATAGCACGGTCATCTTCCAAATGATGGGAAAATGGTCGTCAAGTGCACGCTGCGTTCTGTTCTCCCGAATAAGCCCACCTTATCTGCCCGCCCTAATTACCGGAGGGCCCTGCACTATATTAACTGTTCACTTTCGTTCGTTCTCCTCTGTGAGGTATGTCACGTTTCGTGTTACTCAAACAAGCTCCCTTATATGTGCGTCGACCTTATTACTCCCTTCGTTAGTTAGGACTTCCCGGGTATTCCTGGCTGTCCGCCCTCTTGTACTGAGGAAAAGTATGTCAAACACGTGCTGCGAACGGGTAATGTGCAGGTGCCGTTTAATGTACAGCACGATTATACGGCTATGTTATTTACTTTACATTTGAGTTGCCCAGAAGAAGAACAGTCTCTGTTCGAAACATCGGCGGCTCCTGTTGTTGTTGTTGTTTGTAAGTGTTCAGAGAGGTCAGCCAATATTTGGCTTGCTACTCTTCAGAAAAGAAAAAAGAAAAGGTTCACCCGGACAAAAAAAAAAAAAAAAACACAGGCGGCTGCTGTCATGAGGCAACTCCCTTCGTCCTTCTCTAGCGGTTCGCTGGATTTCTACCCGTCTACATAACTGCTTTGCAACTTTATAGTACATGATGCTATGGTTACATCATATATTAGGTTTACATATGAGGATAATAATTATTAGTACATAGCTATATTTACATGATTACGTCTCATGTCCCATCAGTATCTTCAGTAATTACGTCACTCATGCGCCATAAGACATTAAGTTGTCATAATTATTAAATAGGTTTCAGAAGGGTTGAGGATTGGGCTAGTTGGTGTTGAGACATCTGAGCTGAGAGCTGGTTCGTCCGTGTTTCTTGCGCTCTCAGCTCAGATATTAAATAGCTTGGTCGTTTGACACGGGTGAGTCACCTAGATGTCTGTGGTGACATGCTTCATGAACTGCAAGACAGGATGGCGCATAATTTCAACCGCTTCTGGTTCTTAAATGCTTTAGGTCTCCGGCAGACGACGCTGGTTCCCATCCCGACGTTGTTACCGCCCTCCGTCGGAAACGAACCCACTTCATCAAGTCATCACCTAATGTGAACGCCACTGTAGGCACTAATCCTTACAACCAGTCTTTCTCTCTCTCTCTCTAAAAAAAGTTCTCAACGAAAACTCATTAAGTAATCTACCGTTCAAGAAGTTTCGTGACCTAACCTCTAAACCTTGCACACGTACGCACGAAAATGGTTTTGTGTGAGAGGGAATAAAAGGAGAAAATTGCGATGATGGCAGCTTTCAATTCTCATGAGCGAAACAGCATTTTCGCAGTATAGTGGTCATTCAGGGATAACCCTGGATAACCAGTCTGTGTCAATGTCGCCGGGTGGAAAATAGGATTGCGACAGGCACTTGAAGTCTCTCGGAATAAAAAGTGTGGCTCGGGAAGCACGCCGGGAAAGATGCGAGATTGGGGTGATGACTATATTTCGCAGTGATATCAGACTACGGTGCACGGGTGCGCTTTACATGGCGGCACCAGCAGCGACGGCTTTGGATAGTTATAGCATAGCTTTAACATAGGGGGTGGGGGTGGGGGTAAACCAGAGCCCTTTGGGGACCCAATGAAATTGGATGTTGCCGCTGCGCACGCAAAAAACCAATCGATGTTACGCTTTTGGGGGCCGTACGCTACTTTTCGAAACAAATAGCGTGGGTACCCAAACTTGCTCAAAGTGATCTTGCGCCGTTGTAAATGTTCCGAGAGAGTCAAAGCCCCAGACAGGAAGTAAAAAAAAAAAGAAGAAGAAGAAAAAAAAAAAGAAAGAGAGAAAACGATGCTGCCGCTGGAAGCGCAACATGCTTGCGTCTTGGGTTGTTTTTGGTGGGGAAACCCTTTTATAATGCCCTTTCGCGTTGCCTTCGACTATACGCCCCGTTGACTGGGTACACTAAAATTGCGCCATCTATTCTTAAACTCCCAATGAAAGGAGCAATGATGTGACATTTAACGTCGATGGAACTCATGCCTCATCTGTGAAGCTGTCCACCAAGAGTCACCACGCAAAATATTTTCACTCTGCGGTGCGTTATAGCTGCGCAATCGAATAAAAAAAAAAAAACAGTCGGGGCAAACAGCCGTGGACGCCCGGCACGGTTCTCGCGTGACGTATTGGAGGTTCCGTGCCTTGTTTCTTTGTTTTTTCTTCGCAGCTCACGCGCATCTTATACATGCTTGAGCTGTGCCGCTGTACGTCACTGGTCACGTGAGGGGAGTCGCATACGTCACGAAGTCCTCTCGTTCTCCGATGCGCTCTTTTCACGAGGAGAAGGATTTTTTCCAAGGTATGCGGAACGGAGCCCTCGTGCTCGCTCAGTAGGTCACCTACGCTCATCGTTCTTTCGCAGGAACTCATTTTATTCGTTGGAGAACACTCTGCACCGAAAAAGAAGAAAAGAAAGTTGGGAGTCACTTTAGTGCTCCTTTAAAATTCCTTATTTCGAACAACTTACCCCACGACTCGGCTTTTGGACGCGCGCACCATCTCCAAATAAATTTCCGTTTGTTCCGCCGCATCCTCTCCGTCCTTGTGCCTGAGTAAAGGAATATACGACACGATGTCGTGTCATTCAGATTTGTCTTCTAGAAAAGGACTAATTGAGCTGGCAAATTGCTTTCATTCGCTTTTACTCGCTAATCGCGTAATCGGCCATTGAAATCAGGAGCAAAACTTCAATTAGGCGTCTTTGAAATCTTCAACGATTAGGTGAAAAGGATAGAACAGAGGGGGAAGTAGCGGAAGAAGACGCGAAATTCTTTTCCGTCCTATTGACGCTATTGATTACTGGTGAGTGGTTGCTCTCTTATCGTTTAAACGGGGCGCTCGCGAAAAGCGAACGAGGTTCCGTGTAAAGCTTATCACACGCGCAGCTGCATTCTGAATGCTCGTCCGGCACTTGAAATGTCCAAATTGATTTCTGGCGACATTTCTCTTTATCTACCGTCGTTGTGGGGAGAGGAAAAGAAGGACGAAACGAAATTAAATGACCGGTTATTCAGTTGGTTGTAGAAACGGGGCAAAGAATTAGCCGAGTTCAAATTTGGGGAGTCCAAATTTCTTTCTCTACCCTTTAACTTGTTGTAGTTTATGAAAGATTGTGCTGAAGCGAAAAGAAACGGACACGTGTTTTCGTATTCAAAGGGTGTAGTCCAGACATGTGCAAAATACTGCGCAAAAGTATTTAAAATGAGATACGAAATACTCCACGTAAAAGGTACTTAGAATAGAATATAAAATAATCAAAACTGAAAGTAATTTGAGTAGAGTAGTAAATACTCTGAGAAGTATTTCAGATACTATTTAAGGTACTGCAGTAGTAGCAGTAAGTGAAACGCGTATTCTGAACGTGGCCGCACAAATGAGAGGAATAACCTTCATGCGCCATACTTAAGCATATCTTTTATTTGCAAGGTCTCAAGTAATATATGGTGAACTTTGTTGAACTTTGGTGAACTCGAGTAAACTTTAGTGATATGTTCTGACACAAAACATCGTAATCACTATCCTGCAAGTCGGCTCGGGTGTTTCAACCTCTGGCGCGTGTTTATTGCTTTGGTGACCAAGGAAATTAATGCCGGGATTCTGTCGTACCAAATCCACTGGGGATTTACCTGGCAATATGAATAGGAACCGTCTTCTGACCAAGGGGTCGGGCTATTGACAAGCAAAGCCAAGCGTGGCACCAGCCTATTGTGCAGGAGGATAAATGACAGATGCGCGAATTCCCAAAAAGGAAAAAAAAAGGAAAAAAAAGAGGTTAAGTTCGAATGAGCTGAAAATCTGGACACGGCGGCGAAGTGCGCTGAATACGGCTTGACCAGGAAGGAAAGTATTTTAAGTACTGAACAGCAAATACTAAAAAAAAAGGATTTTAAATACTTTTAAAATACTCGTCGCAATAAGTATTGAGTAGAATGCCAAAATGCCGGGAAAAGTAGTTAAAATACTGTATTTTGAGCACGTACTCAAGATACGTATAAGTCTGGTGTAGTCGGACGACCTCGCCCACTCAATCCAACTTCGGATGAGTTCGGCCAAACAAAATTTCCTTTTAAGCGTGCAAAGGAGGACTGGAAAACTTCCGGTCGTGTAATCTCTATGCGGTTTTGTCAGCCCCCCCCCCCCCCACCCGCCCTCTTAATCGAACTACCCATAATATCTGCTGGTTTACAAAGCGGAACCCATGAGTGGATCCGACGAAAACTTCCAGACGCGAATGGGATGAATGGGAGAGAAAGAGCGGAAGGATTGCGTTACCGAGAGTTCCGGTACATCAGGATTCATCAGAAACGTTGCTCGGGGCACTGGCTACTATTTATGGGGAAAGCGGATTCCCCCGAAGGACAATAGATCAATTTGTGGATTAGCGACAAGACAACTGAAATCCTGGAAGAAGACGATGCGAGGAAACCATGTAGCACTCCAGAAAGGGGACCAGAGGAACATTTTCATATATTCAACCCATACAAAACAAATCGAAAACATAGAAAGACCAATAAAAAAAGACAGCAAGAAATACGCGTACGACGATAATTATGTGACAATCCGTAAATACTTGAATAACCTTCTTGGTGAAATATACTTTCCATAGAATGCGCCATTTAAACTATACGCATAACTGGCAGACGCAAAGTTATTAATTTATATTATTCTTTGTGGATATATCTGAAGCAGAAATCCTTCACAGAAGCAACTGCATCCTCTTCTTCCCTAGCCTCGTTTCTGATCACTAAGCTAGAGTCTCGGAGTTGCCAAACCCTATCTACTAATCAGAGCGGTGAGAAGACACTCTGACATCGTCCCCGGGGCAGTCGAGCAATCAAGATCGCTCCGTAGTCAAGGGCGTGGAGACTAATTTGGGAACGATGATCACAACGATAGTCGCTATGGCAGGCAAACGAAGAAAGGCCCTTTGGCGGACGGAAGCTTCTGGTGTTTCGCGGAATCCCGCTCCTGCTTCACTCTCCTGTCCGTCCGAAGGCGAATCATCAAATTCGGGTGATGACAGCCGTGAAGAAAATTGTTTCCCCGTCTTCTTTATATCTTCTCTTTTGCTTGGTTTTGAGTTAGGTTTTTCACCTCGGGACGTGGCTCGCTGATCCATTCCGAACGCCGAGACGTGAGGAGAAGCAACACCGGAAGTGAGCCGTCGTCGTTAACGTCGTATGTAAAAAAGCAGGAGGTATTAGGTGCTGGTGGGGAGGCTGCGTTGCAAACATTCTCTGTTGTTTACCTCAAAAGATTCTCCCCACGGAGCCATTGTTGGGACTTCGCGGAAATAATGAAGGGTTTTGTGCCTGGTCATTTTCTACAACGTGTTTTATTTGAGAGCTGACGAGTGCGTTCTCGTGTTACTCAGACGCAGCATGACTGCACTGGCTTTTCTTTCGTTGTGGAAGAAACTCTGCTCTTACCGTTCCACGTACTTATTCGTTATTAGGGGGCACGAACAACCTTCTTTGGCACGCAGGTTCAGTCTTGTATGTCTTGTACGTACATTCACTTTCAACTAGAGGCACAGGTACAAATATGTGCTTATAGACGTTCAAGCAGTGTACATAGTGTCGATAGAAACGTTTTGATAAACAGAGTAAGGAGCTTTAGAATGGCTGTTCTCAGATGAGCAAACAAGCTTCCTCAACAACAACAACAACAACAATAAATGATGGAGAAGTGATGATGACATCGGATGTTTCCCCGGGGTAGCCACAGTACCCTACTCCACTTCACACACGTTAATATGAGAGGATGAATTAATGATGAGCGCGACGCGAAGACAGGTCGGAGTTCTGTTTAGACCGGCCTCGGTGGCTCAGTCGGTAGCGTGTTCGCCTTCTGATCCCGAGATCGCGGGTTCGAACCCGGCCGAGGACGCCAGCAACTTGGTGGCAGGGTACAAGTTGCTTAGACACGCCGTCTTCCGCGAGGGACATTAAACACGGGGTGCCGCGTGATTAGCTTTCATCGCACGTTAAAGAACTCTCAGGTGGGCAAAAGCAATCCACAGACCGACCGCTGTGGCGCCGATCATCTCAGTTGTCTCGCAACGTAAACACCCAATTATTAAAAAAAAAAGTTCTGCTTAGAGCTCTTCGAGGAGGCCAGTGGCATGCACGAAAGCAAAAAGGGAACGAAGAACCCGGCACTGATGCGCAGGGGAGCTCCATGGGGAGCACATACTTTGGACAAGCTAAATACTCTATGGTTAAGAAGCTGAAGTTGTCGTCGAAACATCCGTCGTTTACACGTCTACCGGTCACTGTCTTCGATGATATGGGGAATCGTAGCTGGATTATGGCAAGACGGGCACAGCGCCGTGTTACTCTAACCCAGCTTAACCTGGAACACAGGGGTGAAGGGGACATTGAGTCGTACACGCTGCAGAAGTGACGTAAAGCTGCGAGGGAAGGGACCTGGCTTCCCCAAATGAAATAGATGCAATGGCAAATGGCAGCCACGTAACACGTAATATGTATCGCATTCGGTTCAACAAGTTCATCACCCGCTTCAACGTGAATGATATCCTACGCGAAGAACGTCGAAGGCATAACCGCATGCAAGGACCTACAGCAAGCCCTGTCGTTTTTCGCGGTGACGCGGGACGAACGAAACGAAAACCTCATTCCATCTTGTTTTGAAGCCCCATTACACGTTTCTCTTAGAGGTGCGGCATAGGCTTTTATGCGCATTGGTCTGGGAACGTAGCACGACATGTCCCACTTACGCTCACGTCACTGACAAAGCCGAACTCGCACAGCCTTCGAAGCCTTCGATTCACTTTCGAAGCTTCGTTACATAAAAGTTTGCCTCTGCACATACCTCGCAGTCGCACACAAGATATCAAATTTGGTTTGGATTCTGAGTTAGCGCTGCGAAGTGGCTATGGCTATAAGCGGCGTACCGACGTGGGCTGCAGAAAGCAATGGAATGAGTGTACGTCCTGGGCCGACTTCGTGGGGAACTATGTCAACATTCGTCGTCTGCAAAGCATGCTGTGAAACCCAGGGAAAACTTAATTCAGACACCCGGTTGTAGGATTCGAACCCACCACCTCCCAGTCTTCAGCACGACCTTTGCTACCACAAACGGACGGGTGCTTCAACCCGCTGGGCCATATGCCGCTGGCAGTATATCGAATTCCGGATCGTCAACAAGAAGGACGTTATACTCAGTACTTCATAGATTCGGTGATGCTTTGTGCACGAGCTAAAGTCGTCCGCGCTGCTGAGAACTGAAGAGAACTGCTGAGGAATCTTCTCAACGTTCGTGCGAGCGAGCTAAGATATGGATGCGTCTAATCCTCAATACAATCTACACCCTAATAACCCTAATAAGAGCTAGCAAATTAGGCGACGCTGGGTAAACCAGACAGGCTTGCACACAATATTCACGCGATGAATGACGAGAGACTGAGAAAAAAAAAGACCAGGTGCTGCCGTTTCCACATAATCAATCTTCCAGGGAATTCGCTGGCAAGTGCGCACAAGGTGCTTTGACGTGCAAAGAGCGAGGGTCTTCGCACGAGGAAAACGATCTGCACTCCAAACGCAAACCACCCGCTAGAAACGGTCCTCCAGAATAGAAGGAAGCAAAAAGAGGAAAAACAATGAAGAAGGAAGCGGCTGCGCTATACGTAAGTGTTGCACGAAAGAATCTAAAAAGAACGGCGTCATCTTCTTGTGAGAAGCGAAGATAAACGACTTGGGTGGGTTTTCAAAGGCGGTGGACGCAAAAAAGAATGAGGCCGTGGGAGGAACACGGATGGAACTTGTGGGTCGAAAATCCAATATCGAGAAGACGTGTTGCTCGCGTTATCCTTGCCGCAGTTGGGGCGATGAAAAAAAGAAAAACATGCGGCGTTTATCTCGGGGACGAAGCTCGTGCTTCCAGGTTTCTATATCTACGCCGCCTGATAACCTCACGTGCTAGCTATAGTGCACCGTGCTGCACGAACCACGATACAGCTGTCGTAGCATTAACCGTGTCGTAATGGTTCAGCACGCAGTGGGTTTAACCAACACCTTAGATAGTAGAAGGCCTGCGCACTACGAAATTCCCGGAGCCCTGCGTGAGCTTTGCGAACTGCTCCGAGCTTTTCTTTTGTTAGCTCTTTCATTGACGTCATAGCAGCATCCGCAGCGCGCCTTCCTGTGTGACGCTATGCCACGTGGGCGCAGGCCTTCTGCTATATAGGTGGTGTTGGTGTAACCGTACCGGTACATTTTTATATCACTTTTCTGCACTTTCGGTTACTTCTTGGTTACGACCGAGTTTATTGGAGAAAATACTTCCACAACAGGCCGTTGCTTGACAAGTTAGGAACAGAAGGCTAGGCTTGCCGTTGTCGGCCTCACGTACGTTGCCCACATACGTGAGGACGACAACGGCAAGCCCTTTCAACATCACCACCACCACCACCACCATAGGAACAGAAAAGCCAATCGTGCTCATCCTTGTGAGGGTGATGCAGGAACGAGAACAAAGTCGGGGTTAGTTGGTGGCGGTGGTAAGGTAAGGTAATTGGAATAGATTTAGACGTAAGGCGTGTCAGCCTGTTTGTGTGACAACATGCTGCACGTGCCGCAGGGTAAGACTGCGGATAATTTGGACCACCTGGGGTTCATTCGACGTGCGCCGGAGATCTCCGACACATGGTGCTGGAAGCAATGTAAATACTGCTTCCAGCACCCTCGCTTGGTGCGGTTCTCGTCTGGGATTGAACAGGCCATGAACGGCTCTGGGATTGAATAATAATTGGGAGTTTACGTCGCGAGACAACTGAAATCATGAGCGGATGCCACTGCAGTCGGTCTGTGGATGGCTTTTGCCCACCTGAGGGTTCTTTAACGTGCGATGAAAGCTCACCACACGGCACCACGTATATAACATCCCTCGCGAACGACGGCGTGTCTGCCCTGCCACCAAGTTGCTGGAGTCCTCGGCTGGGATCGAACCCGCGATCTCGGGATCAGAAGGCGAACACGCTACCTACTGAGCGAGCTACCGAGGCCAGCGGTAATTGGTGGAACAATGCATGGCACTCCCTTTAGACGAATCAGATGATAAAGAAAGCGCCAGTGAAGGCTACGCAATGCTACAGGGATGTCTAATATTTTAATAAATAATGTTTTGGTTGCAAACGACACAATTAAGAGCACAGAGTGAGGAGTGGAAGTTCGAACGACGCGCCACTTTGTAGGTTCCTTACTACTTTGAGCAGGACGGAAGAATTTAACAGCAGCGTGTCCCCCCCCCCCCCTTCGAATTTATCACTTTTTTTTTGTTTTTTAGCGTTTACATCACCATCCGTGACAGGCAATACGATTCTGAACTTTGTCCAATCCTGTACTGCGAGTAAAAGCTACGACAGAAATTCATGGAAGACTGCCTTCAGTCAGGTCTGTCTTTTCGCGCTTTAAAGTTGCACGTGCGAAGAACCTGAATACAAGGAGCACCCGAAGGAGACAGGCTTTTTACTCCATTTTTTTAGCCTAAACTTCCAATAACATTTATTTTTCGAACCCTTCGTAGAACCCCTTTCGAAGACCACAACTCAAGACCGTGTCGTACATTGAACCAGCAGCATCATATGTTTTTTTTTATTTGTTCTAAATACGACGAGCGAAACAAAACTTCCGGCCTTCAAAAGCCCGATCTAATTTATTAATTGGTCAGTGTATCGGATAACTGGCAGTACACGTTCAGAGTGCGTCGAGCGTAAATTTCAAGCCTACAAAATAACGCGTTACTATTTGTAGACTATACGCAATGGGATATACACTTGCTATAGCCACGCTACGCTTTATCGATTGCTTAAAAAAATATGAAAAAATGAAATATCATCATAACCATCGCAAGTCGCCAGGGGGCCGATACGTAAGCTTGCGAGATAATCGCGACCCATACACTATTAGCAACCCTGAGATAACGCCGCTCATCACTGGAACACACGGGGGATAGGGAAGCAGCCTAGCAGCGACGAAGCATTCCAGAATCTCTTCAAGAAATTTCCACGGAAACAGGAGACATACGCCGATGGGCGTCAGCTCCAGGAACGTAGAGTCGATCAGGGCAGCCAGCCTCGGAACCTTGAGGGCGAAGGTAATACTCGTAAGACCGTAAGAACACGTGTAATAGTGCATGGCGTCGAGGAGACTCCACAGCAGGCTTACGATCACTTGCACGAGCCCGCAAAGGAAAGCTGTAAGCAGCAGCAGTATCGAGAAGGACAGGTGTCCCAGCCTCTTCTCCAACGGCAGCGCTTTGCACAGGAAGGATAGAACGGCGTAACAGAAGTAGTAATCCCTATGGCCGTGCATGAGTGGAGCCGTGAAAGGGCTATACCAGTAGTATTTTCGGAAGAAGGCGTGTGGGCTTATGCACCAGGCTCCGGGTCGTTGTTCTAGTAAGGCATCCGGAACCATCTTGATATGTACGATAGCTGAGAGCAGTAACGTGCTTAAGGTGACCAATGATGCTTCGTAGACGCACAAATGAAGGCAGAGTGGTACGGCGAGCCGAGATACCGCCTGCACTATTCCCATGTCGTGGATGGTTCGTTGTAATGTTGCCGACAGAGACTGCGCGCCGGTCCCACTTTTAACTTCTTCTTCCCTCCTCCTGTCTTCATCTACTCGTACGAAGTGAGATTGGCCAGTGCTAAATAGTAACTATAAACGTGACTGTATTTGCCTCTATTTGAACGTGTAACACCACGGTACCATCATTATTATTATTATTTTCGCTCCTGAGTAACAGATGCTGTGTCGTAAAGGTGCACGGTGCCTTTTCTCCTCCTTATTCTCCCCCTTCAGGTGTTCCTCAAGGCGCAATTTTGGGTCCGATCCTTTTCAATGTCTTTATTAACGACTTCGCTGGGCATATTCGTCATTCTCATGTCCTTCTGTATGCCAATGACGATGTTTTTTCCCCCCTTTTAGTGCTATGTACTGTATATCTGTAAGTCTGTATGAATGTGAATACCTTGCTGTTACGTTCCTGTTCCTGAATATGTTATGTTTTGTCTAATCTGTATATGTATGTATATATTTGTAAGTACTGCATTGTCTACGTGCGCCAATACCAAGGCTTCGGCTGTTCTTGGGCACATTAATAAAGGTATTATTATTATTATTACTATTATTATTATTATTATTATCTTTGAACGTGCCGATGCGGATGTTATATGCGCTGTTGTTGGATGTTGTTCTTCCGATCGAAATCATCACTGCACGAGTGAATGTATGGATATGGATATAGGAGACTGCAGAAAGCATAATGTTTCGAGATAAAAACGAAGTGATGGAGAGCCCCCGTGCTAGGACAGCAAGTTTCACAGACGGCTCGACGTCAACGTCGGGGTCTTCATCAGCGGTTGTTGTACCACAGCACTCTAGAGAAGTAATGGTAAGGCCTTCCCACAGAACATCGTCGCCAACAGCGGAATTGGTAGCCACGCAGCTGGCAATGCAGTATGTGGCCGCACGCCAGGTGCCTGCGCAATGGCTCATATACAGGGTGTCCCAGAAAACGAGCCATTGAATTATAATAAAAAAACTACGCCACCTAGAATCATGCGGTCAAGAGCATTTGTTCTTATTAGGTTTTTGCCACCTCTTCATGTTAATGTCGTGTAACGTAAGTTTAATTATGCAAATTTTTGCGAGCTTAAGTCAGAAATTTGCCTAGTAAAGGTCACTTTTTTTACCCCACCAATGTGAAGAGCGTGTCTAATTTAGTTAAATTAATGATAATTGACAGGGATATTCAGGAGCTATCCCATCGGAAAAAATAGCCGAACATCATGCTCTACGGAGGTCGCACAGAATAGCGTACGATGAATTTTTCAGCGCAATCTTTGCAGTCCGACGAAAGGAGGTTGGAAACCCAGCCCTGCCCGATATCGCAGAAAGAGATAAAAGAGGCACGGCTTATCACGTCCGACTTTCGCTGGGATAATGCTTTCCCTCTCCCAATTTTAGGAACTGTCACTTTTTCTACTATCACTCTGTGGGCTGGCTTTGGAACCTCCTTTCGTCGCACTCGCAGCGATTGCGCTCAAAAAGTCATTGCGCGCTATGGTCCGGTGCTCCGAAAAGCATGATATTCGGCTATTTTTTCCGACGGGATAGCTCGTGATTATCACTGTGAATTATCATGAATTTGAGTGGATTCGTCACGCTCTTCATATTGGTGGGGTAAAAAAGTGACCTTTACTTGGCAAATTTCTGAGTTCAGTTCGCAAATATTTACATAATTAAACTTGGAGTACATGACATTCACATTAGGAGGTGGCAAAAACCTAATAAGAACAAATGCTCTTGATCGCATGATTCTAAGTGGCGTAGTTTTTTTATTATAATTCAATGACACGTTTTCTGGGTCACCCTGTATTGCGATTCAAAGGCCGGTCTCCAAGCCATAACATCATTCTTAGGAAGTGGCTGTATGGCACCAATAGTGCGGGACGTTCTCATAGCATACAATAAAGCAGTATACGGGTGATTGCTCTAACGTGTCCAGAAATTTTATTTAAAGCGAGCGATAAAAGAGAAACGAGCGCTACTTTTCAGCTACTTGACTAAGAAACAGGTGCTACTAGTGAAGAAGAACCTGTTTCTCACTCAAGTAGCAGAAAGGTACCACTTGCTTTTCTTTTATCGCTTGTTTTAAATATAATTTCTGGACACGTTAGAGCAAACACCCTGTATACTGGCCACGACATACTGCTTCAGTGGATTCCTGAACATATTGGCATACGGCGTAATGAAGCTGCAGATGAGACAGCAGATATAACGCACCTATCGTCAACGGAACACCCGGTGATATATTCCAGGTCAGACGTGAAACACATGTTAAAATAGCTGACAGAAGACATATGCAGAAGACACTGGTTACAAGTCGACAGACGGTCATCCTTGCTGAAACTCCGTGTTCCCTCCGGCGTACCGCGACCAATACAAACGCTTTTGCATGGGTTTCGCCTTAACGTTCCGTATGGTCAACAGTTTCTCCATAAAGTCGGCAGGGCTAGTTCAGCAAACTCTCCAGTGTGTGCATCTGTGGAAAACACGGAACACATCGTTATGCACTGCACAAGATATCCATCCCAAAGAGCTACATTAAAGACTGCTCTAGACCGCTTGGACAATAGAACCTTCGATATAGACATGGTGCTGGGTGTATGGGAACCCAAGAAGAGAGGTGCGGCGTTATCAGCGCTTGCCAACTTCATAGTGAGCAGTGATATGGAATCTCTATTTTAGGACCGCATTCTAGGCATATATCGTCGAGTTCCCAGTTCCTGTTAGATTTCTCGCAATTCATTTCATTTCTAGGGGATGTCGCCTGTGCGCGTACAGTTCGATGACCTGGCGCGATGATGGTTTTCTATTTTTTATCTTTTCATTTTTTTCATTTTTCTTTTTCCTTTCATTTAGGGGATCTTTGTGGGAGTAGCAGAACAAACCTCTACCCGAGAAATGTCACCATGACGTTTGTAGACAGACTGAAAACGAAACATATACGAAACGTAACATAAACGTTACGAAACATAACATTTCAATATCGTCAGTTTTTCTTTTTTTTTTTTTCTATAATCAAACTCATACCCAAATTCAACGAAGTGTCACTTGTGGCTTGGCATAAAAGCAAAACTACTTCGAAACGTTAAAAACGGGACCTGTTGATAACTGGCGTCTTTCAAACCGCACCTGATGCATAAAAAAAAAAAAAAAAAAGGAAGAAAAGGCTGCCTTTTGTCGTCTTCGCTTCATTTCCGTTCTCAAAACCTTTAACCAGTTATCGATTTAAAACATATCACCCGGTTATGGGCAGCGAAGACTCGTGTGAGGGCGAAATCTCTGTTACATATAGTACATCCTCCTCCAGTTTTTGTAATCGAATTCGATGTTTAGAACAAACACTTATATGTTCGCTTGCGTCGTATGATCATATCGATCGAAATCCAATGATGGTGTTAATAGAACACCAGTATCAAGGGCGTGTCAATGCGCTTTTGTAATCAAGAAAAGCGGCGTTCTTCTATAATTGAGCGGAATGGTCGCGAAACAAATTTGGAGATTGATATGTAAGGTGAGTCACTCTGCACATGTGTGGAGGGCACGGATGCTAGTGAAGCAGGGTAGGACTGCCGATAAGTTCAACAACCTGGGGTTATTTAGCCTGCGCTAACAATTTCCGCTACACGGTGTTGGAAGTAATATATAGCTCCACTACATTGCTACTCTTGTTTGCCGGGAATGAACCGCGATCTTGAGCTCAGCAGTCCAGCACGATACGGACTGAGCTTACCTCAACTTACCCTCCCCTTTCTTTTACGCAACACCTATGCTGAAATGCTGCCTGGTGTTACCTTCAGCTTCCAAACAACAACAACAACATATATATTGTGATGATGAAGTGGGGAGGTTTTCCACTCTAGGAGTGGAACGCTACCCCATAGCTAGGGGTCTAATATGAGTGGTGACAATGATCAGTGATGACGATGAGAGATGACGGGAATGATCGAAGTGGCGATGACGATGCTGGACGTGATCGTGGTGGTGGGAGTGTCCGAGGGCGCTGCTGGGGTCATAGTGAGTCCTTTAGGCCTGTCGCCTCAAAGAAGTCAACCACGTGACGTAAGGCCGCCCTGGAGTCGGCCGCGGTGTCCCAAGGGCCGAGGATGGTCGACAAGTTGAAGGGGCGGCAGCCAAGGGTGGCAAGCTGCGACTGCAGTGTACGCCTCTCGTTGAGATAGGTCCGGCAGCGGAGGAGTATGTGCTCAACGTTGGCAAGTACGCCACACTCGTTGCACATAGGGCTAGCCTCACAGCCTAGCTGGTATCGATAGGACGGAGTGAAGGCCACATTCAGACGTAGCCTGTGGATGAGTGACTTCAGAGGACGAGGAAGCTTTGCAGGCAGTCGGTATGACAGCGTTGGGTCTACATTCCCCAAAGAGGACATAGTTGGAATGTCGTGTTGCCACTGTAGGGTAGACCAGGAATCGGGCAAATGCCTGAGGAGGGATCTTCTGTCTCCTCTCGAGAGTATAATGGGCATAGAAGGTCGTTGTTGGTGTGCAGCGGCAGCGGCAGCGTCGGCCTCGTGGTTCCCAGTTATTCCGCAATGACCTGGAACCCACTGAAAGGCAACGTAGTGGGAGCGATCTTGTAGGGACTTCAGGGCGCACCGAATGTCTATCACCACTGAGGCAAGGGAACCGCGGATGCCCATGTTTTTAATGCACAGGAGAGCTGCTTTGGAGTCTGTGTAAATTACCCAGTGCCGCGGTTCACAGTCTTCCGCATATGTCAAAAATAACAAGATAGCATAAAGTTCAGCGGATGTCGATGAGGTACGGTGAGATAGACGACACCCACGTGTAACAGACTGTGATGGAATGGCAAAGGCTGAAGATGAAGTGTCCCTGGTCGACGATCCATCCGTGTATACAGCGGTACTGTTGCGGTATTGAGCCTCGACGAAGTCAAGGGTAAGTTGCCTAAGAATAAAATCAGGATAGTTCTTTTTGTTGTTCTTGAGACCGGGGATGGAGACAGTGACAGACGGCGATGGCAACGTCCATGGAGGCACCTTGGGTGCCGTCTGGTCGACTATGAATTTGGGGATATGAGGTCTGAACGATGTCACAGCAGCATGAACCGTCGCGTTCCGTCTAGCGTGAAGCTTGCGAATCAGAGTGTGACGGTTATGATGGGCACGTAGACGGAGATAGTGGCGTGCAGTTTCCCGAGTACGGAGAACCTCAATGGGGATGTCCCTGGCCTCAGCCACTACTAGACGGGTTTCAGCGCCTCGTGGGACCCCAAGACATACACGAAGGCTGCGCGCTAGCATGGCTCGAATCATTTGAATCAGTGTCTGAGGAAGTCCGTGTAGGACGGGAAGGCTGTACATCACTGAGCCACGAACCAGGGCATTGTGCAGCATGAGGAGATCCTTCTCGTCTCGCACCCATCTCATACCTGCGAAGTGACGAATCACGTTGACCCAGCGTTGGACTTTCTGTTCAATGACGTCTATGTGGCGCTTCCACGACAAATTCCATGATAGAGTCACGCCTAGGAACTTGTGATGTGTCACCTGCTCCAGTGGGCTTCCACCAATATACAGGCGATATCTATGCATGTCTTTGCGCGTGAAGGCTAGAACTGCGCTTTTCTCTACGGATATCTCCATTCCTGCCTGGAGTAAGTAGAGGCGAATGGCTTCTAACGTGCGCTGAAGACGCTGACGGAGTGCTGGACGGGAAGTGCCTGTAGTCCAAACACAGATGTCATCGGCATACAGGGACAAGTTGACTTTCCGCTGAATGCAGGTTCCAATGCCCGCCATAACGGCATTAAAGAGGAGCGGACTTAGGACGCTTCCTTGTGGTACCCCCTGAGAGATGGGGAATTGCTCTGTGTCGCCTTGTCTTGTCCGGACGAAAATACTTCGTTGACTGAGGAAATCGGCTATCCAAAGCAACGTTGTACGTGAGAGCGCAGCGCTGTATAGAGCATGTAAGATTGATGGATGGCTAACGGTGTCGTATGCTCTCTTAACATCAAGAAATACCGCCGCCGAGATCTTCCTGCCTCGCCGTGCCTCTTCCACCGACGTGACCAAGTCGAGGACAGAGTCTATCGAACTGCGGTGCCGTCGAAACCCAGCTTGCTCTTGAGGGAAGAAGGCACGGCTTTCGAGCCACCACTCAATTCTACGCAAGACCATTCTTTCCATAACTTTCCCCAAGCAGCTGGTCAGAGTTACCGGGCGAAATGATGCCAATTGGGATGTGTGTTTTCCTGGTTTTAGCAACGGTACCACTTGGCCGACTTTCCACTGCCTAGGAACCTGTCCATGCCTCCACGAGTGATTGCAGATGTTCAGCAGGGCCTGAAGGGAAGTAGGGTCAAGGTTTCGAATCACTGTGTATGTAATGGCGTCCGGGCCTGGAGAAGACTTCTTGCATGCAGCTGAAATGGCTGACGAAAGTTCTGCCACGGAGAAGTCCATATCCAAGGCAGGGACAGCTGCTGGGTTGGCATGCTCGAGAATAGATGTCACATGGGCTGTATGGGTTAGGTACTCCTCGGTGCTGGTTACATTGGCTCCCTTCGTAATGACACGGCAGAATTCCCTGGCCACCTCTTTCTCAGACGTAGATGTTAGGAGCGCAAGAGCTCCAAGTGGGTTCCGAACTGGAGGGTTCTCCTTTAAACTTCTTGCGACTCTCCAAGGGCTCTCAAAAGGTGATAAGGAGCAACAGAAGTGCCGCCACCGTTGACGGTCAAGGTTTCGGAGTTCTTTCTGGACAAGCCTACTCGCGCGTCTTGCTTCCTGTATATCAGAAAGATCTCCTGTCCGTCGAGCTTTACGTTCAGCGCGCCTTCGGACAGCACGTAGTTGCCCCACACGAGGGTTAGACCCTAAGTGACCAGAACACACGTTGACTGTTTTAGAGGACGAGGCAAGGGCATCGGCAATGACATTCTCTAGCTGATCCACAGAAAGCAAAGGGTGGGCCCTATCTCCACATGCTGTACGAAACGAACGCCAGTCTGTTAATTTCGCCGTTCTACATCCCGCTATCGTTGAATATCTATCATACGTGATGTATATGGGCACGTGGTCGCTTCCCCTGCCATCAAGGTCCGTGTATCAATGGAGCTTCCTATAGATATCTCTTGAGCAGAAGGAGACGTCCAGAACGTCCGTAGTGAAGGACCTCCGCAAAAACGTGTGTGATCCATCATTCAGGATGCAGAGATCCATGCTCTCGATCAGCTCCATCCATATTTTCCCTCGACGATCAGTTTTGGTGCTCCCCCATGCAGAGTGGTGAGCGCTAATATCACCGACCACTAGATAAGGAGACTCTAAATTGTCAAGCACAGCCTTCAGATCGGTCTTGGACACCTTAGCTGACGGCGGCACGTATAAGTTCACCACAGTGACGACAGTTTTACCCAAGCGAATTCTACACCGGATACAGTCTAGACCAGCCACTTTCGGCGTTGGAAGGGCAGCTGCATTGAAATCGCGTCGAACAAGCAGAACCGTCCTTGAGAAATCTGCATCTTCTTGCGTGACCAACCTATAACCGCTGAGTCTGAAGTCCTTCTCAACATAAGCTTCACTAATAGCCAACATGGGAAGTAGAAATTCTTTAGGATCTGGCAGCTTGTTGCGCAGCTGCGCGCGTTCCACTGCATTAAGACAGCATTCCTATAGATTTGCTCCATGACCGAGGAAAAGGCTGTCAATCTCTAGAAGAGCCTTGACTTCGTGCAACCGCGCAGCCTCAGGGCAACAAGCAACAATGGCCTTCATAGCAGCAAGAACTAAGAGGATGATGACACAGGAGTCATTCGAAGACTGGGGGGAGTGCCATTTCAGCCGTCGAGGCGCTGCTGGCAGAGTCTCGTCGGTCTTCCTTGGACCTCGCACTGCGGCCGCGAAAGTTGCACGGAGAGGAGTGGTAGCATTAGGGATGTCATGCTGGCTATCTAGGAGCCGCACATGCCTACTCGGTTGAGGCTTAAATGCTTGTGGTTTGGGGGTTTTGACTGTTGGTTTTGAGACCTGCTGAGGTGCCCTTTGGGATCTCGCAGTAGTTTGTGGTCGACCATCACTTTTGGCCACCTGGAGACCTGAAGTTGAACCTCCGTCCGTTTGTGCACTACGTCGTGCCTTCCTGATCCCATGGGAAGGGGTGTTGGTCAAAACACGAGCCTGAAAGCGCCTTGTAGCTGCCCTCTTCCGGGGACAAAAAGAATGCGATGCAGCATGCGGTCCCTCGCAGTTTGCACATTTCGGTTGGCGCCGCGCTGTACATTCCTTGAGCGTGTGCGGCTGAGAGCAGAACTTGCACCGTAGTGGCCATCGACAGCTTCGAGCAAGATGACCGAACCTCTGGCAGTGATAGCATTGCACTGGGCCTTCCACATACTCATGCACCTTATGCGTTGAGAAGCCAAACTTAACTTCCTCAGGTATCCTTCTGTTGGACTTGAAGGTCAATATGACATTTCGAAGGGGGATGTACTGGTCCGACCCATCTTCATGAGAGACATGCCGCACTTGACGCCGAGCGGCTATGACGCCATCCTCTCCCAAATACGAGGTGAGTTCCTCGTCGGTATAGCTTCCAAAAACTTTATAGAACTATATCTACACAGTGCATTATTGTTTCATATCCATCATAACGCGATGCAGTTTGAAACACCCCGTTCCCCTCAGGCATAAACACGGGACTGGTACATCATGAACACGAAGACATCAACTTTTCGAAACTTTTCCAACTCTTTCCTCAGGAGTGCGACTTTTCAGAAGCATAACATAGTGTATTCTCCCCTTTCCCAAGGTACTCAACAACATCCACACGTATAGTTTAAAGAGGGTGTCTCCAAGATCTATGGTAAGTTTTTAACGAGCGAAAAAGCGATAAGGTCCTCACTTCACACCCAACACTCGATAAGCCATGCCTCGCACTCTGCTGGAAGAGGGCTTTACTTATTGCCTCCGAGCCTTTATCAGGGAGCTTGTAGAGCATCCACTGCCTCAAGCAGATGAGCCGTGAAACGAGAAGTGTCAAAGGCTGCCGTGAGCACTCCCCTTAACCCAAACGTACTGATATCGCAACCGCGTGAAGCACCGACGTATAGTTGAAAAGTTTACCAGCAGAACACTTCCAGTGCCCCGAGAGATATTGAGGGAGCAAGAATCCGCTCATATAAGGGAAGTTGCGCGAGTCAAGTATAGAAAGAAAGGAGCTCCGTCGGGTTTCCGGGTTGATAAGCGAGCCTTTCTTTGGCATGTTTACTTCCCTTGGGCATTCCCACTCATACCTCGAAAGGCAGAAACGCTATGCCGTTCCGACTTCGCATAATTGGCTGCCTGAGCATGCGTAGGACACACGGAATTATTACGTAGTATTCTATTTAGCGTTATACTTTTTTTGCGCAGGAACTTGGAAACGTGTTTCTCGGCCCACTATCATATTGTACGAGGACGGGAAATATACGCGGTGAGAGGTATTTCCCAAGCTATACGGTTTATGAGACTACGAGGCTTTCTTCACTGCCACCGCTTAAGCGATAGGAACTGCATGAGATTGACGGACACAACGCATTCTGTGCACGAATGCTGAGGGTCACTTGGGGATGAAGGTTCATAATTCGTTGCTTTACGCGCTGGGAGGCGACTATCATAATCAGCGGGTGTACAGCGGTCGGTTTGTGGAATCGTGTCCCTGGGCGTTCTTTAGCGCTACCGCGGTACACGCCGTATTTAACGCGTTTTTGTCTGTACCTGTGTCTGTATACTTGGATGTGCCAGGAAGCTGCTGTTGCGCACTGCCGAGATTGAACACAGAACTTTGGCCAACTGATCCACCAAAACAGCGGGAGAAAATGTAAAGTAAGTTATAAAATTATGGATCTGCATGGGGTTCAAAAACCATCACTCCGTGTGACAAAATGTGAAGGGATTTGGCAGAATCGATAGATGGGACAGCGTGTCGACAAACAACTACGGTACCCTGCAGGATATTGTGCACCTCAGGTGTACATTCCCAGGTACGTAACCAGAAAGTCAAGAATCCTGCAGGATTTTCCTTCATGGAACGGGGCTAGTTTGAAGACGTCCACGATGCGTTAGATAAAGCTTGATCTAGACTTGAACTTGGAGTACTCATCAGCTATCAATTGATCCTTAATGCCTTCTTACCCCTCCTCTCTTTCCCTCACCTCATATCATAATCTTTTCTTATGTTCGAGCAACGGTCGTGACGATGCCCACAAGCGTGAAGCCAATAAGAATTTCCCACCATAACCACAACCACATTCCATTGCACGGACAGTATGACCCAGTAACGCATCAAGTCAGGCGGAGAAAAGTAAATCAAGAGATCACCGAAGGAAATCAGGCGGAAGCGCTGACGCCCCTCTTCTCTACAGAGAGTTGTCAGGCCGGCCAGTGAGCGCCGTCTCCAAATTAAGCAGAGTGAGTGTCGCGTCCCAAGACAATGATAGATGCAGGGTGTCTGAGAGAGCTCATCAGTATTCGTCTCCTGCTGAGACAGCCGGACTCTTGGCACCCCGCGAACGTTTATCGCGCTGCTTATATACGCGCGTATGCGGTAGCAGTCTTATTTCCTTCCGGGTGCAGGCAATAAAGGTGGAGAAAGATAAATAATAAAATATAATAAATATAATATATAAATAATATATATTATATAAATATAATACATCATAATATAATATAATATAACATATAATAAATAATAAAATAAAGAAGAGAAACTGAGATTTCTTACTAAAACAATGCTTCCATAAAACCATTTGCACTGTATCGTTTCGAAGCCGAACCTTCGTCAGAGCCCCTACGCGGGCGATGTCCTCCTCTCCCACCTCCCACGTGTTCCCTAGCTGGTTGGAAAATAGACGTGAGGAAGGAGGTGGATTCTACCTTTTTCTCCTTCATTAGCGCGCATGCGCGTGCTGTTATTCTTCTCTCCGTAAGAGGTCCGTTAGAGGTTCCTGTAGAGGTTCGTAGGATATAATGACAGTTGGGATACTTGCCAAGCAGCGAAATGTACACGGAGGTGACTGGCAGTTGTCTTATGAGAGCGGTCCTTCATTTCGCATATCTGCCCGCGAAAAAGAAAAGAACCGCCCACTTCTATGCACTCCCACTTGCGGTACACTGTGGCTAGACGCGATAATAACGTCCGCGATCGGACATTAGAGAGTTTTAGTACATCGTACGCTATCGCCTTTGCGTACGTAAGGGATAGCGTTGATGGTTCTACGCACGTCCATAACAGAAAGAGAGCGTCGCGCAGTGCGCAGAACAACCAACGCTGTCTGTTACGTACGGTATCGTCTTCGCTACGACGTACTAAAATTCTCTATTATCGCGTTCGCACGAACGGAAAATGGCACGGCAATTTAAATTAGTTGCCTCGGAGTGAGCTCTGTTAGTGAAGGTTATTTGCGAGCCGTTCGTACAATATCGGGTATTGGCATAAAATAACCAAAGTCATTCATGGCTCATAAAAAGCAATTGGAACTACGAACGACATACAGGCGTAAGCAGATGAAGGAGGGACAGTATGAATGAATGAATGGGAGACAGATTGGTTTATTACGCCGACGTCCGTCTGGAGACTTGGCAGGAAAACCTTGGACAGCAAGACCGATGATGGGACTCGATCCCGCCACCTGCAGTGTTTAGTGTGACCTCGGAGCCATTCATTGTGAGCCCATGCTGCATCCACTCAGCCACTTGGCTATAGTGGAATAGAAAGAACAACTTTTTCAACTTTTGCAATGACAATACGGATGACCGGAACAGCACAACTGTAGTAAAGATAATAAACAAACAAACATGAGGAACGAGTCAGCCAGATTGCCTAGAGAGAACATCCTATAGATGGCTGTTACGATACCATTTCTCCCCTTCTGACAAACGGAGCTTTATTTCTCCTACTGTATTCTTTGGTAATTTTACTTGTAGCGCCTCCTGAAGGAGTGTTATGGCCTTGGAATTGGCGTTTTCTCCCGTGTCGCGCTCCCAATATTAACAGGGAACCGATAAAATGGGCTCAGGGTCGTTAGGGAACTGTTTACGAGAGAAGCGTCGTTGAGAGCGAAATTGGGGGGCCATGCGCTTCATTCAATCCATGCGCTTTCATTTCAACCAGCGCTCAGCCAGATATCTTTCGGCGTGACATTGTTGTTAGTTCTCTGGTTCCTCTCACTTTCCGTTACCTATTAGTTTCGACTAGCGGAGATAAGCTCCAGAGTTCCTTCGGCCGGAGCTCCTGTTTCATTTTCGTAAATGAAACGAGCTCTTCGTGTGTGTGTGTGTGTTATCATCAGGGAACTCGTATATAAGGACTGTTTTGTGTTTACCCGTTAGAAAATGGCTCTTCTTCTAAGTGGTGGCTGCCGAAAGACGACCGTGAAATGACGTTTTCTGATCGCATATAGCGACCTTCAATGTACTGCGCAGCCCGGAAATGTTTATACTTCTCTTTAAAAGAGAAATGCGAGGCCTTAAAAACGAAATATGCTTTCCGAATGTGGGTTCCATCTGTGGTCGCGGGAAAAGGATTTCAGAGTAGGACGTACTACCAGTGCAGCGTATTCACAGGCCGCATAAAACATTTGAGTGCCGTTTCCACTTTTCCCAAAGCTCAGGAGCAGTCACGTGTGTATACGCCATAATGCACCGAAGAACGTAAACGTAGTTGAAGACTCGTGTACACATAGGAAGGAACAGTCACAGTCTATCGTTGTCATAAATATCTCGCCCAGCGTCTGGAGAGTACTGAATACGCATCGCGCAGAATCACTAGCAAGGAGCCGATGCCGTGTCGCTAGGTTGGTTGACTGAAACAGAGCAGTGACGAGCACACGTTCCACTTTATTCCGCCATCTTCATTACCCCTCCAAGTCGGCAGTTTGTTGAGCTATGTGCAACTATATACAGTCCCAGCAGTGGTTCACTTGGTGATACATACAGGTGCACTGTTACCTCAACCTCTCCTCTGCCATTCTTTCTTTCACTCTTACTCAGATAATTATCGAGCAATTTCTCCGAATTCTCCACCGAAATATCGCCCACGAGACGATAAAAAAATATAGCGTAAATAGCTCCAAACTATCAGGCCTTACGGCCTATGCATATAAGCAATGAAACAATAAGTTACGGTGATGGAGCATCGATAACATGCAACGCATGCAATTCAAACAACAGCAACAATAACAGAAAATTGGTGGGACCGATACACGCATCGTTTTAGCCACGTAGAGCTTTATCACGAAGGGCGTAGCAATGAATCAAGTCGCTCCGTTGGGTATATAATGCACCATGCCTCATTCGCTATCTTCGTGGTCATTTATCTTGATCTAGTTAGGAGGCAGCGAAGCCCCAATAATTAGCTGCGCGTACTGACGCTTCGCAAGTGCGAACGCCTATTAGGCTTACCGCGGTCGAAATGCATGAATGCCGCGCAGATAGGTGCATACAGAATGCCTGTTAGGTGCTCCGGAACAAGCCGCGCGCGAACACAAAGAACTGCCTGGAAGCTATTCTGAAGCTGGCACTACTAGACTATTCTGAGGCTGGTACGTACGAAGTGACAAACAGAACACAAGCCTCAATATGCCTATAGGGTGTTTTCGCATGACGTCAAAGGAACGCGGTTGGCCGCCATGGTGGTGGTCATGTTTTCGGCGCAGCTGCCGAGATTATATAGCATTTGTTCGAAAACGAAGCCTTGAATGGTGTTTGGAAATCCGGTCGCGTCCGTACCTTTCTTTTATCCCGAAGACACCTCGTCATTGTCGTTCCTACATTTTCTTTGGAAACTATGGTGGTCGCATTGAAAAATCGCGCAATTCGTCATCTTAGCTAGCACGAAAAGTGACCACCAGTGGGAGGAGAGCTGATCAGCATGCCACGTCACTGCCACGTCACAATGTGACGCAGGTGAAAACTCCCTATAGGAACATGGAAGATCGCAATATGGCAGACGTCGAACCAGTCAGACGGCGGTTTCAGTCAAGTCAACAGGTTTCGTTTCTCGTTGTTTCTCATACGTATCAAGTCATTTGTTTCTTTTTTGTTTTGTTTTTTGCATTTTTCTTTTTTTGCTGTATAATACAGTGCAAGAAGATAGTAGAGGGAATCGCCACTGTCTGTGTCTAATCACTCGGCTGAGCGAACCAGTTCCCCTTTTGCCTATTTGATCACCGACTTCGTTCTCGTTGTGCACATCGCTACGGCGTGTGTTTAGTTCACACTCGCAGAGCGCAAAAAGAAAACGCCGAGATAATCAAAGAAACGTGGGAGAGTGAGACGGGAGAGTTGCTTAAAACACAGAAGGTATCGCTGTGTGGAGAAAAATCACTACCCAACATAAAAAGTGGAAAATCGAGTGATCCGTCGACGGTGAGATCAAAACAAAAGCTATACATGTAGAGATTATTACGAACCAATAGACTATTCTCGTCATGGGCTAGTACAACACTGCACCTTCCTCATCTCCATTTAGAAGAAGCCGGAGCTATTCCCTGAAGGCATTCATCATATGAAGGCCACGTATACAAGCGTCGCATCGCTGCCAAACCTAGCCCACCCGCCTAACCAAGTCATGCTGCATATTCCTCGTCCTCTCGATAAATCGGTTGCAGCAAATGTACACAACACGGGACAGTTGGCATGTTCTTACGAATGGCATTAGCATACGCATCTCATATCCCTGTGACTCAAGACCATGTACGTAGCCCCGATACTGAATGTAGAGAACATATTTCCATGCATATGTACCCAAAAATTCTTGTCCGACGACGTGCTCGGAAAGATGCGATATTTCGTTCAAAGATCACTCGGAAGCGGCTTCATTCAACGGAGAACAATTTGGATGCCGCATTCCCGTTGCGTTCAGGTTGTTCAAGGTTGTGAAACTTATTCATTGTTCTATGCATAAAAATGTACACGGATAAGATGAGAATGGATAACGTGAGAATATATATGAGACACATTTCGTAAGAAACGGGACATCGCGGATTTCTGACAACGTTCGTAAACTTCTAAAACGCATAAACGCATTGACATGCGCATTAAAATTAACTACATGCGTAGAACTATGAGGCGAATGAATGGTCATCAAGAACCCTTACACGGCCTTGAAGCCTGACCTTGACTCACTAACCTTGCATGCGCATTATTAGTCCTCTTATTACTCACGCTCTTAACAGGAAAAAAGGAAAACGAAAGGCGAATAGATTTACTGCTGAAGAAGTGCGATTCTCCGCCATGACCAGGACAACAAGCCTTCATTTACTACACAACTGTTCGCAAAACACATGCCGAGAAGCACTGGAGAGGGTCGCTTCGAGCCAGTGAAGTTGGCGTCTGTCCGACTGTCGCCGCAGCTAAGAAACGAAAAACCCAATGGCAGCACCAACCGCATTCTGTCCGTAACTTCTCCGCACTTGTCAGGGACTCCGAGTAGTATACCTTTTTGTTGGTGAGCCTTAGAGAAGCCTTCACGAGGGACGGAAGGATACATCCATCCCCTCACATCTCCCCGGACACCGTAACGAGACGACCACCCACAATCATTCTTCTTTCTTAGCCGCCTGTCAGTTTGCGAAGCCCCTTTCGCAGAGCCGTTTATAGAAAGAGTTTGGCCACTAGGAGGAGCCTAACTTGAACAGCGTCATACGACGTCACGCCTGAACGACCTCCCTCGCCGCGCTTTGTTGTTGTTGTCCAGCCGTCAACCGCTCGCCGACGCCATGTCGATGGCAAGCGTTATTCACGATGCAAGGGGGAAGACACGTGCATATCGCGTCCTTCGAGAACACTTCGTCCTTGAATCCTTGCAGTTTGGTAACAAAGCCCCCATACCAGAGGCCCCCGTGGGTCATAAGCCGGCGAATTTGGTACATTGCATTGAGAGCGACAAAAGTACCTGTCGACCAGCCGGTGGATTGCATCAACATGGTGCCTACCTGCTGACTGATAAGCGGATCTCGTTTGGATTCAGGCTTTTTGGGAGGTGCAACAGCGACTCTGACGTCAAAACAGGCTCCGCCCGTGAAGCGGCAAAAGATCAAAAGATGGCCAAATTCTCTCTATATACGGCTCTCCCTTTCGCAAGGCCACAAAATAGAGCATGATAGTATGTGTGAGCAGCACCGCTTTGTTAGCGATGCAATGTTTACCTTAACACTGCAACGCAACAAAGTGCAATAAAATGACTTAAAATGCACAGGGAGCCTTAAGCAACAGTGTAGTGTTTGCCTTGAACATTGCACGAAGTTAATGTAATGTACAAAAAGAAAAGAAATTTTATAACTTCGTGTTTCACGCGTGTAGCATCCTCTCAGAAGTCAATGTGTTCTTTTCTATTCTTATAGTGGGATACATTGGAATACGATGCAATGTAGTAACCGTTTCACAACGTTCTCACACGGCGTTCTATGAACACGTAGCTCTACAGAAAACGATGGCTCGAAATACGGAGGATCATACAACCTAGAACGAAAGTAGCGTTGCTGGAAAAAGCGTCCTGTAAAGGGTGCTCTGCCATACTAAGGGTACATATGTGGCAGAGCCAACTTTCCTACCTGGGCCACCGCAATAAGTCGTGTCACCTGGATCTTAATTTGAAATTTTCTTCACGCTACCAGGTTACTTCGCTTCTCCGTCGTCAGACATGATTCGCTAGCGTCAAGAACCACGTGATCTTCTTATCTTCGGAACCTTCAATTATGTAACTGAGATTTGGCATACATTACCATCTTACATTACATTGCCAAAGCTAGAGTGCTGTTCCGTTGTATGGAATTGTATTGGAAATGGTTTGGCATCAACCATAGAAAATATATAACGCCGATTTACTAGAATTTACTTTGATAGATATCTCGGGAGACGCTATTTTTATGAATATAACAGAATACTTAGCCGTTGCAATATGGACACGCTGGTTGCGAGACGCAAAAGTCGAGACCTTATATTTTTCCGCAAATGTGTTCATGGCATTCTCGATAGCCAGTGTTTGATTGAATCAATTAGTTTTCATGCAGCAATGAGAACTTTCCGTCAGTGTCGTGTTTTTAAAGGTCCAAGATTTAGCTCACTGAGTCACCCTGGCCCGTGCGCAGCATCTTTATAATGATGAAACTTGTGACATTGATGTTTTTGATTGTACAATGTTTAGCTCATTAATTTTCCACTGTTTTCTACTAGACATTGTACCGTTTCAGAAGACCATCGTGCTGTTTATGGATAAGTTAATAAAACTATATAAAACTATATTACGTGCGTGACCCTCCCTGAAATAGCAGCTGGCATGAGTCTACGGTACAAGGAGCCGCATAACAACGCGACTAGCACACCCTCAGGATATGAATATTTAGTTGGGACCTTTGCGCGAGTTACTATCGGCGAATAGTGCGCGAAAAGTGTTAGATGAGTCTCGGAATACTCCGGAAACAGGGAGGACGAGACACGGTCTATGCTGTACCGCCTTAACGAGAAAAGCCTTTGCGCACAATAAAGTCTCTTTGTCCGGCGTTTATTGACACAGACAGCATTCACGAAAGTGAATGAATTCACACGCTAATTGCTTTACTTGACCGGGCTTCTTTCATGCAAATTAGCCCCGGAGACTGGTTCACCTGGCGAGCAGTCACAATTGTGTCAGTCGTTACGCAACTACACTCAACTAAAACTTATTATCCCAACAGTGACCAGAGCTATGCTAAGCAGAAGCCAAAGAAAAGGTGGTAGAAGGCTGGATAAAAGTTTCTCGGACGCGGGAATGACGGTATTTCGCTCCCTAATCGACCACCTGGCGGCGAACAGAAGCAGCACACTCTTAAAAATGAACTTCACCGCATCGCACGCTCCTAGCCAAGCATCATATCGAATGATATCGTTGTCTGCCCTGATTTGTTGAAAACGAGAGGAGTACGCCTTTTTTGTGACACTTATGCTGTTAATAATTGTCACAAAAAAGGCGTACGCCTACAGTTTTCAACAAATCAGGGCAGATAACGATATCATTCGATATGATGGTTGGCTTAAAGCGTGCTATGCGGTAAAGTTCGTTTTTAAAAGTGCACGTCAACCCAGTCATGAGAATGTGGATAAGTTAAATTCCCCGGATGCTTTAATTATGGCAAAGTTTGGATGCGGCGTAGAGGGCCTTCACTGGGTGAGAGCAATACAGCAACCAAAATTGACGATGTGCCAGGTTCCTTTTGTCGCGCGCATGTACATACGCAGAGCGCGTAATTAGGGTGAGACTGAGTTTCGCGTAAAGTGCCCGATATTTACTAAAAAAAAAAAAAACGATTATGCACTCTTAAAACGAATGTTTCGAAGATTACCTTCAGACTTTGCACCTCTAACCGAAAACAAAACACACACACACACAAAAAAAAGAAAACACGAATACTGAAGGCAACAAAATGTACCATCATTTGTACAGACCCTTAAAAATTAACTTCGCCGCATAGCACGCTCCTAGCCAACCATCATCTCGAATGACATCGTTATCTGCCCCGATTTGTTGTAAACGGGAGGCGTACGCCTGTTTTTGTAACATCTACGCTGTTCACAATTGTCACAAAAAAGGCGTCCGCCTCCCGTTTTTAACAAATCAGGGCAGAAAACGATTTCATTCAAGTTGATGGTGGCTAGGCACGTGCTATGCGGTAAAGTTCCTTTCTAGGAGTGTAGGTAAGCCAGTCACCTGTTCGCAGCTCCGTACACTCTTAAAAGTTAACTTCACCGCATAGCATGCTCCTAGCCAACCATCACCTCAAAAGATATCGTTATCTGCCATGATTTGTTGAAAACGGGAGGCGTACGCCTTTTTTGTGACACTTACGCTGTTCATAATTGTCACAGAAAAGGCGTACGCCTCCCGTTTTCAACTAATCAGGGCAGATAACGATATCATTCGGGATTTTGGTTGGGTAGGGCGTGCTATGCGGTGAACTTCATTTGTAAGAGTGTAGGTAAGCGAGTCACCTGTTTGCAGCTCCATACGGTACCTTTCGCTGCGAGCGTGTCACTCTGAAGAAGGAATGCGCCGGAGCGTGAACCGTAAACTTTCGCCCATCACAGTACAACCACGCAGGGCCGCTTTTGGTAGACCAGAAACACTCCGCGAAAACGAAGGGAACAAAGCTGTCAAATCAAAGGACAACAACGTAATGTCCCACATTTCATAGGAATACGGGGACTGGCTTATTCAAGTTTTCTGAGCCGTTATCCTTAACACCTTCCGACGCACTAAAGATCGCTATGCCATGTTGAAGAACCACAAACTACACATACATCTCTCTAGATGCCGTAACTGTGGCTTTTTTGCTTTAATCGGACGCTACCCGTAAACATAAATAACGCTCTATGTCATCACGGATTATATTCTAAAATACTGCCCTCACGTTTACACCGCGACAATGCGACTTATCCGAAAAAAACATACGTCGGTAAAACGTTAAATGAATGGGATTGAACTGAAAAACTCCGTTTTTTGGTGTTCCAGTAACCGAGAGCTCAACAAGAAAGGTGATGCCCGGGCAAGAGACAAATTGCAGTGTAAGAACCGAGACGAGTTCGTTTCTTCTTTTTTCCCTCGAGATTCCCTGCTATCGCGAGTCAGCAACCCCAGGGATAAGGAACGTTGGCTCTCTGGACCCACATCCGCTGTGTCTTTCGCTTAACGATGTCCAAAGCATCCCCCGTATAATGTGGGTGAACACCATCCTTGCCTAGGGACATCTCAACATTGGAATCACTGAATAGGGCACCCCATTTAATGGCTCTACTTGACATGAGGGCCATTTGAGGTCATTTCAGCCATTTCCTAACTATTTTAACTGTCTGAAAGTTCTCTGCTTCTCTTTCTTCTTCTTCTTCTTCTTCTTGTTCCCCATACGAACAAAAACGAGATGTTGTTATAGGAAAATTTAATGAGACAGGTATGAGACAGGTATGGTCACATGTTCAGGGGCTGCAGGATGACGCAACGATTATGTACAACGGTTATTTACAACATGGTGATCGATGAAATGATATGATATAGTTCACGGCGGCGTGCCCTTGATCGTAACGCAGCCACCTCGGGCTGAAAGCGACGGATGGAAGCGCCATCGACGAAGAAACCTGTCATCTCCAATAGCGAACAGTTCCCGCTGCAACTCAGTAGTGAGCAGTATGCGCGCTCTCCGCACCAAGCAAAAATGGGCACATCTCGACGACGTTGCGCGACTGCCTTACAACGAGCCTCCCAAAGCACAACCGCGCCGCAAGCTGTGAGAAGTACACTAAGGCGGTGTGGGTGACGTTGGTTAAAGCGCACTGGGCATACTATGTTCGTGCTTCGTCGGACAAGGTTCCAAAAGACGCGAGCAATGCGGCAGGCAAACAACACGTGCATGTTTGTCTCGCGTTCACTGCAGTAAGGGCACAAATCTGTCGCTGTTACGTGCCACGAGTACAGGCGGTCCCGTGTGGGTTGCACGCCCCACGCGAAAGACCACATGGTGTCCCGCAGAAATCCTGGGAGCCATGTAAACACCGTCCATGCTATGTTTGACGCCTGCTCAACACGCACTCGAAGGCTCTCGCTCGCTGACACGGAGTCCAGCAACAGCGCGCCAGCCATCGAAGAGGGGGAAGCCGCAACGAGGCTGCCATCAGGAACAAGGGGCGAGAGCTGTTGGTAGTACGTATGAACCGCGGCGTGAAACCCCAATGGTGCTACCGCCCGTGAACCACTGACAGGGTTTGGCCCGAGGAGTTCCACCCAGTAGGTGAGCAGCACTTTCGCCGGCGAGTCTTCCTCAGCGTGCACAATTCGCAACGTGGTGCTGAGAGCGATGCCCCGATTCATAAGCCCGATATCTGGAAGGCTCATCCCGCCCTTAGAATTCGTAAATGCCAGCATGGTCCGTAGGACAGGGCCTCTCCGCTTTCTCCAGAACAATGACAAGAGGCAAGAGTGCACCCGAACGACGACTGCACGTGGGGCAATAGAAACGTGACTAAGATGCCACAAGCGTCCCGGTAAGACAGTACGTGCGAGGAACGATCGTTCACAATACGACAGGTCAAATGCCTGTGTCGCATCACACTTCGTCTGGAGCTCCTCCAGCGCCCTGAACCAGTTATCGACCTTTGGGCCGCGGCAGTCGAACACAATGCCCAGTATTTTTAGTGACGCGCTGAGCTGGAAAGGCAGTGATGAATACGGAGAAAAGCTCCCGAGTGGCATCAACTTGGTCTTGGCGAAGTTGAGCATCCCACCGGAAAGTGCAGCATAGGACTCGTAGACTCGAAGGACCTCAGACGCAGAGCTTGCATCGCGCAGAAGAACCGTGATGTCATCAGCGTACGCACTGACCTTCCATTCCCCGGATCTGGGAAGCGGAAAACCGCGAATGCACGGGTTGGTCTCAATGTTCCATAACAGGGGATCAATTGCCAAGGTGAACAGAGCTGGAGAGAGTGGGCAGCCCTGCCGTACGCCCCTGGAGACTGGGAACTCCCTAGACAACTGCTGCATCATGTACAGGCTGCTGCGATGATTGCGGTACAGCTTGGCGATGGCACTGATGAGCCATCCAGGGAACCCGTACTCTCTGAGGACAGCGAACATGTAACTATGCACCACACGGTCGAATGCTTTCTTCTGGTCAAGTGAAAGTAAGCAACCATCCGGTACACGTGGAGTGGCGTAGCTCAGTGCGTCTCTCAGCCCTGACAGCGCGGTGTACATCGTGCGGCCTGGCACTGAACAAGTCTGAGAATGGTGGATTACTGCCGGGAGAGCATTTTGGATTCTATTGGTCAATACGGAAGTCACTATCTTGTAATCGCTGTTCAGCAGCGTTATTGGCCTCCAGTGTTCGGGACTACCAAGGTCGCCGCTTGTCTTCGGGAGCAAGACTATATGTCCATAACCAAACGACTCCGGGAAGTCGGCACCTTCGAAAGCCCTTCGAACAACGTCGAAGAGGAACTCCCGAATGCAAGGCCAAAACGTAGCATAGAATTCGGAAGAAAGCCCATCAGGTCCTGGACTCTTGCCAACTGCCGCACATCGGACCGCCATGTCCAGCTCTTCCAAACGCAGAGGATGTTCTAAAGCGTCGTGGTCGATCCGGGGAAGGACCGGAAGGCCCTCGAAGAATGAGCTTCGCGAACTGCTGACAGACTCGTCAGTGTACAAGTTCCGAAAAAAGTTTTCAAAGCCGGCGAGCACCTCCCCGGGGTCTTCAGTCACACTGCCGTCTGGTCTTCGGAAACGAGGAAGCTCACGCTGTTCGGTGCGGCGCACGGAATCCAGGTACCGGACCACGCCAGGGCCAGCAAGCGCCTGAGACCTGAAGTAATTTTGTCGCGCCCGTCCAGAAGAATCTTGAAGCAGTAGACGGTAGCGGTGCTGCAGCGTCGCGAGATACTCCTCCATCATGGGTGTCAACGGCGCTCCTCTGCTCACAATACGTATTTTGGCAGCTAAACGCGCAAGCATGGCTGTTCGCGCCCGCGCTTTCCGGCGTCCCCACGTCTGAAAGAGGTCGCGCACCCAGACTTTGAACTCATCCCACTCTGCTGGAGTTGGCGACCGACTTGCTAGGTACTCTGCGATTTTACCCTTGATCTCCGAAACAACATAGTCGTCATGGAGAAGCGAAGAGTCGAGACGCCAACGCACTGCATGCCCAGTGCTGCCGGGAAGCTGTGAAACATCTAGAATCAAGATCACAGCATGATGATCACTAACATGAGCGCCGAGCTGGGCAGTGCTGATTACGCTGCAGCCAGTAACGTACGGCTGAAGGTCCCCAGGTATGTAGAAACGGTCCAGACGGGACGCAGAGCCTGCACGTGACCACGTTGCCACGAATGTATCCCCATGCACCATCGTCCAGGCGTCGCGCAGACGGTGCTCCTTGACGGTGTTACCTTGAAAAAAGACTTACTGTTGCACTGAGCCCTTTTCAAGGCAGCGCCTCTTCTTTTTCTATAATCAAACTCAAACTGACCTCTTCTTTTCCCCCTTTTTTTTTCGTTTTCGCGTACGTCATTTTGCAGTCGTCGTTATCTTTTTTCTTCTTCTTCAAATGTAGGATATTAACTGAGTTGAAAAAACTCCGAATTGTCTGAAGGTAATAAACCTCGAAAAAACACCATTCCGAATATGCAAAAAAATAAAAATAAAAAAACACGAAATCACCAACTCCTACTTATGATATAGTACACATGAATACTAGGATGTGCAAATGTAACGGCAACACGGAGAAAGTAAATATTGTATAACGCGCGCGCCCGCCATCATTTTCGTCCTTCCTTTGCCTAAAATAGCTGCATCACCTTTTCGAGTGACCGCGTTCCGTGAATCAATAAGTGCAGTCCCCTTCTCCAATCCTGGGAACAACAACGGCCCATATTGGTTCTTCTTTTTCATGTCAGTTTACCCGAAAGGAATGGAAGGTAGATCGCATTCACGCTCCGCTCACGTTCCAATGGCATTGGGTGCCGCCTGGAATCCGCAAACCGCATTACTTCACCTGATGGATCCTCCTGCTCCAGTTGAAGGAAAATAAACTCACTGATTCGCCATGCGGGCTCACGCGGACTTGTTGAATCCGAGTGCGCCGCGAATCCAAGTTCCTGCAACGAAGAAATGTACATACGTATAAGTGGTCTTAGTTCAACACCATCTTCTGGATTCGCCGCATACAGGCATTTTCACGTGCATTGTCGCGTATTGTTGCGAAAGATGTAAAGCATTGCGTCAGCTCCAACGTTTCCAAAGCTGGTTTCGATTCTCAAGAGAGAGAAAAAGAATAGACGGGTTTGCGCAAAAATCGCGTCTGGAAAAGATGGCGGAGTTTTCGATGCACGCAATCACTTTTGCCGTTCAATCTTTCCCTACAAGTGCAGTGGAGTAGTCGGTTGTATTTGTGGAGTCACAATATCCGCATTATTTTTCTTTCAAATCCAATCCAAACCGACCTATCCCTTTTTCTTGTGCCCGTCTCACCAATGACTCATATAGAACTGGATAAATAATATATTGAGCAAAACACAAACACGGCAGTACATGAAACAGGCACCATGTTACACGGGTAACGGGTTTAACTAACTTTGCACCTGTTCAATGTGAATGAAGATCCGAACAATGATAAAATAAAAGCCAAATATCGATAATAAATATCAGATAAAATTCCTACTGGTTGCAATGCCGGTTCTTTGTGCGCGTCCGCACAAACCCAAGCACCACAACAAGCTTTGCCAGTTGTCCATACAGTTCCGCTACAGTATGCTGCGTAACGATGTTCTACATTAAAAGATATGTTCCCTTTTCTCTGCGACTGCGATCTCTTTGGCAGTAGTTCGCCTACGGAACCTACACGAGTTTGCGTAGGAAGCGGCATCCATAAAGCACCTTCAGACGAAGTTTGTTGAAGAGCAGTGCGACTGATGAACTCATTCCAAGTTTAAACTTTCTTGATATAGCGAGTGTCAAAGCAAAGCCCTCGCTCTGTTGCTTTGGCACGGGGTGCTGTAGAACGCGTTGATGCAAATACGAAACTTCTCAAAGTGTGTTTAAAGATTCAAGAGTTGGCGTCGTTATTCTGCAGATATGACCGTGAGTTGGAATCAATTTAAGTGTAGTGTCTCGATTTCAACAACCTTATTTGAAGATGATGAAAGGGGAGTTTCAGCGCAAGAGGCGATACTCTACCCCATTGCTGGTGGTGATTGGAAATGAGATAATGAGCTCCTTCACAATAAGTATCAAAGTCCGGTTGTGTCGAGAAAGGTCAGAAGAGCTTTGAGCGCAGAGCGTTGGCGGGCCGGATTCGGCCAGGGACCGATCAATTTTGATAGGGAGAAGGGGCGAGAGTCCAGCTGACTAGGAGACTCGGAGAATGCGGTTGAGGAAGGTTGGTAGTGTGGGCAATGAAGAAGAAGGTGCTCCAGATCCTCTAGAGCACCGCAGTGACAGCTGTTGAGGAAAATGAGGGGTAGGACAGGACCCTGCCACCGGCACGAGGGCAGGTGTTAACTTAGACAGTTGCACGCGAATAAACATTCTCTCAACCAGCATCACGACGAGTGGTCATACTTTGTATAGACCCATCTGGTGCCGAAACCCGGGACCTAGGATTGCTCTCGGTGATGCCCAGAGACGCGCAACCTGACCGACTCGATCGGGGATCCGCGGCATGATCACCCGCACCATTACGCATCTCAGTGAGATGCTCGCTCAGCACGGGCAGACGATATGGAAGTCGACCTGGAGTACCTTCTCGCACGACAGGCCCCATTGGAGGACTTCAACCGCCAAATCCTTGAACAGACCGCCGAAGACAGGTACGACGAGGAGACTCAAACGATACTGGAGCAGGAAAAACAGCTCGCAGCAGCTATCACCCTAGCCCGGGGAGTCCCCCTCAGACTGTAGCAGCAGACAGCCGCAGTTGGTACAGCATCCCCTGTCTCATCTGTCCAGGCAAGCCGCAACGTGTCTTCACCCAAGCTCCAAATTCCGAAATTCGGGAGCAAGTTGCAGGAATGGCAACGCTTCCGGGAGCATTTTGAAGCCACGATCCATCAGAACGCCACCCTAGCTCCCGTTGAGAAATTCAAATACCTCCTAACGTATGTCACAGAAGACACCAAGCGCACTATAGGTGGCATTAGTATGAGCAGCGACAACTATGACACTGCGATTGCAGCTTTGAAGCAGCGCTTCGGAGGCACCGACCTGCTTTCCGCGGAGCACATCGACAAACTACTTTCGTTCAGTATCGTTTAGACCTGCAATGACACAGCGCAGCTCCGTCATCTCTATGATGAAGTGTCACGCATCACCAAGGCTTTGGAGTCTTTAGGGGTGCCTCGGTCCAGCTACGATGTCATCTTATTCAGAGTTCTCACCCGCTGCCTACCTACAGACCTTTTCGTGCAGTTCATGCAGAGGAGAAGCGACCCTGACACGTCCAGCAGTTACTTCACGTCCCACGCAGCTGGCCAGACAAGAACATCCTCGATGACCGAGCAGGTGGGCGCTCTCCTGTCCTTCCTACGAATCCAAGTGGAGAGCAGAGAAGAAGCCCTTCTTCACCGTCAGCGGCATGTACGAAGGGACAAGGACAGTACCGACGACTTGCAAGCTCCCCAAGCTTTGGCAGCCGCCCTTCCTGTAAAAGGCTGTAAAAGATCAACGAGCGGCAGGGCATGGTGCACGTTCCACAGGCGCGCAAAAGTCACAAAGGGCTTGCGCCTTATGCCGCGGAAATGATCACGTAACGAAGGTCTCTGTAGTACGCATAGCGCCGGAAGAGAAGCGTCGTCGCCCCAGCACAGCGCGTCGCTGCTTCCGATGTGCAAAACGTTATCCGCTGGTTTAATTTGTACGAAAGGCGACGGTCATCACTTGACAGTGCTATGCGAAATCCAGCCCAGACCCAGCCCAGGTGTATCTGCCCAGCCGACGCAAACTGCAACAGTCTCGATGTCCACCAGAGGGACGTTACTTCAAACCGCAACAGTGCAGGTCTTTGGGCCCGCAGGCAGCGCTTTCGTACATCTCTTGGTCGACAGTGGGAGTCACAGATCATTTGTAGAGAGAGTCTCACACGCAAGCTCGGCTGCCCAGTCCTTGACTAGTAAGAATTGGCCATATTCTCCTTTGAATCAACTCGACGGCCCGCACGTCACAAGTTCAACGTCAAGTCGCAAATTGCGCTCCGTCATAAATATTCTGCTTTTTTGTTGCAAAAAAAAGTCTTCTACCAATTCGCTGTTCTAGAAACGGAGTGTTCACGTAAGCGAGATTTGGATGTCGCCGATGTCGTGCAACTTTTTCGTATATCCAGGAGAAGAGCCAGGATTGCGTGCCGCACTCATAGGCAGGCACACCGCTCGAACCCCTACGCCCCCCCCCCCCCCTCCCCCAGAACTCATACATTTTCTACGAATCGCAGGGATTGCACTCCTAATTCCTACTCCCGCACACCCCTTTTTTTTTATCGGATCTCTCCCATGCTTCTTTAAGTAAAAGAGAAAAATGTTCTGTTGTCACTCCCGGCCGGGTCAGGACTGGCTACTCCAATACTTAACACGTATCCTTGAGCAAGGCAACGAAAGGAACGGACACAGACAACGACGACGCACCAACAGGCCCCATACACTCTGTGACTTAATACGTAATCTGAGAAATATGCAAGGACAAGAGAGCGTCTAAAATGCCAACAAAAGCTGGCTAAATTATAGATAAAGAAAACCACAGTTAGGAACAATAAAGGGGAAGGGGGAAATGGAAATTGACGGAATCCATCCTGAGCGAATCTCACGACCATAGGTCGGCGCAATCATGATCGCAATGCCTTATCAAATCCTGATGATCGCGATCATGAGGGCGATCACGAAGCACTGGCAAGGCTGCCGCGATCATGATCGCGCCGACCTATGCTCACGACATAATCGAATGTCTATAATACCGTATGTCTGACGCCAACAAGAGGAATGGAAATAAGGTCGCAGGATATCAATAAGATGAGATTACTTCGAAAACTGCACGAGTGCATGCATTGCAGGGAGTTGGTGATGCGCGGATCATCGCCCTTTTCTTATGCTGAAAGGTCTATTATCGGGGTCGGGTAATCAACCACACCACCGCTCAACGATGGTCGTATTGTATTTTGAACACTATTCGTGGAAATGCTGTGAACCCTCTACTGGCGGTGCAGTAGTTCCTACATTTTTGCCATTTTCGCTGTTTGTCAATAATTATAAGTGGAAGCGACGGCTCACGCACAGCGTATAAGCTATAAATTTAAAAACTGTGAAGGAAGTATACACTCTAAGAAAAAGAAAAAAAGGTAGAGTTTCCTACACAAGCTGGTAAAGCGACGGTACACTCTTAGAAATGAACTTCACCACATAGCACGCTCCTAGCCAACCATCATCCCGAATGACAACGTTCTCGCCCCTGATTTGTTGAAAACGGGAGGAGGAGCCTATTTTGTGCCGTGCATAATGGCACAAAATAGGCTCCTCCTCCCGTTTTCAACAAATCTAGAGCGAGAACGTTGTCATTCGGGATGATGGTTGGCTAGGAGCGTGCTATGTGGTGAAGTTCATTTTTAAGAGTGATACTTCTACAATTTCGGGCCAATCCACGCGCGCCTACTGCTCCGCGGGTATAAGCGACGGTGTGCCTTTCCTTTGCTCCTCTTTCTCACCTTGGCTCTAAGAAATCAGGGTAGAATTACAAACCGAAGCTGGTAGAACGACAGTTTCTACTCTGCAGTTATACCCAAAAGGTAGAATTTGTTTGAGTAGAAATGGTGGTTGCAATACAGCTGTACTGAGATGGGTAGAAAATTCTACCTTTTCTTTTCCTTAGAGTGTACTTTTTATTTATTTATTTGGAATACTACTGGCCCCCTTTTGAAGGCCCAAGTCGGAGTGGAACAAAACAAGAGCATCAGCCACGCAACAAAACACTCCAAATGATCCTGAATACGCGACATAAAATTAGCAACAGATTCAGACGACGTAACACTGTCCGGAAGGCTGCTTCCATGTACGCTAACTCTCATGATGATCATTATTAGGTGCCGGCCTAAGTGGCTGAGTCGGCAGCGTGTCCGCCTCCCGATCCCAAGATCGCGGATTCAAACCCGGCCGAGGATGTTGGCAAACTTGGAGGACGGGTACAAGTTGCCCAGACACGCAGTCTTCCGCGAGGGACGATAAACATGGCGTGGGGTGTGTCGAGATTTCTGCGCGCGTTAAGGATGGACAAAATGAATCCACAGACCCAACCAGTGGGGCGTCGCGCTCATGATCACAGTTGTCTCGCGACGTTAAGCCCCGAATTATTATCATTATTAGGTGTTTTGGAGAAGTCAGCCATAAATACGTGGCTTGCTCCTTCACAGAAAGAAAAAAAGAATGAAACGGGAAAAAGAGACGTTCCTATACTCTTAATCTTCAACTAAAGTACACTTGGTCATTTTATTCTGTCAAGGGATTTCGTACAACGAGGACGTTTATTTGTTTACGTATTTACCGAAGTATACGTACCCCTTTTCGATGGGTACTAGGAATTACGTTAAACAGATGATACGGTTTCGAAAGACTGCGGGCGAAAAGCATGACTTGTAAGTCATGCGGTATTTCACCGGGGAGAATAGTGTTCCAGCACCGCGCACCCTTCACGCGCGTTCGGAACCGTTTTGCATGCGCAAGGTTACAGCGAGTGCACACTCCGCGTGTGCCGAACGTGGCTTTGCATTTAACGAGCGCGAACACACTATTTGCTTGCGTACGCAAGGCGATTTCCATACGCGACAACTAACTGTATCTACTAATTAGGAACTATTAGAATTAGAAAAGGCAGCGCTACCGCAATGGCGAAACACAGGAGGCAGAACAAGTCGCGAACGCCACGTGGCGCTATGTAGAGGAATATTTAATGTGTAGCGCTAGGCAACCTTGGGCAAAATATATCCGCCTCCCGCAGGGAAGAATAGATGGGGGCCGCAATAAATTTCCACTTTGAGTTGCCACTGGGGAGAAGAATGCGAATTGAGCTTCTCCCTAAAACGTTGCGAAACTCCGGCAATCAGAGACTGCGGAATTGGCTTTCTATCACGGCGCGCACAGCCCAGCCAATGTGTTATAGAAAGTTTGCACATATTTGCTTGCATTCAATGGAATGAAGGCCTTTGAGGGACCACTGTCAAACGTATTTTCCAACTTCCCAGAAGTGTATTAAGGTCTGAATGTTTTACTTGGCGCGTGAAAGCAAAACAGGAGGCTGCCGATGGCGTGAAAGCCACTGAATGTATGCAAAATAATATTCCTACCTTTCTGGTATAAAAAAAAAGAAAAGGAAGAAAGAACGCAATGTGTTTCGAATTCAATTCATTTTCGTGTTGATGCAAACACTTCGGAACCCTTTCGTAAGAAAAGTCTCGAAGCAAGTCTTCTTCAGCATACAACCACCGAAAGAATTTTAAATGCCTTTCGGCGTATTTGACGCTTCTCTGTATGGAATACATCCATTGACAGCTTATGCGCGTGAGGTCACGAATGTGGCTCGTGCGCCGATGGCGTCACTATGGTAACCTAGCTTCACCAGTATGGCGGGTCAAATTTACGTTTCAGAATTTTGCTTTCTTCCCCGGTTTTTATATGAGTTTCGGCATTCTGGAACAAGTTCACTACGGTAATCTAGTAGTCTAGTAGTAGTGTAGTGCTAGTCTAGTAGTCCTTCTAGCCCGCCGTAAGTTTACTTCGCATTCTCAATACAGATACCTCTTCTTCCTCTTCTTCATAACTGTGTTGTGTCTGGAACTATTTGGTTCATATACAGATACTTCCGCAAATACACTTAAAAAAAAAGGACTGCTGGAATTAAACAACGGAATCCCACTCTAAGCTTGCGTGGCTCACTTTTCTTCTTTCTATCCGCTGTGTACCAGGGGAGGCTGCCCGCAGCTACTCGAAGCCCCCGTAATTCACTCCAAGGGTAGAGGCGACCATAATTCCTGCGCACTTGCGTAACACAAGCCCCGCTTATTTCGCGCGATTCAAGGTATGAGCTGTCATTTTCAGACAGCATTTACCTTCCTGTGTGATCGTGCCAGTAATGAGGCCTTCGTGTCCAGATGTTGTTATCTAGAAAACACTAAGGCATTTCATCGCAAACCCGCGGTTTCCTTTATCCATTTGGAGCGAAATTCGCCGAAAACTCATTTCAAGAGTATAGCAGTCGACGTGGAAACTTGGTGTAATTGTAAGAGCCCAGAAGAGTGTACAGGATAAGTATACAGAGAAGGATACACGAGTCTGTACCTTTCTAGAAAAATGTCCTCACTCCAGCACCTGTTGTTTCTGGACCATATTGCAATAATATTTTCAACAGCTTGAGATGAAATCGCACCTAAGGCAGCTATGCGGCAGGATGCGCTTTTACCCGCCAGGTGCCCTCTACGACGCTACTTATTCGGGACAAATTTAACCCCCAGCATAACCAATACTGACTAAACGGGCCTGCCTATATTCCGAGATGGGACAGTCGTACGGAATAAATCGTAGGAACGTGAATCGAATCGAATGACGTCACAAAGACCGGATGAAAACACGGAGCCGGAATCGCACATATCTTGCTGACAGTTGCGACGCTGTACACAAAGGACGATGAGACAGACGATGTCGCACTTCCGTCTCTTGTGTCACACTTTTCTCTCGTCCTTTGTCTACTGCGTCGCAACTGTCAGCAATATGTACCAACCCGCCCGGTCTTTGTTACAATGTTTCGCACATATATGATCTACAGGACGTGAAATGTTCCTTCGGAACCGACTCCATTTAGAGAGTCTTCGGGAACCAGCGCGGTTCATACGATCCAGCGCCAAAGAGACGATCAGAGCCTCGCCAGAAAGCAGTTTTCAGTAGAGTCACTAAATAAGTGAGGAACTCAGTGTCGTTACTCTGAAGCGTAGTGACTCTAGTTTTCAGGAAGGGGGGGGGGGGGTCGAGGTAGCTTGCCGGTACTGGCCGCACTCAAGTGGGCATCTAGTTCTCAGGAACCGGAGTGGAACAACGGAGCGGCACGAATACGAGATGGTCATTCTTCCGTGGCACTGTAGAGATTCTTTCACAGAGCACTAACAAACGTACTAACAGGGAGTTTCTGGGAACCGGTTGAGCACGTCCGGTACGATCAGTCAGGAGCGACGCGCACGCGCTTTACCGCGTGACGATCCCCCTGACCGCTTCGAGGTCACTGTCTGTTCGCTTCCGATCTTTCTCCTTCTGGGACTCCCGAACGAAGCAGAAACATGGCCGACGCCAATGCGATGGATCCCATCTACTCTGCAGCAGTCTGGTATTCCGCGGATAGCGTAATGGTTCCTCGCAAATTTTCCGCCAACCTAGCGGTATATTAACATTTCTGGTACATCATCAGTCAGACTAGGGATCAGAAACTTGCCGTAGAAAATATTCAAAAAGACCGCTCCGCCATTGAGATTGCATTTCGTTGTGTGGGGATGCTGTGCCGATTTAGAAATTTTCAAAAGTTCCATTTCGCAAATTGTACAATGTCATGTTTTATCAGTCGAACATACGTGTGGGAGTACATTTATTTCTCTGAAAGAATATTTGCAGTGCCTCAGAGAGAGAGAAAAAAAAAAGAGTTTTTCTTCTATCCTTGACCAGAGATGGCGCCAGCGCCTATCGCTGCGATTGTTCAACTCCGGTTCCCGAAAACGTTTTCTGGCGAAACTCCGATCGGTTCCTTCCCACTCGACAACGCACCGACCAACCGATCGACCGTATGCACCGCGCCGATTCCCGCGAAGTTTTCGATGAGCGAAACTTTGTGAGGAACCATTACGCCATTCGTGGAATACGGAATCCATCGCGTCTGCGTTTGGTTATGTTTAGGGTTCCGCGTTTTCGATTTTTTTTTTTCTGGATTCGACGTAAGTTTTTCGATGTTGAGTGATTTTCACGAAATCTGCGTTTTTCGATGTTTTTCCTGGCGTGTACACGTTTTACCCGACAGTTATTGGCGAATAGAAATCACAATGCAATTTCCGCACGACGCTCATTCAACGTGGCGTTGTTCGCTGCGGTGGCGTTTTACGGCAAACGAAACAGTAAACGGACATTTTTCACAACCATGGGTATTTCTGTATATGGTTTTCTGATCTGTATCAACAACTTGCTGGGCGTGTGCAGCAATTTATCTCTGCCATGTCCTTGAATGTCCCTCTGTAGTTTTTCGATGAAAACCGAATGAGGAAAAATTTACCGGGCGTATGTTTTTCGGTGTTTTTCGATTAAAACCGAAAACACGGAACCCTAGTTATGTTTCAGTGGGCTCTGTTCGGGAATCGCCGTTGGAGACTGACCGGAAACGAACCTATCTTCACCTCGAAGCGGTCAAGAGGATCACCGCCACTACAATGCTGCGACGACGCCATATCGTAGCTCTACTACTGCGCTGCTTTGGATGATGCCGCTCGCCTCAACCTGCTCGTGCACTCTTAAAAATGAACTTCACCGCATAGCACGCTCCTAGCCAACAATCATCTCGAATGATATCGTTATCTGCCTTGATTTGTTGAAAACGGGAGGCGTACGCCTTTTTGTGACACTTGTGCTGTTCATAATTGTCACAAAAAAGGCGTACACCTCCCGTTTTCAACAAATCACAGCAGATAACGATATCATTCGAGATGATGGTTGGCTTGTAGCGTGCTACGCGGTGAAGTTCATTTCTAAGAGTGTGTAGGTGAGCGTGACTGGGAAATATAAACAGGAGGATGGTTGGAGGGTGAATGCGTGTATGCGACCGATGCTTGTTGCGTTGATGAGACAGTAACGAGCATGATGTAAGGTAGAATCCTGTCCGGAGATCGGAAGAGCGCTCCGGGTTTTAGGCCCACTAAAGAAGCTTTTCCATCAGCTATTGTTCTTTAATTGAAATATGCAATTGGCCGTTGTGAGCCTTAAGTGGTCTGTCTGTCCTCGTTGCCCTCAGCTGCCACCACGCAGCCGCACTTTAGTAATATGCTGTTCTACAAATCAAGCGTAATACAAAAGTTTCGTCTGTATTGGCCAATGTATAATTTCCTTTTCTTTTGTTTCCTTTCATAAAGAGACCTAATATTGTCGTTACACCAGCTCCCGTGACATAGTGGTTAAGATGATCGCTTTTCCACGCAGAGACTGGGATGTGTCACGGGTTCGAATCCTTTCACCGGCTGTGCTGTCTGAGGTTTTCCCTGGGTTTTCCGAAGGCTTTCCAGGCGAACGTTGGCACAGTTCCCCCTTAAGACTGCCCAGGACGCATACTAAGCCCTCTGTCCCCTACTCCTCCCTGCTGTCCTCTCTCCATCTGACCACGTCTGTACGCCGCTCATAGCCGCAGTTACTTCGCGGCGCTAACGTGGAATTAAAAAAAAATGTCGTCAGAAAATTATTCCGTACACTCTAAGAAAAGAGGAATGTTAGTCCTTTTTAGGGAATAGATCTAGTGCCCTTAGATCATTAGTCACATCCGGGACTAAGCGCGGCAAGTTAAGGCAGCTTAGGGACTATCTGAGGCGATGGGAACTAAATTTCAGGGTCAAGAGACTCAAGTGCAGAGTAATAGCAATGCACACTCTTAAAAATGAACTTCACCGCATAGCACGCTCCTAGCCAACCATCACCTTGAATGATATCGTTATCTGCACTGATTTGTTGAAAACGGGGGGCGTACGCCTTTTTTTGTGACAATGAACAGCATGTATGAACAGCATAAGTGTCACAAAAAGGCGTACGTCTCCCGTTTTCAACAAATCAGGGCAGATAACGATATCATTCGAGATGATGGTTGGCTAGGAGCGTGCTGTGCGGTGAAGTTCATTTTTAAGAGTGCAGGAGAGAAGAAGCGGTTGTTGTCCCTCAGTTTATTCATTTTCTCTTGTAATGTAGCCTGCATGGGGTGCAGTGTTATGGTGACCGAGTCGTGCAGGTTCCTTTACGTTAAACGTCTTGAACGCATCCTTCTGCTCGTTTATCGTATCTTTGAATATTCATGAAATCGGGGACGAGACAGGGACTTTGCACATGGAAAGTAACACGAATTTGTCCAACGGTTACAAACAGGACGGCATATTTTATGTTGATGTTGATGAAGAAAGAATAACAGGGAGAGGTTGAATCCGGTGACACGACAAATTCGGCTACTCCGATAAACAGACACCCTTCCAAAGGGAAAAAAAAATAGAAAAGAGAACCCCCCCCCCCCCCGCTTTCGCGATAACTATCGGCCAAAGGCCAAATCACCGGTTAAAGTTGCGCACAATGAACGACATATTTTGTATTCCGTCTGGGCGAAGAAGATACCCTGAAATTAAAACACCATTAGCGATGAGTTGAGTGCGCGAAAAACTTGCTCACACTGCTCCGACACATTTATCCCATACTTTCGAGCGACGTTAGAGCGCTGGCCTATCAACAAATGGCGACCCTCCAAACTATTAGCTTTTTTCCCTCTCTGTCCCTGTGTTCGTCGCAAAGAAGTACAGCAAGCTTGATAACGAAGTTTCACAGTATCGTCCCCGCGCCCACGGGAAGAAGAGCTGTTGAGAAATTTATCCTGTTTATCCTGCACCAGCACGTAGTATATGTTCGCCCCTCGCAACACGAGATTAAGCGCGAGGAGCAATTTTTCAACTTTGAAGTATGGTGTGTGTCGACACTTTTACTCGCAAACAAGCCATTTTATGCCGTGTACGCGCTTTCCATCACTCCCGAAAACTTGCATCGCGAACGAGACTACAAAAGGCAATTCGGGGTAGAGACTGAGTTAGCGTTACAACGAGGTAATATTACGGCCCTCGACTGTGAAAAATAATGTGTACAGCTGGAGAGCACGTAACTCAGTCTGCTCCCCAAATTGTAAGTCATTTGAGGGTAACTCAAGAAAATATCCTTCTACTTGAGTGCCCCTTCCCACTAGTGTCTTTCTTCTCTATTTATACGTATACAAGCACATAGTATGTGTGTTTATGCGCGATTATTCTCAGGCCCCATTTTGACCTCATTTGATCATTTATGACCCAGAAATATGCACGGAGTTGTTATTTTAAGGTACTACGGGCAACGAAGTGTATTTTGAGACAGTTAAACGCTACTGTGACCAGGATCCGTTTACTTCTCTTTCTTTTCTTTTTTTTTTTGTTTTTTTCGTGTTAGCGCGGCGAAGAGATGGAGAGAGGATAGCAGGAAGGAGTGGGGGACAGGGGGGTTAGTATGCGTCCTGGGCCGACTTCCGGGAAAACCGGTGGGAAAATCGGCCATGCCGCTGGTGATCCACTTAAGTGTCTTAGTATAAGTCCAGTTTCACATTCATATCGAAGTAAAAAAACGATGAAAGTAAAATAAAAAATGTAAGTAAAAGAAAGTAAAATAAAAAAAAATAAAGCAATGTAAAGCAAAGCAGAAGTAAAGAAAATTGGCACTTTCCTGTAGGGCACATTTTCTTTTATTTATTTCGAACGTATTTTCGTCCCATATATGTCAACATTGGCAGAAAATTCACAGTTGGGCGCACTATTTCCTATATAACCTTCGAATGCAAGATTGTTTTTTATGCGGAATACGAACGGTTAGAGCCCGACAGGACGAATGGTTTGACACCTCATTTGTTTTGCTGCGACACACGGTACGTGTGCTACGCGCAGTGATCGCTCGGTGACTGACGACATTCCTGCCCTCAACGAAGCTTGTGCAGTGACGTCACGTTCGGTCATGTGACTTGGGAAACATATTGCCGCACAGGAGTCGCCACTGATCTCGATTGTAAAAGGCTGGATCGCGGATGGGGAGCGCGAGCGTGAGGAAACCGGCCGCCATCTTACTGTACCCACAACAGTCGCCGCAGCGATCATGGCAACTTCTTGCAATTACGGTCGCACCAACCGTACTGGCAAGGATACAGGGCCTCAATTTCTACAGGTGAGTAATTCTTTATCAAGGAATAAATAGGCGTCCATTCTGTATATTTAGTTGACCATTATGAAGTGTTTTTTTGTTCAAAACGAGCACTGGATGCAGGTTGTTTGATCGCTCTTCCGACGTTCAATCGAGCACACTTGCATGTTACCTGGTGGCAAATACAGTTTGAGTGCATAATGTGCTTGAAAGAACATGTTATAGTACACTGGTAGTGTTGTCATCAATATATGTGCGAGCACTCGAGCGCTTTTTTGCATGCATTGCTAGCATTGTACACGGTGTTCTCTACGGAAGCGAGTGCACATTTATTTCTTTGAATTACCTTCGCGCACAAGTTCGGTATTACGTCGTAACTAGACCGAGATTGTCACCTTTTTTCATGTATTGGTATTGTTTTGTGCCTTGGTTTGATTTGTGACACAGAGTGCTACGTGACGGTGGTGTGGCGCGACTTGGATAACGCCTTGTGTCTCACCTGTATCGTCAGCTTGTTACGATAATAATAATTTGTAGCGTGCCGTGCTATTTGTAGCAGTTTTTAAGGCAAAAGTGGTGTCTCGTCAATACAGGTTTCGTCATGTGGACTACCCAGTGAATAATCTGTGCAGTGTGATACGACTGGGTGTACAGATAAGTATCAAGTTCCTCATCCACTGGTTTCTACTTTACAGGGAGGAACCACCTCAGTGCACGCACTGTGGTTAGCCTCTCTCAAATTTGCACATTTTCATACATGTTGACATCAGAAACACACCTTAGGCTCCTTCACCCAGCAATATAATAATTATAATTCTTTTTAGAAGAGTTCCCCATATTCTTTTTAGAATAGGTTTTAATCTTTTCAATTTTTAGAAGATACAGGGATTGTAAGCCATGTTTTAAACTGATGTTTTAACATTTGTCCAATGCATTTATTAAACAACATTCATTTTTAGCTGGTTGCACCCAAACCAATGTTCTGATGTATTATTGCCTTTGTTGTCGATGCACCATAAAAATTAGAATAATCATCCATACAGGTTACTTCACAGCTGCCTCGACATACTCAAGAAATGGGTGCAGAACCTGCGTAATGCCCACAAACTTTGACTACCACAGCACCTCCAGAAAGTAAAAGCATATGTGTCACATGCGATTTTTAAAGGCATTCACAGTATATAATACCTTATGTGAACTGTTGTAGATCTAAGCAGCCTCTACAGTACACTCTCAGAAATTAAAACATGTCAGGGAACTGTGATAAGCGTTTCAGTTAATAGGCATGCACATATATGCTATAAGAAGAAATTTATTTATTGAGGATGCATTTCTCTGGTACTGATGTTGTTTACGTCTACCGTTGATCACATTAAATTTAAAATTCAGCATATATGAGAAAATATCAGGAGGGAAGTTGCTATTCTTTGCTCATTCCAACTTAAAATTGAGTGCTACAAATTTAGAGTGTGTACCTGTCCATTGTCATCCCTAAAATATATGTTGTCATTGTAGGAAGGTCACAAAACAATAAATGTAGTCTTTTGCGACCTCCCTGCACGTTCATTGTATCCTGAAATGCATAAGTGCAAGAAATAAATGTTGAACTTGAAAAATGTATACTCTCTTTACTCATCATCAGTGATCTTCTTTACAAAAGCATATCGTGTTAGACTTTTTTGTTTACGCTTCACAGACAGGATACACGAGGTCCAAAATGACAAAAGCACAACTGTTTCAAGCTCCAAATCGTTCTGTTGCAATTTGCAGACCATACGTGTGTAGTGCAAGAGGGCCCCTGCACATCAAAGGGTAAGATGGGAGTCATTAATGAAAGTGGTTCCTATGAGAGACTTCGATGCTGAAGAAAATTGTGCAAACTGCGGAAAGTGCCATAGAAGATCTCCAGAAAGCGTGTATGGTCTCACAACGGTGCCCCTTTTAGATGACGATGATACTGACTGGTGTTTCAGATGTGGAGCTGCATTTTTTGTAACGTGCTTCACATAACAAGCATGACAAAGCCAGTGCTGGATGGACATTCAGTTTGGCACAACCGCGCCTGCAAATACGCAGAACAAATGAAGGAAGCAACAAACAAACATAGAAGGGCCATTTTTTTCTTTTAAAATCAATCAATCAAACATAGAAGGGCTGTACTTCAAAAAGAGATAACTCCTGTGTCTCAAGCAGGTGTCACCACTTCCTAAGTAAGTTAATTGATTAAGCTTACATCACTACCTGACTAACTGTTCTAACGAGCGCGAACGAATTGCGTGAAGTAATTATTTGAGCTGCTTGACGGTGTGTCCATATGTGCGAGGCATGGCACCCATGTCGTTCACTAAAAGACTCTTTCTGCGGCGATGCTTGATATAAATCATACTAAACGCATACACGGCTAAAACAACGGCTGAGAGTCTACAGAACGATATCTTTCTGTCATGCGAGTATATCTTTTCCCGGACCGTTCGTGACGGAAAAATTTTTGTCCAGAACGCAGCACAGGATATCATATACATGGTTGTTGTTAACCTCACATCGTTTCTTATTGAAATATTGGCTGGGAAACGTGCTGCAGTACAATTCCCAGCGCTGCACTGCAGTGACAGTCTAGTTTCGGAATGCAAAACATAACGTTATTAAGAATCGAAAAGCAGGGCACCTGCGAAACACTGTTAGGATACATCAGTATACTGGCACCTTACAAAATCGCGTGACGACAAACAATGATCAACGCCTGTAGCGCAATAAATACTCACAATCTCTGTTGCCTCCCATTGTTTCCAATGGGCACACACAGCGTTTTAGGGCCCACCAACATGGCGGCCCGAATGCGTACCTCTCTCCCACGAGCCCCTCTCCCATGCGTGATCCAGCCTCTATGCATAGAGATCAGTGGGAGTCGCAGTAGGAAGGCATGACGTGAGTTGTTCCGGTATGCGCGCAATTAGCAGAGAAAATTGTAAAAACACACGTTGTGCCTCATTCGGCCCGCAGTTTGACGTCTTTGACGCACCCTAGGTCACGTAGCCCAGAGGCGGTCAAAAGCTGCGCGTGACCCAATGTTCCAAGCTTCATTGCGCAAAGTAACTCCCTTCCATGCACTATTGCCGGTGGCGCACACATGATAGCATGAAACCTTTACAATGCCACCTCACTCATCGCGATACCTCGAATAGAGAGGTGAGCAAAGTCACGACTGACGCTCCGGGGGAATGTGCGTCCTGGGCCGACTTCTAAGAGATTGCCGACATATGTCTGAAAGCGTCTGAGGAAAACCCAGGAAAAACCCCAAACATCTAAAATCTACAGCAGCGATAGAGGTGTTCACTTGAGCTCGCTTGTTGCGACATGCATGGTTCACCCTCTCGATTATGGTCCGTACTAATAGAGAGCTGTCTTATAACGTGCACTGTCGCCTTTGTGTGCGCAAGGGATAGCGTGTTGGTCCTACGCAATGCACAAAGCTCCGCTTCTGTCTTGCGCGTGCGAAGAACCACCAGCGCTATCGTACGTAAAGGCGAGGGCGTACGATATAAGTGAGTTTTAGTATATCGTACGCTATCGCCTATGCGTACGCAAATGATATCGGTGGTGGTCCTGCGCGCGCGCAAAACACAAGCAGATATTTGCGAATCTGCGTACCCAAAGGCGACAGCGTACGATATATTAAAACTCACTATTATCTTCTTCCGTTCGTACACTTCCTAGGACGGCCCATAATGCCGTTGTTCACCTCCGCGCACAGACGTAATACCGTCTACGCTGCGGCTGCGGGCGACGATAAGCCGGTACGCGCGCGGAGCAACTCTTCCAATGCCCTGACACAACACTTCCTAGATAGCAGAAAGCCTGCGCCCCGCGTCACGCATGGAGGCCTGCGTGAGCTTTTCGAGCTGCTTCGGGCTTTTCTCTCGTTCGCTCTCTTATTGACGTCGTAGCAGCATCAACAGCTGTAACAGCAGACCTCCCTGTATGACTTAGGACTCAGGCCTTCTGATACCTAGGAGGTGCTGCCTGACATGTGAGGCGGCAACCGGCACTGCCACTTTTTGACGTGGCGTCAACGTCACAGTCAACGTGACTCTCTGAAATGACCAACCTGTATCGCGCGCCAAGGGAGAGAAGGGTTTTCGGCGATGCGACGTACGGACAAGATCTTTACGAAATCGAGTCCTTAACAGCTGTCGCTGTAAAATTCGAAAAGTACTCTTTGTTCAACTGACAATGTTATTATTATTCTTTCTTCCTCTGGTTTTTTTTTTCTTTTGCTTTTTTTCTTTCGCACTCAGGACGTAGGCTACGCAGCGCTGTCGCCTAGTATAAGCGCACGCTGCTCCTGCTGTCCTCGGAAAAAGTAGAATAAAACTGAAATTATTGCAAAAGAAATGCAGAGGAATTGAGACCGTTCTCTCAGCGGATTAAGTCAATATAAAAAGTGTGATTTGCCTATCGACCTTTTTCGACCGCCTCAATATCAGGGTTGCAAGAGGCCTCAGGGTCGCTTCAAGTGCGTTTGACGGCTGTTTTCCCTTTTCCCCTTTTGGCCTTTGCCGCCATACGACCATAGAGTTCAAGAAATGATGACCGCTGGAGAAAATGCACCAGCAGTGAGATTCGAACCCACGCCATTCAATTTAAGTATACAACTGGGCGTTTTGAGGCTTGTGTTTTGTTTGTCCTTCAATGTGAAACTACCTCATCCACTGGATCCCAACATAAAAGATTTATTGCTGCCTGTAGGTCTCGACCTTGTACACCTTGCATTCACTCTTGGATTTCCAGCTGGTTCCTTCAAACCTCAGAATTTCTTTTAAAATCTTCGTATGACGCTTGACCAATGAAAACGTGCGAATTTTTCAGCACACTGCGCTGAAATTGTATACCCACAACAGAAATAACGCGAAAAAATAATCGATTTAAGATAAGAATATATTATTAAGAATATATTAAGAGGCTCTAATAAAAATTAACAGCATTTTAAAAATAGTTTCGCCAAAAAGTTACCGCCACGGTGTTCCTGTGAAGCTAGCAGATTTAAACGCGTTTGACGCAATGCCCAAGGACGCAGCCAAGAGTCCAAGTCCAGAGTCGCCTATTAAATATATCAAATGCGTTGAGCATTGTAGTTTTGTAATGTATACAATAAAACGTTAAAGGTGCTGTAAAGCAGTAGACATGCAATCTCAGAACCGCTCGATAGCCTAAGGCCGCAGTAATATTAAGCCACGACTTTCATTCCAATTTCGCTCACAGCTTTCTTTTTTTTAATGTGTATAACAACTTGTTAATTCGAGGCTGTTTCTACCCACGCTCTTGTAGCCCCAGGACCGATTTCGTCTTCAGAAAGTAGGGAAGACTTGATTAGCTGCAGTATATGACAAAGGATAATCGGTGACAACAACAACTTTATTTGGAGGTGATGAATGGGAGTTTCATCGCCAGGGGCGATACTCTACCCCATTTCTTGGTAGTGATGTGGGGAATGAAACAATGAGTCACCTCACAATAGGGATCGAAGTCCTGTGGTGTCCAAAAAGGTCAAAAGAGCTTTGAGGGCAGAGCGTTTGTGGACTGGATTTGGCCAGGGACCGAGCAATTTTGAGGGAAGGGTGGGGGTGGGGGGGCGAGAGTCGTCCAGCTGATTAAGAGACTCAGAGAGTGCTGTTCGGGAAGGTTGGCAGTGCGGGCAATGAAGGAGAATGTGTCCTAGGTCTTCTAGAGCACCGCAGTGACAGCACCTAAGAAAGTTAACTTGTCTCAAGCGGTAACGCCACTGAACTGCAAAAAGAAGTATATACGGCAGCAAATCCTACATCGGCTGCGCATCAAACTGGGTCTAAAATAAAACAAGTCCTGCTACGTGTCGTTTTTCTAGTTGTCAGGAGTAGCAAATTATTCTTGAGGAGATAGATCATTGTTGCTCGACGAATTGGGAATTATTTGCTACCTTACGCCGCCATGAGGCATTTTGCCGCAATGTTTGCTAGCGAGTTAAAAATATTTATCTTTCCCTGTCCCATGTATAACGTGTAGCGCTGAGTTGGCAAGCAAGAAACTGTTGAACTGCGCCGCCATCATAAACTGTCTCTCTTTTTTTTTTTTTTTTTTGCGGTACCTTTAATGACGTAATATATCGACCGAAACTCCGTTTATATTCCGTAATTCAGGAGGGCGTAGTTTACATATAAAGGAGCCGTTCACTGCGTTTGCTCCTTCACCCTCTTTATGTAGAAAGGTTCATCCGGGGCGAGCTCGTATGCGGGACGAAATCCCAGGGGCCGAATGGCATCCATCTTGCTTATAAAAATTGCTTCCGTATCAGAACTAAGTCGGCTGAATGAACGGCAAAAAGGAATCGTCTGTGTTCCGTTGCTTTGGAGTGGTATGCGCTCTGACAGCTATCGCATTTCTACAGATGCGGGCGAGCACAAAGGATCACGGATTGGGTCGCGTTATTCACTTTTCCTATCGCAGGACGAAAGGAGCAACCCAATAAGGTGATTTCGTACGGAAGGGGGTACCCAGTGACGATAATACAACCAGGGCTGATGCGCACGTGCTCTGCCGTAGCGACGCCGCAGAGATTCTAGGAACAGTTTTTTGAAGAAAATATTGGCGTTAAGACTGCGAAGGAACTGCGGCTGTGAGCGGTGTACAGACGAGGACAGATGGAGAGAGGACAGCACGAACAAGAGACAGAGTGTGGGAGCCGGGCGGGTAAGTAAGCGTGCTGGACCGACGTCAGGGTAAACTTATGCCGGCATCTCAGTGGATACCTCAGTAAAACACCAGATGGCACAGTCGATGGTGGCATTCTAACCCCACTACACTTCAGTCTCCAGCATGACTTTCAAGAGAGCGCATACTCTATGAACGACGCTGGAAACGCCGCGATAGTAAGGAAAAACAGATTTTTACATTAGAAATAGTGTTTTTTGTCGTTGTTGTTTTTTTCTGCGATCACGTGCTGATGGCACTGTCTCGTGGTGCCACATGGGTAAAAAGAGGTAACTGGAGTGGCCATACAAAGCCGTGGGCGGACCCATAATGGGGCCGGCCCAATACAATCATCGTTTTAAAATTTGCAGTCAAACGAAAGTGGATGTACCGCGTGACAATATTTCGAGAAAGCTTTTAAGCGTGCTATCGAACAAACAGCATCAAATATAAACCACTTATTGACACCCGGATCCATGCAGCTATAGAAGGGTTGCGCAATACGATATATTGTACTTATTTATTTACAATACTGTTGATCCACATCGCGGATTATTACAGGAGATGGCTCGATAACAGGTATTCTATTTTTTTGCGACAACCATATGCTCTACAGTGACAGCATCTTCCGGAAGGCTGTTCCAGTCACGTATGGTTCTTGGATAGAACGAAAAAAATTTAGAATGTCAGTGCGACAAACATATTCCTTCAGTGCGAGACCATGCTTACGTCTTGATAATCATCAATCTTTTAGTAGGTAGCCAAAAAGGGGGCCATTGTGAAACATATTGTATATAAATGTGACAGCTTTCTTAGTAGTAGTTCAGTATACATGTCGTCCATTACTCCTTGACTCACATACTACAAGTTTCGAACAGCCACTGTTGCCCGTGACGTGAGACACGCTTGGAAACTGTCCAATAATTGTCGACACAACAGGGGATGTCGCACGACTGGAATAGCTCCAATGACCTAACTATTGTCCAGCGTGTACTATAGGGAAACCTAAGCTGCGCGGCTAGGAAAACAACATGTCGAGGGAAGGCAGGACCGATCAATACTAACGCAGTTGCGGCCCTGTCTGAGGAACTACTCGGTCGGTATAATGAGTTGACTAACTTCTTTCTTTGCTAACCCCACGGAAGAGATTAAGACCGCATGCTAGGGTCGCTAAGCAATTAGGGGAGAGCACTAATTTTCTGCGACACAAGGTGAAAAACTGTAGCGCGAGAAGAGCTGACCAAATCCCACGCATCAAGTTTGTCATTAGATTAGATTCTAATCTAATCCAATGTTTGTTAGATGATATAAACGAAGGGGGGGGGGGAAATAAAGACGTCTGGTCATCCTCTGCAAGACCGCTTTCCTACAACTCCAATGGTGTCCGGTGATAACACGTAAAGCAAGAAGGTCTGGTGTATCGCCTCGATGCAGTAAAAAAAAAAAAAAAAAAAGAAAACGAAATTTTAATCAATCACGTACTGTCTTCGCGACTCAAAGCCAGCTTCCGTAGCTTTGAATACTAGACAATAGTAAAGACGTTGTACGCAGAATTCCCTCCTGTCATCCCCATATCATCGTCATCATGTATCTCTCTCTCTCTCTCTCCTTTCTGTCATATTTCGCTTTGGCAAAAGTTATCTTCACATTTAAATGCAATAAAAATATATTAAAAGTTCTACTTCAGCGCAAGGAGGCCGTCCTGAGTTTGAGCGCGACTATAGTTTATGTCATTATAATCTGCCTGTCTCATATTGTATCCCCCAAAGCATTGGTTTTCCATGTCTCATTTTAATTAAATTTTTAATATAATCAACTAATTTTTTTACGCGTATGACCTCACGATGTGCGCAACCTGGCCGTATAAGCAACCTGCAAAAACGGTATCTATGCTGTTCTCGTAGCTTTTTTAAAAGATAAAGATCTGTAACAATAAAAAATAAAATAAAAAAGACACCCACTATAGTAATACCAAGAACAATTCTATTGCTATATTTAGAACCAGCGGATCTGAAAGCGTAACAAAGAAACACCTTTTCAGAGACTCTCCCATACAATGTCTACATTCGGAATGAGTCCCCGTCACAGCATGAGATGGCAAGGAAGAAATATCCCCACTCGAAGGCGGAGTGTATTCCCCAAGGAGTCTCTTGGCGAGCACATATTGACCTCCTCCGAGTGAACTGTCTTTCCTTGGTTGTCGCGTAATGACGCCCTTTTCGTTGCCAGGGCAAAATCAGTGGCAGCGGCTCAACTAATTCATGTTGCCGCTTTCAGCTTTTGCTTCGCAGGATTCCTCGCCCATTTATCGGGACTGCCTTCTTGGATGTCCCCGGGGAATTCATGCCTCGCTTATCCGTTCTGTCCGCTAGGGGGCTTCAAAGAGACTCGTTCCTAACATTTCGTGCAAAGGGATTGAAAGTTTCGTTGCACTTCACGCACGGGGAATGGTGGGGCGACGCTCTGTTTCTATCGATGGAGTGACGTCGTCTTAACAACAACCACCACAACTAGAGAATACATTATATGACGATGCTACGGGGTGTCTAACAGCTTTATGGGACGGTCAGGGTCTGCGGACTGATTTTCAGATATGTGTGGATACCACATGCAAGCTTTTAATCCTTCAACGCGGTGTATTTTTTTTTAGATAAACAAAAATAAGAACATCAATTTCATATCCAGTTTCGGTTTCACACACAGGTACCGTGGCCTTGGCGGGCATCTTGAGGGTGAGAAGCCGAGATAAAGGTGATTGAAGGCTGTTTCGAGACACCCTAAGACGTGACAACCTGGCTAACAAGTTTTGTCTCGAATCGGTGGAATTTTTCGGACTAAAGTTCGTATCCTCAGAAACTCAGCATCCTACCTATAGTCGTGCTAGGAACAGCATTGCCGGTGCCTTTTGTTTCTCCTTGTATTTACCCACCAGATGCAGACATAGTGTTTGAAACGATGTACGCAGAATTTCTCCCTGTCATATTTCGCATAGGTTATTTCGACATCCTAAATGCAATAAGAATATATTAAAAGTTCTACTTCAGCGCCGGAGAGGCCGTCCTGAGTTTGAGCGTGTAGAGCGAGAAATGAGGCGACCAGGCTCTACTGAGGTTGATGGGTTTAATGACGGTTAATGGCGATGAACCGAAAACGAAAGCTCGGGTCACGCGCAGTGCTGCGCGTAACCGATGGCGGTGCTGGTGATGATTATGACGCTGCTTCTACTGAGGTTGATGGGTTTAATGACGGTTAATGGCGATGAACCGAAAACGAAAGCTCGGGTCACGCGCAGTGCTGCGCGTAACCGATGGCGGTGCTGGTGATGATTATGACGCTGCTGCTACAGGGCTCCCCCCCGTGGCGGATGACAAGGCTGGCGAGGAGGGCCGAGGTTGGCGGAAAGGTCGGGCGCCGAGGCCAAGGAGTGCAGGAGCCGGACCCGAGGCGGCGGGCGGCTCGTAGTGTGCGAGCTGCGGCGCCCAATGCACCCGACGTGGAGGGGAAGGAATGCTGGAGACAGGAGGTGAGGACGGACGTAGGGAGGGCGGGTCGGGCGATACCAGAGGTGCCGACTCCAGGAATGCGGGCTTGAGCCTGTCGATGGCCACAGTGTCAGGTCCCCGCGGAAGATCGAGGCGGAAAAACTTCGCGGCTCGCGAGATGACCCTGTAGGGGCCGTCATAGGGAGGCTGCAAGCTGGAGCGCACAGAGTCCCGGCGGACGTCGCCCAGTCCCGGCGGACGTCGGACGGCGCCCAGTCACGGACGTCGGCATTCATGCGAGGCCATATGTAGCGCTCTGCGACGATCTTTTGCGTGCCGCGCACGCCAGGGTGGAACAGCGAGTGGAGGGCGTTGAAAACATGCCGGCGGAAGGCCAGGGGAACGAAAGGGCGCGGGGTACCAGTAGAGGTGTCGCACCATAGACTTGCCGTCGAACCGGGGAGCGAGATCTCCCGAAAAGTGGTGGATGAGGCGGGGGATGAACGAAGGGCGGCGAGCTCTTCATCAGCCTGTTGCGCCTGGGCGATGCCGTCCAAATCGACCGCGGGGGGCGGATGGAGAGCATTGACGTCCGGCCGCGAGAGTGCGTCGGCAGCGGCATTGTCTTCGCCTGCGACGTGTCGCACATCGGTCGTGAACTCCAAGAGGTAGCACATGTGGCGGGTTTCACGAGGCGAGTGGTTGAGGGAGGCCGATCGCAGGGCGAACATGAGAGGCTTGTGGTCGGTGTACAGCACAAACGGACGGCCCTCGAGAAAATGGCGGTAGTGTCTGCATGCCAGGTATGCGGCGAGGAGCTCACGCCCGAAGGTGCTGTAGCGTGTTTCGGCTGGCGAGAGGCGTTGGGAAAAGAAACCGAGAGGTTTCCAGTGGCCATCCTGACGCTGCTGCAAGACTGCGCCGACAGCAGCAGTGGAGGCGTCGACGAACAACGCTGTCTCGGCGTCAGGACGAGGATGGTGGAGCAGCACAGCATCTGCCAGGGCCTGCTTGACCTCTTCGAACGCGCGTTCTGCTGCCGGTGTCCACTCCAGAGTGGCAGCACGGGCCTCTTTCGGATGGTCAGCGCCGAGAGCTGCGTAGAGAGGCTGGAGCAAGGCAGCACAGCGAGGCACAAAACGTCGGTAGAAAGTCACGAGGCCGAGGAATGAACGAAGTCCTTTGCGAGAAGTGGGGGCAGGAAAGTCTCGGATGACCTGGACCTTGGATGCGAGTGGCCGGATGCCTTGCGGGGTGATGGTGTGTCCCAGGAAGGTAAGGGTGGTAACGCCAAACTCGCACTTCGCGGCATTGATGGAGACTCCGTAGTCCTCCAGGCGCGAGAACAGGGCGCGCAGATGGGCGCGATGAGCCTCCGGAGATGGACTTGCGACGAGGATGTCATCCATGTATGCGAATGCGAAGTCCAGGCCGCGGAGCACTTCGTTGATGAATCGTTGGAATGTCTGCGCAGCATTACGCAGGCCAAAGGGCATCCGCACGTATTCAAAGAGGCCAAAAGGGGTGGTTATAGCAGTCTTCGGGATGTCAGGGGGATGGACGGGAATTTGGTGATAGGCTTTGATGAGGTCTATCTTGGAGAAGATGGTCGCTCCGTCAAGATTCGCGGTGAAGTCCTGAATATGGGGAAGCGGGTATCTGTCCGGTACCGTGACGATGTTGAGTGCACGGTAGTCCCCACATGGGCGCCAGTCACCAGGTGTTGCTTTGGGCACCATGTGGAGAGCGGAAGACCACGGGCTGGAGGAAGGCCGAATGATCCCCAGTTCGAGCATGTGCTCAAATTCCCTCTTGGCAATGACGAGGCGCTCCGGAGCCAGCCGTCTGGGGCGAGCGAAGACAGGGGGGCCCCGTGTCACGATGTGGTGAGTGACGCTGTGGCGAGGTGGGCAAGAGGCGTGCGATTGGCGCAGGACAGCGGGGAACTCCGTGACAATGTCGGCGAAAGCAGTGGGCAACGGTAGCCGTATGGTGGGACTAATGGCGGCTATATGCGCTGGAGCGCCATAAACGTGCAAAGAAGTAGTGTTGTCGACGAGGCGCTGGCGTCTAATATCCACAAGAAGGTCGAAATGGTGGAGGAAGTCGGCGCCAAGGATTGCGAAGGGGAGGTCGGCGATGGTAAAAACCCAACGAAATACTCTGCGCAGGCCGAGGTCAAGGGTGACGGAGCGTTGACCGTAAGTTGAGATGGTGGACTTGTTGACAGCCTGCAAAGCCAAGTCTGGTTGTCGGTGTCGTTTTTCTGCGGGGGTTGGTGGAACGACGCTCACGTCAGCCCCGGTGTCCACCAGGAAGCGACAGCCGGACACGCGGTCCGTGATCCGGAAGAGCCGGCTGTTGTCGCCCCCAGCCATGCCAGCCGTTAATGGTTGGGGGGAGCGTTTCCCGGCCACGAGCAAGGGGCCTGGCAGTTCCTTGCGGCATCGCCGAATTTTCGATGATACCAGCAGAAGTGGTGCTGAGAGGGCGAAGGAGACCGTTGACGGGATGGCGAGCAGCGACGGCAAAACGGGCGCCGAGGGGAACGTGGTCGCTGCGGGGGAATGGCGTCCACCCGGTTCACCAGGGCCGCCACCGTAGTCTGGAGTTGCTGGAGCGACGTGCTGATGGCATTGATTGCAACGTCCACCGGTGGAGGGGAGGTGCGGGGTGCCAGGGCGGCAACGGCTCCTGGTGATGGAAGGCCAGCAAAATCCAGAATACGGTCCGCCATCTTCGCCAAGTCATCCAGGCGGGAATTTTCGCCGGCTGCCAGGATCATGCGTACGTTGTGGGGCAAACGTTGTAGGAAGAGCTCGCGTAGTAGTGAGTCGTCCGTGGTAGGGTTGCCCGCGAGGTCGCGCATGCGGCGTAGTAGCTGTGTGGGCCGTCGATCGCCGAGCTCTTCCCTGTTCAGAAGCTGCTGCAATCGCCGCTCCTCCGAAGCAGACGTGCGGCGGATTAACTCGTCCCTTAAGGTGTCGTAGGGTAATTCGGGGTGAGGGTGGATGATTAGGTCGCGGACTTCCGCCGCAGCTTCGGGAGGAAGGTTTGCGATGGCGTAGCCAAACCTCGAGGCTTGAGAAGTGACGCGGCGTCCGTCGAAGAGAACCTCCGCCTGCGCGAACCACAGCTGAGGGTCGGAGATGGAGAAAGGCGGCAGGCGGAGCGGTGCCACAGAAGCCTCAAGCGGTGGAAGTGGCGGTGGCCGGCTGGGAGGCGAAGAGCTGGTGGAGTGCTGGTCACCGTTCATGATGGTGGAACGCTAAGACATCACGTTCGGGTCACCAGTTGTAGAGCGAGAAATGAGGCGACCAGGCTCTACTGAGGTTGATGGGTTTAATGACGGTTAATGGCGATGAACCGAAAACGAAAGCTCGGGTCACGCGCAGTGCTGCGCGTAACCGATGGCGGTGCTGGTGATGATTATGACGCTGCTGCTACAAGCGCGACTATAGTTTATGTCATTGTAATCTAGCCGTCTCATATTGAATCCCCCAACAACAACAACAACAACAACAACGACATATATATACTGATGATGAAGTGGGGAGGTTTTCCACTCTAGGAGTGGAACGCTACCCCATAGCTAGGGAGTCTAATATGAGTGGTGACAATGATGAGTGATGACGGGAATGATCGGAGCGGCGATGGCGATGCTGAACGTGATCGTGATGGTGGGAATGTCCGAGAGCGCTGCTGGGTCATAATGAGTCCTTTAGGCCTGTCGGCTCAAAAAAGCCAACCACATGACGTAAGGCCGCCACGGAGTGGGCCGCGGTGTCCCAAGGGCCGAGGATGGTCGACAAGTTGAAGGGGCGGCAGCCAAGGGTGACAAGCTGTGACTGCAGTGTACGCCTCTCGTTGATATAGGTCCGGCAGCGGAGGAGTATGTGTTCTACGTTGGCAAGTACACCACACTCGTTGCACATAGGGCTAGCCTCACAGCCTAGCTGGTAGCGATAGAACGGAGTGAAGGCCACATTCAGACGTAGCCTGTGGATGAGCGACTTCAGAGGACGAGGAAGCTTTGCAGGCAGCCTGTATGACAGCGTTGGGTCTACACTTCCCAAAGAGGACCTAGTTGGAATGTCGTGTTGCCACTGTAGGGTAGACCAGGAATCGGACAAATGCCTGAGGAAGGATCTTCTGTCTCCTCTCGAGAGTATAATGGGCATAGAAGGCCGTTGTTGATGTGCAGCGGCAGCGGCAGCGTCGGCCTCGTGGATCCCATTGTTCCACAATGCCCTGGAACCCACTGAAAGGCAACGGAGTGGGAGCGATCTTGTAGGGACTTCAGGGCGCACAGGATATCTATCACCACTGAGGAAAGGGAACCGCCGATGCCCATGTTTTTAATGCACAGGAGAGCTGCTTTGGAGTCGGTATCAATTACCCACTTCCGTGGTTCACAGTCTTCAGCATATGTCAAGAATAACAAGAAGCATAAAGTTCAGCATTGGTTCTCCACGTCTAATTTTAATTATTTTTTTTAATTTAATTAGCTACTTTTTTGATAAGTATAACGTCACAATGTGCGCAACCTGGCAACATTGCTCCTTCAATGGCGCTCTTCGCCTCCTCACCCCAGCTACATGAGGACTTCGAGGTGCGGAGAGCAGTGATGTTTTGCCGGTTGTTTCGAAAACTCGTTGAAGCGTGCAGTGTCCACTGACGGCGTTTGTATTTTGCGTACCGGAGCTTTGAATGAAATTGAGTTATGATACGAAATAAAATAAATATTTTTGGATGGTACTTTAAGTCAGAGATCGGAACCGAAACTGAACCCGAACCGCAAACCGCTAAAAACCCGTATTTTGCGCTGAACCGGAACTAAACAGAACCTTTTTTTTTTCTCGCGTTGAACCGAACCGGAACTGAACCGGAAAAAAATTAGGCGGTTCAGATGTAATGTGCGTTGTGAGAGATCGGAACTACGATTCACACAGCGGATTGAGCAGCGTTGCCAAACAAGTTCGAAACCTAAACTGAACAAAACAAAAGCTGCAACCCAAGTGCGTCAGGTATTTCCTCCACGCAGCTATTACGTTCATTCAGTTGTGTAATACCCCTGTCACACGGCAAATTGAATGTCATTTCCAGCAAATGACATTCGCACTGAATGACATTCGTTTCGTGTCACACGGTGAAATCAAATGGCAATACATGCGAGTGATATTCGCCAAACGAATGAGTTCGGTGAACTCATTCGTCGCTTTTTCCTCTCGCACCGACAGCGTATCCTCGCAGTAGAGAAGTAGCAAAAACAACAACGATAAACCGTTTTAAGAAACGAAAGACGAATGAAAAGTTGTACTCCAATATTTTATCACGAATTTGGTAAGTTTTTGCACGAAGGAAAGAAGGCTAAACACTGCTGTTTTTCAGAGAACTACCCTCGTTCCCAGTCGCCACGTTGCCAAGTGCGGTGCACATAGGCTTCTTATTTGCCTTTGCTTATAGTACTTAGCCAATTAAGTGTCTTTGAAAAAGCAACGAATTTGTGAAATAATCTAAAGTTTTTGTCTAGTTCCGAGCAAAAGAAATAAAAATATAAGTAATGTACCTGTATAATGCTTTACATGTTCGGCCCTGGTGTCTTAATTATCGACACTGGCGTCATTTGCAAAGGACAATTTGTTTCTTTGTGTATCTCGATGCACGACAAACGAATTACATTCGGTGCGACTGTCACTCGCTGGGAATGACATTCGGTTTGCTGTGTGACAATGGTATTAGTTTTGCGGTTCGGCAGTGCTTGATTTCACCAGCTGAAGTAACACCGATCATTCATCGCGTACTTCGGACACCAAATGTAAGGTGAAATGACATTCTAAACACAATTGTGTTGGAGATCGTGCTATGGAGAGTCAACTTTCTGGCTTCCGAAGGAAAAAGGTAACGTCTGACTGCGCGTTCGGGAAGGTGCCGTTCGGTCCAACGGGCCTGAGCCAACACTGAGCGTGCATGCTATGTAATGTTAGATGGCACAATTGAATATATGAATATACGTGGTCAAAAAGGACAAGAATATTGGTCGTGTTTTACTTTTTTCTTCTTCCTTTTGGCAGTCGTAGGCTTCCTACACTCTAAAAACTGAACTTCACCGCATAGCACGCTCTGCGCCAACCATTGCCACGAATAATAGGGTTATCGCTTCTGGTTCGAAGAGAGAGGGGGGCGCACGCCTTTTTGTGTCAATTTGGATACATGATAATTGACACAAAAAGGCGTACGCCTCCCTCTCTCCTCGAATCAAAAGCGATAACCCTATCATTCGTGGCAATGGTTGGCGCAAAGCGTGCTATGAGGGGAAGTTCAGTTTTTAGAGTGCATTTTTTTACCATCCAGCAACCTGAATCTTTAATTTTGGGCTGTGAAAATAACGGCCAGTTCCTGAGGAGGGGGGGGGGGGATATGTTTATTAAGAAAAAAAGAAAGGAAAGGTTAGCCAGGCAAAGAGCCGGCTTGCTATTCCGAAAAAAAAGGGGGAAGGGGCAAACGAAAAAGAAAAGGAAGGAAGGAAGGAAAAAGAAAAAAAAAGGGGGATCGAAACAGAGGAAAGAAAGAAAAACAAAAAACAACAGAAAGAAAGGAAAGAGAAAGAAAACAAGAAACAGAACGAAAGGGAAGGAAAAGAAAAGAGAAACAAAAAGAAAGGAAAGGGAAGAAAACAAGAAACAAAAAGAAAGGAAAGGAAAAGAAAAGAGAAACAAAAGGAAAGAAATGAGAAACACAAAGAAAGAAAAGTGGAACAACAAGAAAGAAAAGAGAAACAAAAAGAAAGAAGAGAATAAACACTAGCACAACGTTACAGGCAGTTCACGAGTCCTGAGACTCGGAGAAAACCGAGGAGAGCGGCAGTGACAGCCCACTGGTTGGGGTGCAAGACGGGGCCAAGAAGAGCGGCCAACGAGAAGTCGTTACAGCCAATCTGGAGCAGACGGCAACGGAGGGTGTCCCTATGTTGAAGGTGCTGCTGGCAATACAGGAGTTGGTGTGGGATGTCCGCTTCCACTCCACAGATATTACAGTTTGGTGAATTTAGCCGACCCATCTTGAAGAGAAGTGATGGTGTACGGGCAACATTGAGACGTAGGCGGTGGAGAAGGGATTCTTCTTTACGGCTGCGGTGGCAAGTGATGACGAACTCCATCAATGGGTCGATAGACCGTAGGAATGAGTTGTAAGTCGTTGTTTCGGCCTGAGGAGGATGTAACCGGGTGTATATGACGAGTGAACATAGAGACTACTGTATACAGGGTGTCCCAGAAAGCGGGTCATTGAGTTATAATAAAAAACTACACCACCTAGAATCATGCGGTCAACGCCATTTGTTCTTACTTGGTTTTTGCCACCTCCTGATGTTAATGTCGTGTAACGTAAGCTTACTTATTTAAATTTTTGCGCACTGAAGTCAGAAATTTGCCAAGTAAAGGTGACTTTTTTGCCCCACCAATGTGAAGAGCGTGTCTAATTTACTCTAATTAATGATAATTAACGGAGATATTCAGGGGCTATCCCATCAGAGAATATAGTCGTACATCATGCTATACGGAGCTAGCGCGCGACAAACTTTTCTGCGCAATCCTTGTCAGGCCGACGAAAGGAGGTTGGAAACCCAGCCCACGCCTGCACCGCAGAAAGAGATAACACAGGTATGGCTTATCGCGTCCGACTTTCGCTGGGATCGCACTTTCCCTCTCCCAATTTGCTTGGAACCTCCTTTGCGATTGCGCTCAAAAAGTCGTCGCGCGTTATGGTTCGGTGCTATTAAAATCATGATGTTCGGCTATTTTTTCCGATGGGATAACTCGTGAATATCACCGTCAATTATCATGAATTTGAGTGAATTCGGCACGCTCTTCATATTGGTGGGGTAAAAATGTGACCTTTACTTGGCAAATTTCCGAGTTCAGTTGGCAAATATTTACTTAATTAAACTTACAATACACGACATTCACATCAGGAGTTGGCCAAAACCTAGTAAGAACAAATGCCATTGACCGCCTCATTCTAGGTGGCGTAGTCTTTTTATTATAATTCAATGACACGTTTTCTGGGACATCCTGTATATGCTACCGTGGCGTTGAACCTGAAATGCAGATCTGTAACATTAATGTGCTGTGTCGTGTGCTGTGAACCATTGGTGTGTCGGGTCGGCAACAACAACAACAACAAAAGTACATTTGTGTTATTTGACAATCGTAAGGACGTGCTTGCTTTTAAACCCATGGCAATCAGCTCAAAATTCACTTCCCTAAACCGGTTCGAATCGATATTTTGCGCTGCTGCGGAGCTGAACCCGAACCGAACCAATATGCCTGAACCTGCTGAATCCCTGCTTTAAATACGGAAATATACGCCGCACCGTAATGTGTCTACAAATAGAGCAGGTGTTCAGTACTGCCGCCTGAATACACACAATGGCAAAGCAAGCACATCATCATCCAGAACCGTAGATAACGTGCGTTGATGATGATTAGAGTAGACTGAACTGGAGTTACGAAGGCCTGCACACAATTTTCGCAACCCGCGGCCGTCACGGTAAAGCTGTAATATATTTGAGTTAGAATGCAAACCTCGATCCGAACCTCTATACTAACCACCCCGCAGACGGGAGAACAAAAATAAAAAAACGAATGCGAAACTCACTGATAAATGACCTGATAAAGATGTACGGCTGCGATGCAGTGAACGCTACTTTGGCCAATTAAGCCCCGGTGAATATTGAAATAGGTGGTTGATTTATGGCCTTCATGATGTGATAATCATGTAGTTGTATAGTTGGAAAGTTAACAGTAAAACCGAAGTCGTAAAATGTTGCGTTGATATCTATAATATACCCCCTAATATAGACATCGACACAACATGTTACGAATTCGGCTGGGTATAACATATTTCTGCTTCGTGTACGGTGGTGATAATGGTGTGAACAGTTTTCGCCGTTGTAGGTCTCACGATGATGGGCAGCGTCACGACTGTCGCTGGAAGATGAGACCACAAGGAGATTAGAGAAAGGGCGTTAAGGTAGATCGACCCATTTGTGGTCCGTATACGTACAATAGGATGAATCAAGGGTGACATAAAATACCGTGAATGGATGAACAGGTTTGTGGCAAGGTGAAGTCACACATGGAGGTGTTGCACGCTGTTCTTGCAGAGACCATCAGATAAATCGAGAACCGATTCGTACGGATTTTTCTGATCTTCCGGCGCGAAACATATTTTTATTCCGTATTAGCACCGCGTATCAACTGCGGCTGTAAACACATTAAGTATCTGGGCGGGTACACAGAGGACAGCAGAAATTAGTGGAGGACAGGAGAGCACGCGTCCAACATTTGCGTGAAAAGTGTGCGGGTATAACTCTCATAAGCCATAGACAGCGCATCGGTGAAGGGACTCGAACGTGCTACGTCGCAGTCGTCAGCACGAGCTTGAAGCCACCAAGCGCAAGCTGTCCAGGCCGGCGGTTAGGAACAGTAGATATTCAGGTAACAACAGATGCTCCAGTGAAGCGGCTTCGTCCTCGACTTCGACCCGAAAAAGCGACCATGTTTTGGGGGAAACCTGTTTGGTGTTAAGCTGGTCGTTTATCCATGTATTCGCACGGGCGACATCCGCAAGGAATATGCCAGTGGAACAAGAACCAAACACTGCTCACGGGGAGGAGTTCCGCCTCGCGGTATGTTGAACATTCGCACGGTGCCGGAATATCGGGGGTCACGTACTGCGCAGTTAGCAGACGACACTATCTTTGTGTTTTCCTGTCGTCTGCTACGAAATATCTTGTGGCAGCCACCGCTGTGTATACCCTACGATCTCTGCTGGAGTATTCTGGGGAGTGTCTATTCCTGCAAAAACAAGGCATTGTGAACGAGCGATTGCATGGATACTAGGAGGAGGTTACATGGACAGTATGAGCAGTATGAGGAAGGGGGACATAAGGGTCGCCTTAACAGTCATGCATGGGGCTGATTGTAGATGGCGCCACTCGAATTATACATACACAAACACGTTTACCCTCATAAGCTTGCTCACCAGTTTGGACTTCATTGAAGAATCCCGCGGAACAGGTAAAATCATGTGCCCCAGAATGCACAATAAAACTTTCCAAAGCACACTGCAGCCATAAAAGAAAAACCCAGAACGCTGCTGCTGCAAGCCCGTTGTGTGGTCTCCAATAGCGATGTCATTTGAGCGAACGGTCAGGGCCTCGTTGTTTTTTTGCCGTCAGTTATTATGCTCGACGGGCGAATATTTGACGTGGGAATTGGCCTCCAGCAGACGTCTCGTATTCACGCTTGGTAGCGTTCCTGATTTGTGGGGCCGTCCCAATTCTTTCGGCCGCGCTTTCGAATCATTGCTCATTGGGGCGAGATTAAACTTCATCTCGAGGAACGATTTCCGGTCGCCTGTTTTTACCCCCAGGCTTTTTTTTATTTCCTGCCACGTTCGCTACGTGCGTGCCTCGTAGCGTCTTCAAATCCGGATTATGTGAATATCTAAGGTCTACAGATTGCATGGTTCCCAATGAATTTTGAAAGAAAAATTCGAGGGTCTTTCAAAGACATTTTAAGGCCCAATCGTCCTTTTTTTCTGGGACGGTGTAAAACACAGTGGATTGTGGTAGCACACAGTTTTCACAAAGGGGTACATAGAGAATACATGAGGGCCGCACATTAGTGATCCGGACATTTGAGGGACACATCCCTCTCTTCTGACGTGTACACTTTACACTCCGAAGTACACTTCTGCGAGAGCGTGTGCGCAGGGGACGGTAGAATTTGCTTGCCGAGAGTGCCAAGGGACAGTCGCATTTCCTCTCGTGCGCTGATGTGACATCTATATATTGATTTAAAACGGAAGATGTATGCATGTCTGTGCGATTATGAGTGTTCCCGTTTTGTGATGTCTGTTTGTCACTTGGGGGGGGGGGAACCAGCCTATAGAACTCCAAGTGCCGTGTGACAGTCATTTCCGGTTGCCATGGGGCCGCCGCCTCGTGTTGGCTTACATGATGATGGTGCGCTGACATTCGTGGTCACAAAATACTCGCACGGCAGTGTTAGCGCTAGGGGAGTTGTATGATCTGTCTTCTACTAACTGGGCTCCAGTAAGACATTCAACTCGCTACCTGTCGCACGCAACGAGCAAAGGCAACTGGCTTTGCTGCTTGCCGGCAAGTGTGGAAGTGTGGATTTGTCGGATGTCGTTTAGCATTCAGTGTCCCAGATCGTGGAAGCGCGTGTTTCCTCCGGGCAGATCATCCTATACTTCAAGGACATGAGTCCGTGAATGTTCTCGTCGTTATGCTAGTCCGGCATAACAATACCGCCCTGGGAGGCGGTTCGATCGTTCAGTCTAGAAATAGCTTGATGCGTCCAGAAATTCAATCAGAACGCGTCTATTGGACAGCGGGGAGCACCATGCGCAACGATGTCCAACAGGCGCGTTCCGATTACTTATCTCGACGCATCAAGTAGTCTCTGCACTGAACGAACTTATAGCGAATTCAGCTGGTCGTTTTCGCGCAGCCAAAGTTGCACTGGCTCCAGCGAGCATGTTCTGCTGGTCGTTCGCGTGCAGCGTGTGCTCGCGAGCACCGAATCCGTGCATGTTTGGCCACACCGATAATATCAGCTGTGTGGACCGGAACACGAGCCCTCAAGTTCCGCTTTCCGCTCCTTCTCACCCTCCTTTTCATTGGGAGCGTTAGGCAGGTTCCCGAGCCATACCCCGGTTTCTCAGGGGAACCTTGGAACCTAAGTAAACATAGTAGTAGACCATAGCAGTCCTCTATAATCGTATAACTATTTACCGCCGACATATCCGATGATTCCGGAAACACAAAGAGCATGGGCGGTTGCAACGTGTTCCAACGGTTGCGCCATTTCCAAAGGCAGTATACACCGGAACATGCGTCACGCTCCGGAAGTGGCCTCGCTCTTCCCCAGCGTCCTCCGGCTTCGAAGAAGGGGTGCGCAGGGTGCACCCGGGAAGTCGCTTTGGAGGTATTAAGTGATCCCCTGAAAGAGGGAATGTTCCCGGAGCACGAACCTAACGCGCCCAATATTGTTTACACTTGCTCAACATGGCCGCCATGGAACCGGCAGATCTACTGCAGATGTTGGATGCTTTGGATTAGTTAAGTTCGTCGAGTTCAGTAGCAGCAGTTACACCTCGCTTTATGCTGAGGAGTTCAACAAACTTTCTTTTTTGTCCACGGGCGAAGCGTCCGAAGGCGGAGAACTATGTGGGCACTGTTTCGGGCTACTCGGACGATGAGGTATGAATGTGGTTTGTGGTTATGAATGTAGGTTGCGAATGTGGATTCTGGCATTGTCATGTATTTTATGTTTAAAGTGGTTATTAAACTGGTTGTCCTGCGGCTCCATCTTGTACATCAGTTGCATGAGTTCCCCCGTTGCCGGTGCTGCCATTGCGGTGCAGCGATGGTTGAACACGGTTTCGCTTTTTTGGCCGACACTGGCACCGTCTAGCATGATCGGCTGGGCGGATCGGTGTAAGCAGCACTGGCGAGGTTTTCCTGCACAAGTTCTACACCGGCGCACTCTACTGGCCTGCACTTGAACGACCAGCTGAATTCGATAGTAGCCTCCCTGCTGCAATTGTCCACGCGAACGGTAACATTGAAAATGCCTCTTGGAATAACATCTAGCGCGAACTGATTAGATGACATATTTTCAGGCTTTTACACCACATTTCTTGCACGCTGACACACATCCTTATGAGACAGATTCGTACGATGCAGAACAATGGTGCGTTTTCGTCTTCTATATTATCTCTATGTACTGAAGCGTCGGTCACCTACGGTGCAACATTACTGAGGTAGAGCTATTGCATCCCGCCTACCTTTCCCTCCTTGAGGCACTGTCGTTAAGAGCAAAACAAAATTTCTGCGTGACGAAAGTTTGTATGAACTCAAATGTCTCGGAAGAGAAAGGTAAAGATCAGGGCTAAAAAATTCGAAAGACAGCAGCAGTGCAAAGATTTTAGTATACGTAACGGAATATCATCAATTCAAGCCCAGCAATAATATATTAGATAACAGTGACGCACATCAAAATCAGCCAAGTGACGTACTGGAACTTTGGCTGGACTGAATGTGAAGCACAAGAGTGTTGGCTCCAGAGCATGTCATGCTTGAAGGGGCAGGGAAGTGACTCGCACTCCGTTGTCAAAGCCTTTCAGATTTCACTGCGACAGGTATTGACATCCACAAGAAAAGAACAACTCTTCTGAAAGGAAACGTCAAACCGGCGTTGAATGAGAGGCATTTTCTTGGCATATCGAACACGTTGAGGAACAAGCAGAGTGAAGGGACATCTTCGTGACTAAATCTCTCACTTTTGCTGACGTGTCTTTACGGTCTGACTTCGGTTTTCACGTTCCCTCGTTTCCTTCACGTTTCTCTCAATGTACGAAAGCAAAGTAACAGTGCATTCCAACGGCGATCGATATTCGTTTCACGAGTGGAAGACTATAGCGTAGGAGAGGCTGTAAGGGGGGGGGGGGGGGAGCGTGCGACATTCGGACAGCTATGAGGAAATAGCAGCTAACTTTCGAAGGAGCACTTTGGTACAAACGTGCAGAAATAATTGCCGAAACCCCGTTATTAATTGTAGGATTCGGGATTATCTTTAATCGCTTAAGAACGACTTCACAAGGACGTTATATGTAATCAAGAAGTGTTAGTACAGTCATGCCGTTGACTACCTTACTTTACCTTCTGTATTATTTTTCGTTTAAGCCTCGTTAACGGCGAGAACACGTTGTCGAACTCTAAATCGAAGTACGTAGTGGTATAATTATTCCGCTTCGCACTCAGACTCAGAAATCTTGTGTCGTGATTCTGAAAGTAGAGAGAGAGAGAGAGAAAAAAAAAAGATTTCTGTCGTCCCGGCATATACCACTTTTTTTTCTCTCTTATTTATTTTGTTTCTTCTTCCAATTACAATAATTGGTGTCCCTTCATAAGCGCCACACAGTTCGTTTTATTCTTTCTTCCAACGAAACAAACCAGACCAGATAAAGGAAGAAAATATGTATAAAAAGAGATAAAGAGGAACGAAAGTAGAGAAATAATAATTGGGAGTAGATTTACACGTAAGGTGAGTCTACCTACACTTGTAGGTAATGCTAATTGGAGTTGGTTTACACATAAGGTGCCTATAGTGTGGCGACATGCTGCGCGTGCCGCAGGGTAGGACTGCAGATGGTTTCCACCATCGTGGGGGTTCGACCGCTCGAATCCCCACGTCCACCATTTTCCTGGATTTCCTGCAAGTCATCGGTCTCCTTTATGTCCTTCAGTGCACCTCTCCACATTCTTTGCCTCTCGTGTCTTCCTTCGTTTACTGGGATATTCGGGTATCGCCGAAGATGCTCATACACTCTTGCTACCATATCTCTCATCCATCGTCATCACTTTGTCATTTTAAATCTCATACAGTCCTGTCGGTATGGGGTAGCGGGCCACAACTCAGGTTTCGAATTTCCCCATTCATCATGATCATCATTATATTTGTTGTATATATATATATATAGAACAAATAGGTTAATATATCAGACGGCTACGAAGTTGAATAAAAGTGAAATAATAAGACTTGGACTACAGATTACAGGAACGTTAACAAAAACTAATTTATTTAATGGGCAATTTAGCACATAGATTAAAAAAAGAATGGTCGACGTTTCGACAGTGGCACTGTCTTCGTCAGGACAAAAAAGAACAAAGAAAAAGACAAAGAAAGAAAAAGAGAGAGAGAGAGAAAAAAAGAGAGAAAGAGAAAAATAGAAAGAAAAAAAGAAAGAAAAAAGACAAAAAAAGAAGAAGTTTTTGTCCTGACGAAGACAGTGCCACTGTCGAAACGTCGACCATTCTTTTTTTAATCTATGTGTTAAATTGCCCATTAAATAAATTAGTTTTTGTTAACGTTCGTTAACAAAAACTAAAAAACTCGTTCGTTAAAAAACTCGTTGTTTGGATGCACATATTACAATGTATAGCCGAGTAATGCCGACGTCCCATTTGGCTGACCTCCGAGTAATGCACAGTCCCCGCTGTTAACCATGCACAGCTGAAAGAGGAACAATGCTGCCCTTACTATTAAACGGATGGCTTTCTTTTATTCGTGTTATTCCACCCCAGGTCCAGTTCTTCCAGTTCGGTTGGTAATTATATTCGGGACAGAAAAAAACGAGACGGAACGAAAAGTCTGTCAGGAGCAGAACGCACTCATTTGGAGAAAGCAATTTGCCCGTAACGATGAGAATCAACCGTAAAAATGATGGAGATCTCATAGAGAACTACCTGAGCGTTATATGAATGCATACATACGATTCATAGTACTTTGTCAAGAAGGACAAAAGGCAATGGAAGAAATCGAATAATGGAATTATTTCTCACCGAGACATCGACAAATCACGCACCGAGATTTTACGTGCCAGTGCTCTCGTCGTCGGTGTGCATTGAATTGAGATGCTGACACAGTGCATGTTAGCATTTCAGGTATATTGGATTCGGGAGCATCGATGCCGCATTCGTTGCTTTTTGTTTCAGACGGGTTATCTACACACGAACCAGATCCACTGACTCATCAGATGCCAAGATGGGGTCAGAAGAAGGAAGGGTGCCCTTCTTGAAACATGTTGTGATTCTAATTTCATTCTGTTCGTGGAGGATTCGCCTGTTCGCCTTGTCAGTGAACTGTAGCGCTGCTAACCGGTACCAGAATCACTAACCCAGTGCAAGTCACGTTTAATCAGTGTATTTACGACTGCTATGGAACCAAGTGAATAAAAGATACAGAAATGGTGGTTCCACTAAAGGTGAACGGAGTACTCCAGATCAATTGCTGCTAATAACTAACAGAAGGGTCGGAGTCTGATTAATATCGGAAAGAGGGGAAAGGGGAGTAAAACGAATGGCGTGACAGCAGGGGTGTCGAAAGTCACTCACGTCACGTGGGGGGGGGGGGCGAAGGTTCGAGCTCTACCCCAACCCAACCCAACATAACCTAACCTAACCTAACCTAACCTAAAGGGGCCATTGATGTGCTCATTAGAAACGACTCGTCCATGCAGTCCGACGACTGTAGAGGGCGTAACGCACATAGGAAGGCTGGGGAGCCTGCATGCGCTCCCTAGGGTCACCTCGCGTTCTTGTTAACCTTGGCGCGAAAAAGACATTGGCGTTCGAGCAGCACAAACTGAAATATTGGTTGATTGTCTCATAAGGCCCGGTTCACCAACGCCGATTAACTTCCAACCAAGATCCAGCGTCTCCTAAACTTGAAGATAGCCGTCAATTCTTTTTCAATAACGCTAGTCAATGGCGTAAGGTGAAGTCCAGCAACACCAGCTACCGTTACAGAAAGAGGTTTGAGTCGTAATTTCAAGTTCAGGAACTCTGGATCGCAGATCAACTCTTAACCGGTGTTGGTGAAATTGGCCCTAAGGTCAAATAGAAGTAAGCGATCGGTGGCCGTGTTCCTTTATTTTTTAACTTTTGTTCTCGTCAAAGGCGCAATGGTGTCGTCTGCAAAAGGTGTCATTATTGTTGCACTAAAAGGCTCTGCCCGGTGTTCTGGCCATGGCTTAGGCAAAGACAGAAGACTTCCAGTGGTCCTTTCTAGCCTGGAATGCTTCCCTGCGTTGATGATAATCAAGTAGACGTCTTTTGCTGTAGCGAAATCTGCGTTTTCCCGTATCAAAGCAATGCTACTGAATGACGTGTCGCGACTCTTCGCGCAGTAAGTCCGCTCATTTATAGTACCGCATAGTGTAATTGTGTGGATGGCACCTATTCGGTGAATTTAGTCTTCTACTTTTTAAACGGGTGTTCGTTTTCACTCTGCACGGAAACACAGCTGACTGTCTTGGACGACACGCACATATGAAAAATTGGGTGTGGGGACCCTAGCTGTTGTGTGGGTAGCGAAAGTTCAAGAGGAGTGGAGGGGACGGGCGACCGCTCCCTCTGCCCCAACAGTCCGACGTTCCTGCACGCAAGTGTCCGAGACCACGGAGTGTTCAGGTATACATTCTAAATCAGGCACCCCATATGTACCGCACGAAAGACGACTCGCACTTGGGCCAAGCGGTACACATAAGGTACAGTCCTCAACCAGCAGCTACAGTTCTCAGTCGCAAAATTAAAACGGCACAAGGGCTCCGACACCCATCCGTACCGGCTAGGTACCTTTTAACCGCGGTGTACCAGCTGTACCTTGTGTGTACCGCGTGCTTCGGGCGCATGAGTACGAACGGCTTCTCACGATCTTCGTCCGCTGCAAAAACATTTCGCGTGATTCGGAATACCTGTCTATAAATCCCCTTACGCAGTGCAAGTGCCCCCCGCAATTGACGAAACTGACGACGAAGTTCTGTTGTGCGCGCACGCTCAGTTCTTCTGCTCCGCCGTCCTTGGTTGATTCTCAGCATTACGCCTTATTTTTCTTATATCTCGTCTTCCTGGGGAAACCCCTGGTCTGGGGTCCACAGACGCCTCGCATCACCTTGCTGGGTGGCCCACCAATGCCCTCCTGGCCATGGAGGGGGCAGACGACCCCCTCAGCGGGTCCTCAACGGAAATGGCTAGTGGCTGCGGAACGGACTCGTCTCCGAGCCGTGGCACCGTCATCTCTCGTAAAAGGTCAGCGAGCCGCTCAACGCTAGCGTCATCCGACGATGAACGACCTTTCCAGGACGTCGTCAAGCGGGCAGAAAGGTCAACCTGCGCGGCGTTGCTCGCCCTGGAAAACTGCACTGTGCTCCTCACGCCCCTGGACCGATCTTCGAACCTCGCTAAGATTAACCACTTGAAGCTTTCTCAGTCCCTGACGTCTGAACTCCCAGGCAGGATAAAGGAAATCCGACCCAACTACGCAAAGAATATTATTGCAGTCGACGTGGTTACCGCATCTGCGAAAGCGTCTTTCCTGCGACTCGACAGGGTCTGCAGTCCGTGCCTAAGAGCCTCGTCCGTCGAACTCCAGCTATGGTGTCATCCTTGGAATTGACACGTCTCTGTCGGATCAGCAAATCACAGAAGCCATTGTGTCCGACCCCCCCTCCTCGCGGCGAGGAGGATACGGAAAGATGCTGGGGCTGTTAGGTTGACCTTCTTCGGTCCGAAACCCCCGTTGCACGTAAGCTTCCACCTCCTGACCATGTCCGTCCGAGGCTACCTTCCGCGAGTACCCCAGTGTGAGAAATGCCTCTAGCATGGGCACGTCGCCGCATGCTGCACCCGGGAGATGGCCTGCCCTAACTGTGGCAAGTCCCATGTAGGCTCAGCGTGCCCGGCGAGCGACCCCACCTGCGTTAACTGCAGGGGTAACCACCTGGCTACGTCGAAGGACTGTCCCAGATTCAGAGAGCAAATGCGCATCGCACGAGTGCGTTCGCGCTCGAACAGCAGCTACAAAGAGGCAAAAGAGAGGGTCCGCAAGAACGAGCGCAAGAGGAGAAGTAGGCGCAAGCGGTTTGCGAAAGCCTTTGTCCCCCATACCCAATGTCTTCTATGGAAGCAGAACTCCTCGGCATCCTCTCTGCACTACAGCACGTGCTCGGTCTGTCGGCTGCACAGTGGGGTGTTCTGACTGAGAGCAAGGCTTCACTGGATTTGCTGCTCTCGTTTCGCCCCAGCACCATATGCACTCTCCACACGCTCATACTACAAGCTCTGACACAACTTGCGGCAACTGGCCATTCTTCAATGGACGCTTCAATGGATCCCGGGACACGTAGGCCTCCTTGGTAACACCCGCGCAGTCACAATAGCAAGAGACGCAACATCTAACAGAGCTCTCCCTGCCACCCCTCTGCCCCTAACGATCTCTGTCTGCTCCCTGCAGATTCGCCGGTGGCGTTCTGTCCGTACCCGGCAGTTCCGAGCGGACTCGGATTTCGTACGTCTCATTGACCCCATGCAGGGCTTCACTATTGCCTGCCGTTGCAATAGAGCTGAAGAATCACTCCTCCACCGTCTGCGAATGAATGTTGCACGGACACCCTCACTCTTGTATAAAATGCGCCAGACGAACACCCCCAATTGCACAACTTGTTGTGTGGAAGCTGACATCGAGCACTACCTCCTATCCTGTAACCGGTACCTCTCAGAAAGACTCGTCCTCCAACGCCACTTGCGACAGCTTGGCTACCCTAACGTCACTTTGGCCACCCTGCTCGGCCCGGTCCTGCACAATCAGGGGGCAATTACGACTGCCCTCTTGAGCTTCCTCCGTGCCACCGGTCTTTCGACCAGCCTCTAAGGCCCTTTTGTGTATCTGTCTGTGTGTATTTGCGTGTGTGTGTGTGTGTGTGTTGTCGTTTTCTCTCCTTTTTTGGTTTTCTTTCCTTTTTTTTGTTTTCTTTCTGTTTTTCTCGTTTTCTTTCTTTTTGGTTTCTTTCCTTTTTTCGTTTTCTTTCTATCTTTTCGTTCCCTTTCCTTTTTCTTGTTCCTTTTTATGAAAGGAATAGCAAGTCGGTCTTTGCCTGACTAACCTTTCCTTGCTTTTTTTTTTTCTCAATAAACATATCCTCCGCCCCCCCCCCCCCTTATGCAGCATTACCGTAATGGCTCTGCACTGTCATTCTATCAAAAACGTGCAATAACGGGAATCCGTGACCGTGTGGGATCGCACGTTTGGGTAGAATGCGTTTCTTCCAACCTCCGGCAAATCAGTCCGTCTTGAAACGTCGGGGAGCGAAGACGAGCCTGCTCGGTTTTTGAAGAAACTCGCTCGTCGCTTTCAAGAGTGGAGTCTCTCGAGGTGCGTATTATATCTATGAAGTAATTATTCGTCCGCCCGACGCACTTTCGTTCACCTTCGCTCTGATTCCCAGTTGTCTTGACCACGGGCAGGCTAGAGACACAACGACTGAGGGATGGAGACAACGAACTCTGCGCTTCATGCAATAACCCCCTGGAAGCTAACAACTGATTCTCCACAGCATGCGTGTTAAAGGAGCAGTCTAGAGTCCCACAACTTTGTTTCTGTTTTTGGTCAGTGTGGAATGTTAGGGGGCCGAAAACAGTTTTTCCACAATTAGTGCAACCGTAGCGAAATTGGGACGCCTGCAGTAGCTCCCCGAACCTCCCGTGCGCGAAACACCCTCCTTCGCCTTCACGATAGACACGTGATGAGCGCCACCGCGCGCGTCACTATGTGACGCAAGTGGAAAGGACGCTCCTCATTGGACCTGGGATCACATGATCGAGGTGAGCAACATCGCGCAGGCCGGAGCGTCTGCTACCGCTTCGGAGACGCCATGCGTTCTCCGGCTACGTGATGCCCAAAACGGAGGGTTTGAAGGCTGTCTACGACACAACCACGATTTTTTGGGACCGCAGACACCACGGGAAGAAGGAGTGGTGCAGCCCGAAATTAACCGCCCTTGTACAGCGAAAACCCTGTGCTTCGCGACATTGTGCAGCCTGACCGACCGTTTTCACCGCGCAGTTGGTTCAGTGGCTAACACGTGGCGCCACAATACCGCCGCCATCGCTTGCTTTCTGCTACTGTGAATTCTGAGATTGCACAGAAGCCACGGATATATTACTCTTGTGATCGTAATCTTATTTTCTCAGGCTGCATATATGCTTTGTTTTGTTTTTTTTAGAAAACGTGATATACATCATATAAAGAATAGCAGTCAACAAGAAACAGCCCGCAATGTTTTCCCCCCGGGTTTTCCTACGAAAGAATGAGGGGCTCTCTACCACCAACGTCACAGTAGAGTGAGTGTGGTCTACAGTTGGAGCGCTCCGGCCTGTCACCGCGGCAGCGATTTTCCAAATTAGTTGCACCGTGGTGAAACAACTTTGGACATAAATATTTTGTGGGAATGCTCTTCACATGCTGCTTTACAAGATGACAGCAGTTTTTGGCCATGTTAGATACCACTTTAAAGGGACCATGAAATGATTTTCGCGAATTCTGAGTACTCTGCAGGAAACCGTTCTCTCGATCCTTCACTATCGTACACACATCGACTTTTAACGGTATTCAGTACAGCGGGGGCGTAGTTATCAGAAAAAAACAGCCGGGCGTGACCGCTGGATATTTGCCTTCTAAGCGGGCTTACGTCATCGCCATCCAATTCTCTCAGCCAACTGTGAACGACGAGGAGGACACACACTGCAGGACCATGTGGGTGCATGGTTTCGGTTTGGACAACAACGACGTCGTATATTTGCCGTCGAAATCATTTGAAATATGGTGAAAGGCAAATTGTCAGCAATGGAGGAAGAAATTATGCGACACAAACAGCGTCTATGGATCGTTCGGTACTCAGCAATTCGTAAAATGTCACCGACAGAGGTATGTTCTGACGAAGAAGTTTAAAGAGGAAAACGTGCTCCGGTAACCATGCTGACAGTCAACGGCTATATTACATTTCTCGTAGGATTCTGTGTCAACGCTGAGAGTCAACAAAGAGTGAACGCTTCAGTACAGGGGAACAAATTAAAAATGATCGTGGGCTTGTCAAATATCCTTTCATGGTCCCTTTCATGGTCCCTTTAATGCTCCTTTAACGCTGCACGAACTCCGCCACTATTGTTGAAGATACACCAACTAGCACTCGGTACTGACCAATTTGTGATGTGTAGCCGGACACGCCACCACTCCCTATTGAACTGCAAACGATACCACTCCTCCTCGTAGCACTCTCAGAGGATGCTGGGGGATGTACAGTCCTTTCATTGGCGTCATTATTCGACCGTGTACGGTGCCTCCTGCAGTTGAGTGTGACAAAAGGAGTGCTCCGCTTCTTGCGATACAAAGGACCTTATGAATAGCCTCTGAATAAATGAAACGCCAGTTACCAATTATACCGCCGTCACACGAGCATTTCAAAGGTCATTGAATGACGGTTGCACTGAATGGTCGTAGGTCGCTGCTACATGACCACGTTCAATTACCATTGACTCGCACGCTCGATTCGAGAGAAGTTCGTGAAATACTATTAGGGAATCAGGTTCCCTGGAAAGTGCCGCTGACAGCCTCGAAAGTAGTATAGGAGTTGTGCTAAACTACGACAATGTTAAACTACGACATGGACCTCTGGGTCCTGCCCTGAGCCCTGCGCGTATTTTTCCCCGCGCGGCGCGTGTGCGAAGGGTTGTCCGAGCGCTTATCGGCGAGGGGGGGCTTACCCTCTCACATTTTTCAGCCTCGGCCAACTTCTTTGGTCATTTTTCAATCTGTGCCGACTTCCCTCACAATTTTTTTCTGATACAACAGGTGTGGGGCGGGCGGTTTACATGCAAAGGATAGCCATACACAAAAGTACAAGTGGAAATATTTATTAAAGTCATTAGTGTCAGGAATTATGTTATGACTCTGTGTGAAGGAGAAAAACTTAGCCAAAAAATCTGATGCAATAGCATTGAAGGGGTATCCCAATTTTTTATTAATGATAATCACGCAAGTGTTCAATTAAGCAGAAGGAGTAGCACATTTTAATCAAAGAAGATATCTTTAATCAATACGATTACTATCAAAATTAAAAGTTTTATTATAAAAAGTCTAACATGAGCACCCTAGTGGAGTTTTAATTACAAAGTTTTGACAGATGTACGTAACTTCATGCACAACAGCTAATATTCCATTATGACACATTTAATGAAAGAAGCTATTTTTAATCAATATGATTACCATCAAAACTAAAAGTTTTATTATAAAAAGTCTAACATTATTATACGTGACCACCATAGTGGAGCTTTAATTACAAGTGCCGGTAGATGTAGTTAATTGTGGACAGCAGAGAACCTGGAAGACCATGGGACAAGAATGACACGAACACCAGAAGAAATAAAATCTATAACACTACATTTATCCAAAGAAGATGTTTTTAATCTTGCAGCTTGCTCAGCTTCCCTCTCTCACTCTTTCTTTTTTTTTTCTTTTTTTTAGTGGGCTCTGAATGAAAAAGATGTGCTCCTGTGATGTATCGCCCTGCTTGGTCAAAAAGTGGTTCCCTAAATTAATTACTGCTTTGAGTTTGCTTCAGATGATCGCTCGATTGATATTAATGAAAATATTCTACTAGTTGGGAATGTATTTTTAAGTTGTGTGCGTTGATTTTCGCTGTAGCAAACTTTTACATTAATTTGCATTTCAGATGAGTTGTTTGTGGCTTCTGCGTGTAGAAATTACTATTGCAAAGTTATCATAAAACGATGTAATTAAATTGATTCTCGTTTTCGAATGAGTATTGTTTCTATCATTGAATAAATTTGACTTTCTCTTTTTGCTTCAGATATTCACTCGATTGATATTTTGTGAGTTGAGAATAATATACGAGGGTGGTTCCATAAGTTTCCGGCCGGACCAACTTTAAGTAGTCATAGAGACGAAACAAGAGTATCACTTTCCGACATAGTCACCCTTAACATCGATGCACTTTTGACACCTTTCCACCAGCATTCTTATACCCTTGAAAAAATAGTCCGAAATTTTCTCCGCAAAATGCTGGAAAACTGCCTCTTGCACCTCACTACCGTTTTGAAATCTCCATCCTCTGAGATCCTTTTTCAAGTTTGAGAACAGGAAGTAGTCACTCGGTGCCAGGTCTGGACTGTAGAGTGGATGGTGGATTTCTTCGAAGCCGCACTCCTTCAGTGCAGCCTCTGCAACAGAAGCCGTGTGGACAGGGGCATTGTCCTGGAACAACCGGACAGCTCGACTCAACCTGCCGCGCCTCTTTTCCTTGATGGCGTCTCGCAGTAGGTGCAAGAGTGAAGCATAATAAGTCGCGTTCACTGCGGTGTTCCTCTATTTGAAGTCGATGAGGAGGATCCCGTGAAATCCCAAAATATTGTTGCCATGATCTTCTTTGTGGATTGTATGACCTTGGCTTTTCTTGGGGGTGCTTCTCCTGGTTTGCGCCATTCCATCGACTCCTTTTTCGAAAGGGGATCATAGTACAGCACCATAGTCTCATCCCCTGTGACAATTGACTTCAATATTTCTTCTTCGTTTTCTTGATAGAGCTCCAAAAACTCTTTGGCACAGACGACGCGCTGTTGCTTTTGAACTGACGAGAGAAGTCGTGGCACCCATCTCGCACTGACCTTTTTCATGTGAAGATGATGCGAAAAACAGTTGTTTTGGAAAGCCCTAGCCTTTCAGAGATTTCCTTCACCTTCAGACGGTTGTCACTCAGAATTTCCTCTTCGACAAGAGACAAATTTTCTTGTGTCACCACTTCCACTGGACGACCATCGCGTGGATAATCTTCAATGGACTCTCGCCCCAGTCGAAACTGCTTAGCCCAGTCTTTTACCGTTGGGTATGACGGAGAGGCTTCCCTGTACACGTTCTCCAGTCGTGCTTTAATTTCTTTGGGCGAAAGTCCCTCTTTTGCTAAGAATTTTGTCACAGCGCGGTACTCGTTTTTTATTTTTTTATTTTTCATTTTAACTGAAGAGTGCACTGTGGCTGTTTGAAATGCCTCTCTCCAACCGACAAAAGCATGGAGAGGGTTGAGGGTGGTGCGCCGGCCCTCCAACAGATGGCGCCCCGCGTCCTTAATGGCATTTTCAAATTCGCGCACATTTTCCACCTCGGGCCGGAATTTTATGGAACCACCCTCGTATGCATAATAGTTGTGTGACATCGGAAATACATTAAAATGCATCGTTGCTCGTTTTGGTTGAGTATTGTTTGCGCCGATAATATTTCTCATTTGCTTAGATAATGTTTCTCTAAACCCAGCTTGCACAGACATAGTAGACTATTCTTAGATTTTTGCATGCTATTGTTTGTTGATAGAATTCTTATTGTGTTCTTGAGAATCGAATAATTCCAATGTCTATTTGCGATCAATAAAAAATTTCATCTCTGTACACCAGTCCTAAGAATATTTCCTTTTGGAGGAAAGAATGTGAAAAAGAGAGAGGGTTTCCACACCCCATAGATTGGCAAAGGATGTGCGGTTTCTTTACTTTTGGGGTGTATAGAGAGAGAGAGTGACCCCACCGGGCTCTAGTCTGGTTGTACTGTGTAAAGCATAGCTGTGCTGCGTGTTTGGATACCTCTGTCAAGGTAGGTCATTGTTAGGTCGCAAGGTTGATTTTATGATAGTTCAAAAGATATATTATTTCCATTTCAATTTGTAATGTTTGATAGTTTGTTTCTCTATTATTTTCCTGTGTGTTTGTTTGTTTGTAAGAAAAAAAAGAACAAGGAGAAATTGTTGCTTACATGTTGGCAGATGCATCGTTCAAAGCGTTTCTCTGCTGTTCATCCGTGCATGTTTATCGTGTTGATAGATTGTTTTCCAATTATTTTCTTTTGTGTACCTCTTGTTTGCTTTGGTGCATTTGTTTGGTTCTCTATTAGCTGTTGATTGTATTTGTCATTATTTCATTGCATGTACCTATTGTTTACGTGTGGATGGTGTGCCGTTCAAAGTGTTTCTCTGCTATTCATCCGTGCATGTTTCTCGTTTTGTTAGATTCTTTTTCAATTATTTTCCTGCATGTGTCTGTTGTTTACACGTTGGCTAGATGCGCCGTTTAGAGTGTTTCTCTGCTATTCAGCGCTAGCTCTCTGCTGTATTAAATTCATCATATGCATCACAGTGTTTTTCTGCTATTCATCCGTGCATGTTTATCGTTTTGACACATTCTTTTGCAATTATTAATCCTTTGTGTACCTCTTGTTTACGTGATGAGTTTTGGTTCTCTATTAGCTGTTGATAGTTTTGTTTCTCATTATTTCCGTATGTCTATGCTGTTTACTTAATAAGAAATTGATTAATTGTGTAATGTTGGAATAATCAACTTATCTTCCCTATTGCGATCGAAAATGTTCATAACTGTCACAAAACAGGTGTACGCCTCCCGTCTTCAACAAATCAGGGCAGATATTCTTAGAGCTGGTTGTTGGCTAGGAGCGTGCTATGCGGTGAAGTTCATTTTTTAATATGTTTTCTGTGTTGGATTCATAAAACAAAGTAAGGTTTGTAGTGTCTCTTAGAATGAAAATTGTACGGGGTTCGACTAGATTAAGTCACGAGGATGATTTTATGATAGTTAAAATGATAGATTATTCTCTTCCTCTGTTGTTTTGATTAAGAATAGCTTCTTTGGTTAAATGTAGTGTTATAGATTTTATTTCCTCTTGTGTTCGTGTCACTCTTGTCCTATGGTCTTCCAGGTTCTCTGCTGTCCACAATTAACTACATCTATCGGCACTTGTAATTAAAGCTCCACTATAGTGGACACGTATAATATTGTTAGACTTTTTATAATAAAACTTTTAATTTTGATTGTAATCATATTGATTAAAAATAGCTTCTTTGATTCAATGTGTCATAATGGAATATTAGCTGTTGTACATGAAGTTACATACATCTGTCAGAACTTTGTAATTAAAACTCCGCTAGGGTGCTCATGTTAGACTTTTTATAATAAAACTTTTAATTTTGATTGTAATCGTATTGATTAAAAATATCTTCTTTGATTAAAATGTGCTTTAAATACGGGGTGCCGTGTGATGAGCTTTCATCGCACGTTAAAGAACCCTCAGGTGGGCAAAAGCAATCCACAGAAGGACTGCTGTGGCGTCGCTCATGATCTCAGTTGTCTCGCGACGTAAACACCCAATTATTATTATTATTATTAAAATGTGCAACTCCTTCTGCTTAATTGAAAACTTGCATAATTATTACTAATAAAAAATTGTGATACCCCTTCAATGCTATTGCATCAGATTTTTTGGCCAAGTTTCTCTCCTTCACACAGAGGCACTCTAAAAACTGAACTTCACCGTATAGCACGCTCTGCGCCAACCATTGCCACGAATAATAGGGTTATCGCTTCTGATTCGAAGAGAGAGAGAGGCGTACGCCTTTTTGTGTCAATTATCATATATCCAAATTGACACAAAAAGGCGTACGCCTCCCTTTCTCTTTGAATCAGAAGCGGTAACCCTATCATTCTTGGCAATTGTTGGCGCAGAGCGAGCTATGCGAGTTTTTAGAGTGTAACATAATTCCTGATGCTTTAATAAATCCACAATTTAATAATCCTGGCTTTAATAAATATATTTCCACTTGTACTTTTGTGTATGGCTATCCTTTGCATGTAAACCGCCCACCCCGCACCTGTTGTATCGAAGAAAAAAAAATTGTGAGGGAAGTCGGCACAGATTGAAAAATGACATAAGAAGTTGGCCGAGGATGAAAAATGGGAGAGGGTAAGCGCGCACGCAGCCCTCCCCTCGCCGATAAGCGCTCGGACAACCCTCCGCACACGCGCCGCGCGGGGAAAAATGCGCGCAGGGCTCAGGGCAGGACCCACAGGTCCATGTCGTAGTTTAACATTGTCGTAGTTTAGCACAAGTCCTATACTACTCTCGTACTCAGCGAGCAGCTAAATCACTCAACAAAAGCACAAGAAAAAATGAAAATTCATGAAACCGCACTATCACTGGCAATGCAATTATTACATGTTGCTGGCATTCGCAAATTTCCGTTTCTACTCTCGACGACGCACACCGGCACTTTGTTGACAGAACACACTGTCGTACAAAAATGTTTTTGTTAAAATTCAAAATTAATTAAAATTCTAATAAACTGAAATAACAATTCAAAAATCGTCTTTTACTTGACATTTTCCGTCACTACAGACGTCCTTTGTCCATTTACTCAGAGAAAGTATTAATGTTAGTCCTTCTTTTGTCTCCGTGACTAATTTTCTTGCTATCGTCATGTACCAGCCAGTCTGCGCAATCTCCCTTCTGTCGGGAAAACCTGCGTAGATGGTAGGGAGCCTCAATACTAGCTGCCAGTATTCAAGCACCCTAGTAGATAGACGCGCGCAGCGCATTCCCGGCGTTCAGCGTGTCAACTTCTCAAGGAGCATTGGACCGAGACGTGTGGCAGAGGTGCCTGAGATGCTCAATGATCATTAATTCGAATTATCATTCGAATGACCGTGTGACAAAGGAGCTTGTCTGAATCAGTGACTTTTTCTACTTTTCATTCTTCTTTCCCTTTTCTCTCCTCTTCCTTTTAGAAGAGGGAAATAATCGGTCAGTGCACGTGCACAGAACGAACACGGAGTGCAATCTAGTGCAATCGGCTAAACATACTTGACAAAGACCGTCGTCTTTGTGAACGCGCAGCGACAGGAAGGAACTTGGTGCCGCGCATTTCTCTAATTGTTCCAAGGCCAACGACAAGAAGACGGCCATTAATTTCCCGGAATAGAGAAATTCCCTCGCCGCGTGGTACGGCCGTTCAGGGAACGCTAAATCGAATTTATTCCGAAACTAACTCGTCCAAAACAGTAATAAAGGTTCTGCTCAAATGGTATTACTTTTCCTGCAGAACGTGAAGAAAAGGCGACCTGGGAATACGCAAGTTTACCCACGCTGTAGCTTCAGGCAAACTCGTTTTGCTCGTAAGAATAGTAGCTTTAAACGTGCCTTTGTCGACAGAGCAGGCAAGGCGTAATGTGCGAAGCACGCGCCTAGTTATATTAAGAGTGCTCAAAGGCCACACATGCACGGACAAGACAAAACAGTACGCCAAGCGCTTTCTCGTCCTGTCCTGTGTGACGGTGGAACGTGCACTCTTAAAAATGGGGGGGGGGGGGGTCGAGGTAGCTTGCCGTTGTTGGCCGCACTCAAGTGGGCATCGTCACGACTATAGCCAAAAAAAAGGGAAAGTGGGAGAGGGGAGTTGAGGTGTATACACACTGTATAGGTGAGAGGTGCACTAGAGTGGTCTTTCTGCTAGGCTCGTTTCTGGAAGAAAGCGCACGAGGCCGCGACCTTTTGAAAGTCGTTCCGCACAAGAACCTTCGGGAAAGAGGACGTCCGTCAGTATGCCAGGCCTGGCGTGGGGAAGATGAGTTTCCCGCATAGTATGGTATGCACGGCATTCAGGATATGCGCGATAGTCCCCGGATGATTACAGTGTCCACTCTTAAAAATGAACTTCACCACATAGCACGCTCCTAGCCAACCATCATCTCGAATGATATCGTTATCTGACCCGATTTGTTGAAAACGGGAGGCGTACGCCTCTTTTGGGACACTTATGCTGTTCATAATTGTCACAAAAAAGGCGTACGCCTCCCGTTTTGAACAAATCAGGGGGCTTAATCGCTTCATCGTCGTTACAAGCTAACGAGTGGCGGGAAATTTATAAAGGTGGGCACGTGATTAAAAAAAAACGTGCACAGCGCTCTTCGCGCGATACGTGAAGGCCGTGGTATACGTCACGCGCAATGTGTCACGTGCCCATCTTTTTGAATTTCCCGCCACTCGTTAGCTTGTAACGACCGTAACGACGATGAAGCGATTGAAGGTACTGTAAAGCAGCACCGATCAAATGTCATTTAGTGTGGCTATTCGATAGTCCAAGCCACCACGACAAAAACGGTGCAAGTTTCATTCCAATCGACGGTGCAAATAATTAGAAAATTACAATTAAAGATTACGGACAACACTGTACTAGGTATTCGAAATGATTCCGTACTCCTGCCACATACGGCGGCAACCACATTGCATCCGTATAACACTGCGCCCTACATAACAATCCACCATAAAATCCCTCCACAACGATTCACACAACGATCCACATAGGAGGATAAACGGATAAACGAACTGAAATGAAATGCTGAGCCGTTGAAAAAAAATGTGTTAGACGTTCAAGAAGCCAGACAGCGTCGAGACTTGTTTGTTCACAGAGATTGACAGAGATAGTTTGTTCGTTCGAAAGAGGCCGCGAACAGAAGGAGCGCGCAGGCGCAGTAGAGAAGTAGGGAGAGCCTCCATCGAACAGCGGCCTGCGCTGGGTTACTTCGCAGAAAACACTTAACAGGGGTTTCAGAATGCATAAGTAAACAGGGAAACTAATAATATGGTTACTAAAATAACGAAGTTCCGATGTAATAGTGTGTAATACCAATTTTCGGTGTTGCACGCTGTACAGGGGGTTGTCTGACACCAGGCGTCACACCGCTCCACTACGCCGCATTTTTCATGGCAAATTAAAAATATTTATAGCGCGTTGTCGGTCGTATGGTTCCGCATATGGTATTTAGAAGCAACAAAGTCTCTAGTCACATCACCGGCATATCATGCTTGTCTACTGCTTTACAATACCTTTAATACCCCTGTCAGACGGCATGCTCGAAGGACTTCGGGGAATTTTCATTTGCAAAAAAATGACCTCTGACAGCCGTGTCAGACGGCAGCTCAAAGGACCTTTCTAAGAAATGACCATCAACGCGAAAGGAGGCCCCCAACGACATTTGAGGTGCAGAAATGAGCAATCTCGACAACAGTGTTATGCCATTGTACCCTCGCTATCTTCGCAGCTGTATGTAGGAAAACCTATAAAATGCGGATTTATGGAGTGAAACTGTGTAAACGTATTTAGATCCTATATAGAGAAGTGCATCTGGCTTCTGCATCTTGATTTGTGGCGCACAGACCAACTTTAAATTTCCACAGCAGACAGGGAAAACGAAACAGAAAAGGGGAGCCAGTGAGGGCAGTCAGTTGAGGAGCACTCCTTTCCCGCCTGTCTGGCAGGCACCCCCGAACAAAGTTCATTTGAGAGGGCTAAGGCCATTTCTCGCAATTGACATTTGAAATGCTGTCTGACAAGGGTATAAGCCCCCGGGGCAGATAACGATATCATTCGAGGTGGTGGTTGGCTAGGAGCGTGCTATGCGGTGAAGTTCATTTCTAAGTCCGCCATGCAAAGCGGTCGAGTAAGCCAAAGACATACAGGCGTGGAATGTCCCGTCCAAGCCAGGAAACCCAGGTGCCCGTCTGCCATCTAAAAGCCCCCACGCGTCTCCTCAGCAAGTCATCTGGGCGGACACTGACTTCCCCCCGCTGGAGCCCACAGTGGTCTCGGTGACGGAAGAGAGCCTGCCCCCACAGATACGTAAACGGAAGACTACGGGCCCTCCCACTTCCCCACGACCCCCAGCCATCTCCTCGCCAGCTTACCAAAAGGCGTTAAACCGGCCACAGGGTACAGATCTGCCCTTGGTCATCATTCAGCTACTCTTTGCTGCGTTGAAGGCCATTGTCTCAGCCGTCCCCGGATGTACCGTTCTAGCTGAAATCCAATCGATCCTACAACTGGAAACCGTGATTGCGCCCCTGCTCGTGTCTGCCAACAAGAGCTAAGTGCATCGTCACAACAACCCAACAATCGTTCTACATAGCAATTATGCCTGACAGAAGGAACACGAGGGTGTTCCTCCCCCACATCCTTCAATGGAACGCCAGAAGTCTCTCCCATAAACAAGCCGACCTTAAGCTCCTCCTGCGGAAGTCCGACTTCGACGTGCTGGCGATCCAAGAGAGTCTTTCCCGACCATCGTTCAAGATATCGCCATTTGTATCCTACCACGCCAAGGGCCACCAGGCCGACGGCCTTCCGCGGGCTTCTCTTTTCGTCAAGCGGTCCATTGCCCAGGCAGAGATCAACTTGTCTGGGCTCTGCTCGTCAGCCGAAGAATATGTTGGGTGTTCCCTGAAGTCTGGATCCAGATCGGTGTCGGTGGTTTCAGTGTACCATTGGGGTCAAGCCCAACCCTGTGTCGACACCCTAAAAGCGCTGCGTCTTGCCTGCCCTGGCCCTCTCATCATATGCGGGGACTTCAATGCGAGCCACAGTCTCTGGGGCAGTAGGAAAAACTGTAGAAGAGCTAATGCCCTTGCCGATTACCTTTCTACCAGCGACCTTGTGGTGCTTAACACTGGCTCGCCCACCTACATGAGACCTCCGCGCTACGTAAATGCCCTTGATCTCACCCTGGTTTCTCCTGATGTCACCCTAAAGTGGGAAGCCTAAGCGGACACATGGGGCTCGGACCATTTTCCTATTCTCCTTTCCCCGCCATATCGGAGTAGCGAAGCCAGGAGAACGAAAATTGTCACAAACTGGGCAAAATTTAGGCAGGGACTGACTGCAGCCACCACAGACAACTTGCTTGATGGTATTCAGAACTCCCTGGCGAACAGCTCAAAAACAATTTCGTATCCGGCCCGTAGACCTGCACCTGATCTTCATTATCTAAGTCTCCGCGCGGCACGTAGACGGGCACAAAGGAGGGCTCTGAGGACAGGTCTTCAAGCAGACTGGATCTCCATAAGCGTGTCTCGGCTGCCCACAGACGATATAGCTTGAAGTTACGGCGGACTCAGTGGCGACAGTTCAGCGGGTCCCTCAATGCCCATACGCCGACCACTAGAGTCTGGAGCACCTTGAAAGCTATTGAAGGCCTTCCCGAACCCGTAAACCCGCTCGTCACGCTATCGGTCGCGTCTCGACGTGATCCGAAGGTCATAGCTGAAGACTTTGCCAGGGAATTAGCGCAGACCGCCAGTTCCAGTGATTGCCGCCCCACACTTCGCCAGTCAGTCACCGACCCTTCTCCGGTGGACGACGATATCACCATGTCGGAACTGAAATACGCCATTCGTAGCCTCAAACGACGGAGCGCGGCTGGCCCAGATGGAATCCCCAATCAGGCACTGAAGAATCTGGGTGAAGAGCAGCTGGAGGCTCTCCTTCATCTATACAATTCTGTCTGGACCTCTGGGGCCATACCGCCTGACTGGAAGCATGCTAGGGTGATTCCAGTCCTCAAGAAGGGTAGACCCCCCTCGCAGTTGTCCTCCTACCGTCCTATTGCTCTAACCTCATGTGTCGGCAAGCTATTGGAACGGATAATTCACAAGAGGCTGTGTTGGGTCCTGGAGCGCGACAATCACTTCCCCGAACACATTACAGCTTTTCGGAAGGGTTGGTCTGCATCTGACGCCATCGCTGAAGTGACTACATCGCTCAAAGAGGCAAGGGAGTCAAATGCATTTGCCCTTGCTCTGTTCCTTGATGTAAAGCAGGCCTACGACTCTGTCACTCACGCAGCATGTTTGGCTGCGATACAAGGTGCTTGTATCGAGGGCCGCCTGCTGAGATACCTCTGGGACTTTCTCTCTGCCCGTACGTTCGATGTGTGCGTCAATGGGCGCATGAGCTCAAAGAAAAGGTTCGAACGTGGGGTCCCACAGGGCAGTGTTCTCTCTCCTACTCTATTCAACCTGATCATGGCCGGTGTCCACTGCAGGATTCGCCCATCTCCGTATACCCTTCAGCTTACCATCTACGCGGACGATATCTGCCTCCGCGTTGTGGGAGACAACAAGGAGAAGCTTCGTGACACCGCCGAAATTGCATTGAACGGCCTCAGTGCGGCTCTTCTTGAAAGGGGGCTTGTCGTATCTCCAGAAAAATCTCAATGCTTGGTTTGCATTCCCCGCCGAAAGTACGTGGGCAAGGGTTTCCCTAATCTCTCCATCAACAACACCCCCATCCCAAGATGTGAGGTTTGTCGTTACCTTGGTGTCACCATTGACAGCTCTTTACGCTGGTCTAGGCTAGTAAGCCAAACGGTGTGTAAAGGCAAGAAGACTCTTAATTTACTCCGAAGGATCAGTGGCAAATCATGGGGCTGCAGTTCAAGTTCGCTGCTCACGCTACACAAAGCCCTCATTCTCTCGCGTATCCTGTACGTGTCGCCGTACGTGGATCTGGGACCTTCACAATGGCAGGCTCTTGAGCTGCTCCATCGGGCAGGGATAAGAACGGCGCTTGGAATACCCAGCTTTTCTGGAATTACCCAGACCTACCTGGAAGCCAAGGAAAAGCCTGTCAGTATCCACTCCGAGCTTAGGGGGCTCCGCCACTTAGACAACTTGGCCACGTCCAGAAGCAAGCACTCTCTTTTCTCTGCCCTCGTAAAAAGGTCACACACGTCTCTCGGCCGCTTGGCCAGCGTATACGCTACTAGCGCCCTGGCCCACAGTGAGCGATCGCCTCAACATCCTGCTGGGTTACCTTCAGTGCCATGGCGAGAGTTTGTACCGGGTGTAACGCTCGACGTTCCGGGCCTTCATAAAAAGAGGGAATGTAGCCCCCTGGTCGCTAGAACGGCGGCTGAGAACCTCATAACTGACGTCTACCACTCACATACTCTGGTATTCACTGATGGCTCTATTGACGATCGTACCAAAAGTGCCACGTGTGCCTTCCACATCCCGTCAGTGAACGTGTCCTGGCAAGGGAGATCATCGCGTTACCCGATATCCTCCACGACTGCTGAGCTCCTGGCTCTCCTGCATGCAGCTGCTGCGGTCCAGGTACGAGGGTTTGCCAGAGCAGTCCTACTCACAGACTCGAGAAGCGCCCTATGGGACGTGATGAACCCCATGTGTGACAACATGTTAGCGCGAAGCATCAGAAGATCGTGCGCCCAACATAAACAAGCTGGAGGCGATATCGCCTTCCAATGGATATCGTCCCTCGTCGGTGTCGGCGGCAACGAAAGGGCGGACCAGCTGGCGTCCTCGGCACACCTGGGCTGCAGCAATGTTTTGCCAACTCCGGACGACGCCGACAGGCAGATGTCTGTTCAGTTCCTTGTTGAACAGCGCCACCCTGGAATACGGGACATCATGCATCATAATCGCCTTCCTCTTTCCACGAAAAATCTTCCTCGAAGCATCCAGACCATGCTCCATAGGCTCCGCACTGGGTGTGCGTTCACCAATTCTCAGCTGTTCAAGATAGGCTCTAGGGGTGACGCCTGCTGTGGCCACTGTCAACAACCCGAAACAATCGAACACATCCTGCGAGACTGCCGAGCATACCATTCTGCGCGCGAAACACATCTCCCTCGCTCCACCTCGGGCTCGCTAGCAGACATCCTCTACCCCGCTGGTTCTTCTGCCGAACGTTCCGCCAAAGCAAGAAACCTCATTCTCTTCCTGCTGAAGACAGGCCTTGCTGATCGACCCATCTAATACTGTACTCTCCCCGATGAACTCGTGCACCTCACCGCATCCCCATCCTTCAACCTCCTCTATCCTCCATCCGTCCGTCCTTCCTTTGTGTTTTGTTTTGCTATGCGTTCTCCTTTTCTTTTTTTGGCTATAGTCGTGACGACGCCCACTTCTGTGTGGCCAACAACGGCGAGCCTATCTTGCCATCACCCCCCCCCCCCCCTCATTTCTAAGAGTGTGGCTCTACGTCGCGACGCAATTATGATAATGAGTAACGCGACATGAAGTAGGTAGGATAAGGTGAAGTACACTCTAAAAACAGAACTTCACCGCATAGTACGCTGTGCGCCAACCATTGCCGCGAATGATATGGTTATCGAAGAGAGGGGTGGGCGTACGCCTTTTTGTGTCAATTTGGATATATGAAAATTGCCATAAAAAGGCGTACGCCCCCCCCCCCCCTCTCTCTCTCTCTTCGAATCAGAAGCGATAATCATATCATTCGCGGCAATGCTTTGCGCACAGCGTGCTATGCGGTGAAGTTCTGTTTTTAGAGTGTAGCATTGATAAATAAGCTTGAAAGGGTACAAATCCAAGCGGTTAGGTTCGTTACGAACACTTACTCGCCATTGGTCAGATCTGCCGATTTGAGGGCCATGCTCGGATGGGCAACACTGAAAAAGCGAAGAAAAACTGTTCGTTTAAGACTCTTTCACGATATTTATTATTGTTTGGCCGTCCGCGATGATTACGTGGATAAACCGCGTTTCTTTTCCCAACGAATTGATCATACGTATAAGGTTGAACCATACCATTGTCATACCTCTGCCTTTAAAAATTCATTTTTTGTTAAAACCATTAACGAATGGAATGCCCTTCCGAGTGACCTTGGTCTTTGTTGCTCCAGTGACGCTTTTGCAAAGAGGGTACCTAATTTTCTTTCTCGTTAGTGCCACGTGATACCTGTCAACAACAACAACAATAATTATATCTTGACGATGAAGTGGAGAGGTTTCCACTTCCACTTAGCGTTCCACTTTAGGAGTGGAACGCTACCCGTAGCTAGGGGGTCTAGTATGAGTGATGACAATGATGAGAGATGACGATGATGATCGGAGTGGCGATGACGATCCTGATCGTGATGGTGGGAATGTTCGACGGCGCTGTCGGGGTCACAATGAGTCCTTTAGGATAAAATTATGGACGTTTTGACACAGTGTCTGTCTTTGTTTTCGTCATTGTATTTGATGTCTTCCCTCTCCCCTACGCAAGTCACTAGAGTGGAGAAGAAGGGTATCGATAATAAATAAATAAATAAATAAATGCCACAGTGGTCGTTCTGTGAATTAATTTTGCCCACCTAAGGGTTGTTTAACATGCGCCGAGAGCTCAGCACACGGCGCACCGTATTTAGCGTAGCAACGGTCCGTCACGGAAGATGGCATGTCTAAGGATGTTGTACTCTCTCAAGAAGTTGCTGGCGTCCTTAGTCGGAATCAATCCCGCTACCTGGGATTCCGAGGTCAAAACGCTACCAACTGATCCTCCGAGGCCGGTGCTGGAGAAAAATATGGATATACAGTTCCACTTATTGTGAGACCACCTGATCCCGAGCGATCATGTAAAAGCACGTGGTTAGGAAAATCTTTAAGTGGTGGCTCCACCTCGATTTAGTAAGGGTCCCATATGGGAGAAGCACACAAAGCTTCACAAAGGATTTGAGTGATCGTTGCGCAGTATGTCGACGAAAAGCAAGTCAATTACCCAAGACTTTCACTATGTCAAAAGGTCTCTGCTATCGATTCTGTGCAGGGTTGTTCGAAGGCTTGCACAAAGCGATCGTATATTCTATCACAGCCACAGCTGGGCGGTCTCACTCATGAGGCCCCTCATGAGGACGCCTCACCCTCACCTCTCGACGGTGAGGTGATGGTGAGTGAGGCCGGACCACACTGAATGTTCCTCATGACGACAGCAGCGAGGCATTGTCCCTCGTGAGGCCCACCGTGAGGGCCCTCATGAGGCCAGTCGTCGTGAGGCCGTTAATACGTGAGGGTACAACGTAATCCGTGAGGAACCTCACGGATGAGGCCATAAGGCCTTTCGTGACACGGATGAGACCATGGGTCAGGCCTGTATGGCGTTTTTAAAAGTCCGTGCAACTGCTTTTCCCCGCTAATTTCGAATGATTGCAAGTGGACACACGCGTGCTATGTCGTGTCAAAGGTGCCATGTGCGGTATTTTTGCATTTTCTTTTTAAACAAATGTTACCACTGCTGGGAATGTAACGAGGCTTTCTTTCTAGCTTGAGGCCTATTGTTCAGCATAAAGGTCAATATAAAGCAGCCTTTACTGGGTTCTCCAAAGTCTATGCGACAACAATAATGAAGAAAGTACCAAGGAAGGAACTAACAAAACAAAGGCACGATGTGATTGCCGGTGTGATCAGTACCATCGTTGTGCGTAAACACTTCGTCCCTATCATGGCAGCAGCGTCACAGGGGTTCTGAGAATCGAGTGCAGGATCTCTTCAAGCTCTTTCCACGCCACCACCCGATCATTTCCATAACGATATATCTGCTCTGTAGTATTTTGGGATTCTCTTTACTGATGCCAAACACTAAAGCTAAACTTCACTGTGACAGTAATAACTGTTACCAAATTTATCCAAGCACAGCAGGAGACCCTATAAACAGTTTCATGCCACGCAGTATCATTAGTACTGTTGCAACCGAAGGTCCAAATGGTAGCGTGCAGGCAGGGAACCATGCAGAAGAACGTCTCGGGTAACAAAATAACGTTTAATCACATGTTGAGGCGATGATGACAGCAGAATGTTTCGTGTCCTCTGGATCCCGCGCTTAAATATCTTACAGTCCGGAAACTGTAGCTGATTGTATGCAAGTTTAGACGTCAGCTCCGGTCCAAATAGTGTCTGGGAATGGGGCCAAACTTTCGTTGTTTCCTGTCGTCGTGTCCTGAAGTCTGTAGGTCACGATGCTACCCCGTTACCGTTATTGTTGGAGCCTCCAAGGTCCGGTTAGGTCCTGCTGGCGGTCGGGATGAATAGGTTGGTTATCCGCTCGTGACCTACTTTCCCTAAATGTTGCGCTGCAGAATGTGGGAATGGGTTCACGTGGCATGGCGAATTGAAGCGAGTCGTAACAGTACCAACCACCGACACAGTAGTTCAACGCCGAGACCTCATGTGAACATGACGGAAAGTTCTTTTGAGGCTTGAGGCCTAGTGACTCGAAGACATGTGAGGCCATGAGGGTATTCACGAGGCAAGGGCTCGTGAGGATGAGGGGTGGTGAGGCCATGAGGGTCCTCATGAGGTGAAGTACGTGAGGCTGAAAGGGCCCTCATCAGGTGAGGGCACGTGAAGATGAGGACTCGTGAGGCCATGTGGGTCCTCATTAGGCGAAAGTATGTGAGGCGCCGTGACGACATGAGGGCACTCATGAGGTGAGGACACGTGAGGATGAGGACCCTCATGAAGTGAAGATACGTGAGGCCATGAGTGTGAGTTGTGAATAGCCTCATGAGGTGAAGGCATGTGAGGATGAGGATGGTGAGGCCTCTCGGGATCCTGATGCCCTGAGGTGAGGTTTGTGAGGACAAAATTTAAAATGGAATGTGAGGGTGAGGGCGACCGAGGTTAAGTTACTGGTAAGGAAAATTTTGTGAGGGTGAGTGAGGGCGATAAAGTCTCTGCTTCGTGAGGTGAGGCTGAGTGAGATTCACAGCATGCTGCGAATCTCTTCTCACGCCTCAGGTTGGGCACATTGGCGAGGTTGCTGCAGCGATTGTATGAAGAAGCTTTTGCGAATGGTACATGCAGTCGGCGCAGTAATGCTTCCAGCGGTCGACACATCCACGGTGGTAACCTGTATGAGGGGCTAATGTCGACTCTGTGAAACAGCCATGTCGGCCCCGCTGCTCTCCTCCATTTGCTTGAAGCTAAGCGGTGGTGGATGTTGCAAAACATGCGCTTTCGATCTGAGCCTTGAAATATATCTTTTGCGTGGCATTGCGCTGGAGAACATGGAGCGCTTCCCGGCCAGCAGCATCGTTACCATCAATGTTCCACTGCAGCCATGACCCCTAGTGTACGTGTGCATTTAACGCTTTTAGTATGCATACGAAATACAACAAGGCCAAGGGATAGTTTTAGTTGTATGTACACCGTCGAATGAGCCCTGTTCTGCAATGCGTAACCGTTGCCTTTGAAACAAAAAGGGGACTGTTCTCTACTATGTAAATTGATGTCCTGAGGCTGGAACACAGAAGAAAAGACTTCAGTGACTTCCTGCTTTCATTGCCACTGTTCGCTTGTTACGAAAAAAAAAAAAAAAACTCCATCTAGATCCTGCAGTCTTACGAACCCGGCCTCGGTAATTCGGTTCAGTTCGTAACGGCTTCGCCTACTGATCCGCAAACTGCAGGTTCGAATCTCGCTGAGAGGGCCATCACTAAAAGCGATAAAACCCCGGTGCAGGGGACACAGAGAGACAAAACAGACGTAGACAGATTGTAGGATGTACCACCAAACAGCTCGTGTTGCCTCCTGGGGATCCCATTCGTTGCCGCAAAAGACGGCTCTGTTTTCATTGCGTTTTTCTTCTAAACGGTATCGCTGTGTGAACCAATTTTGCTTGCATTATACTAATTGAAACACCGACTTTCATTTGAGAGCAAGTTGTTTTTGCATTTTAGTGCCCCTTTAATGCAGGGTACAAGTCAGATGTGTAATGTAGGGTGTATGTGTGACTTAAGTGGTGGAGGTGGTGCTACCATGTACAAAAAGGAAGTGTGACGTATGTGCATGTTGAAAGTGCGACGTTCCCTGTCTCTCTCCGTGTTACCCTCGTTGTTTAAAGGTCAGATATGCCGATTTTGAAGTGCCGCAGAACCGAGCGATACTCGCGCTGTGTGTTCATTAGCGAACACTGAATTTGTGTGCGAAATATCTTGGTCCAACTGTTCGTAGTTTTTTAGAAAACTTTCTTTTTTTTTTAGTTCCCACGCCCGCTCATCAGACCGTCGGCAAACCCTGCGCACTGGCGCACCGACGTCACTGCACTCGGTTTATGTCTTTGGCTTGGCATGAACTCGTGGCTCGGCCGCTTGGCTTCTTTCGTTTCGTTCTCTGTGCATCGTATATAAGCGAACAGCTGTTACGTTATTGCTATGCCGAAAACAAAGCATGTGAATATTTTTTTGGCACGGCGTCGTTTGGAAAGTGCACTTCCTTGTTCTGACCTTGCCTTTTATGGGCTGGAGCGATATGATACGTGATATGCCACGGCGAAGTTGTCGAAAATGCGACGGTGCTACGCTGTTAGAGCAATTCATCGGAGCATTCAAGTGTTACCTATTATAAGCTGCCAAAAGACCAAGCAGTGCGAAGCTCTTGACTTACAGCGACAGCGGTGCCTGCTAAGTTCCACTCCAAGTATTTCGTCCACGAATGTTATCATAGGTTACGCGCGACTCCAGAGGCAATTTGGAATCTCGGCACGAAATCGTCTGATGAAAATCTGAGGTGCCCGACACACAAATTTTGAACGTGCCACGGATGATCAAGGCAAAAAACAAGAGCAAAAAGGTAAGTCGAGGGCGATTCCACGCGAAATCATCCAGCGGACCTGCTCGGCCCTCACAAAACTATCGCGAATTTTTACGAAATTTTTTTTAGCAGTCCCTAATAGTGCAAAACGACACACCACGAAACATTTCTTCCCAAATATCAATGTGGCGGGTGCTACACACGAGCAAAGTTCACAGCGCTGGCGAAAACTGTGCCTGGCGTGAACGGCAGCTGCGGCTCATAGAAAGCACCTAGAACTGTACGGTTTTCTTTTGCGTATAGAGGAAACCATGTTTTACACGGCGCTCAAATCCAGGTTGTCGTGCTGCAATCGGTGCTGGTATACAAAGGCCGGAAGTTTCGCAATTTTCCTCCTACTTCGCGATTTTTTTGTGGAAAATCAAACCATTAAATTTTAATGAATATTTTTCCCTGACAAGGTCTCGTGGAATACTTCAACAGGAAAAATCGCAAGACACGTAATTGTTCTAGTCATTGCAGGAAAAAAAGAGGAAGTATGCGATTTTTCCAAAATTCGCTACAATCGAGCGTAAAACACGCAATGAAGAGGTCGGAAGAGACGCCTGAAACCAACGCAGTTTTATAGAATGAGCCTTCCTCTACAACATATTAAAAAATCTCGAGGGTGTTTTTTCGTATACTCTAGAAAATATTTTTTTTGTAGTAGATGGTATTACGGCCACTGACTCACATTGCATGTATCCGGCGGGGTGCTATATTTGTGTCTTGGGCTCCCGTTTTAATTATTCATATTTCCGATTTTTTTTCTGGTTGGTTTGCAATATGACAGCCACCCGGACCAAAGGAACATGGCTCCAGTTGAGCGCTGTGGCGTTCCAATTCACCAGTATGAATATTATAGGCGCGTAGATGCAGGTTCAGTTGATGAAAGTTTCCTTTAACTGAATGCTGAACAATTCAGCAAAAATATTAACCACGAAAAGTCTAACAAATTATAACGCTAGAGGAAAAGACGAACGTGCAAAAAAGTCATTTACATGGCAGTACTGGAAACGACGGAATCTCGTGGTGGTGGTTCATCGTCCATGCTGTCCTAGATTCCAGTGAGGCTCACAGCTATATAAAGCCTCGCACCACTCGTGTATGGAAGCGTATACCCGCGGATATCCGCAAGAAACTTTTGGGTTCGGATGAAATATGGACGCTTGTTGTGATCTGCGGATCGGACGTGGATGGCGCCGGATCAGGAGCGGGTCAGACTCGGATAAACCGCGAGATTGCGCCATCAGTTTGCTTCATATTAGGTACAGAAGATAGAGTACAAGGTGTACGAAAGCAGCTCGCGCATCTGAGAGAGATCTCTGGCTCTGGCGTCTCGAGTCGAGGTGCGCGTTCGGCGCCGATCTTGCGTTTCACTTGCAATAAACTCTACTTACCCCGTTTGGTGCAAAATGTGTTGCTGTGCTTGGTGCCGTATAATCTTTCGTGGAAGCTAAATCTGTACTTGCTGTCGTGTATCCTTTGGTAGCATCATGGACGCTCAGGACCTGTCCTCGCTAAAAAGCTATGCCGCTCCGGGGTTTTCACTGTCGGAACGAGAGAGAGGACGTCGCCCGTGTGGATGAAGTTTGGTGACAGCTTTTTTTTTTTTTTTTTCTGCGTTGTGCTGACGGGAACGTTTATTTCCTGGAAAATTGGCCTGATATATCGAGCATAGAAACTGAACTATTGCTGCGTGCCGTGGGAGACGCGGATTTTTCGGATAGGATGCGGATGTGAAAAAGCTCATCCCCGCAGGGCTTTAGCTCACACGTCAACAAGTATTACTTAGACCTGCCCATCACCGCTAATCCCCAATCTCCGTTGCCGGCACCGTGCACACCGGAAACAATGCCATAAACTTAACCACCCAGGATTGCAATACGCGTGTTATGCTACAGAAGCAAAGGCTATGGTAACCTTGCAGAAGTCTGTGCCACAGCATATTGCTTGCTCATTAAAACCCAACCAGACCAGAGAAAAAGTGAAAATAAAAAGAATTAAAACAGGAGCCCAAGAAACAAGTATAGCACCCCACTGGACACATGCAACGTGGGTCACTGTGGTCGTAATACCCTCCACTACAAAAAAATTATTTTCTCCTGTATACGAAAAAACACCCTCGAGATTTTTTTATATGTTGTAGAGGAAGGCTCGTTCTATAAAACTGTTTTGGTTTCAGGCGTCTCTTCCGACCTCTTCATTGCGTGTTTTACGCTCGATTGTAGCGAATTTTTGAAAAATCGCATACTTCCTCTTTTTTTCCTGCAATGACTATGAAAGTTACGTGTCTGGCGATTTTTCCTGTTGAAGTATTCCTTAGGGCCTTGACAGGAAAAAATATTCATTAAAATTTAATGGTTTGATTTTCCACAAAAAAATCGCGAAGTAGGAGGAAAATTGCGAAACTTCCGGCCTTTGTATACCAGCACCGATTACAGCACGACAACCTGGATTTGAGCGCCGTGTACAGCATGGTTTCCTCTATACGCAAAAGAAAACCGCACAGTTCTAGGTGCTTTCTATGAGCCGCAGCTGCCGTTCACGCCAGGCACGGTTTTCGCCAGCGCTGTGAACTTTGCTCGTGTGTAGCACCCGCCACATTGATATTTGGGAAGAAATGTTTCGTGGTGTGTCGTTTTGCACTATTAGGGACTGCTAAAAAAATTTTCGTAAAAATTCGCGATAGTTTTGTGAGGGCCGAGCAGCTCCGCTGGATGATTTCGCGTGGAATCGCCCTGGAGGTTCAGATATAAAGATAGCAAGCTTCATGAATCCAATTTGCAGCTGTCCTACTGCGCTTACTCTGATATAACCACGATTAACGACACAATAGTATTGATAATCTAACTTCTGAATTACCACAGGTGCATGCTGAAGGCGGAAATGAAGGAGGATCTGGCTTGCATCTGGTGCATGAAGAAATTGCTGACACGTTATTGCAGTCTACCTGTCACCATGCCACCAACAGGTATGACAATGTGATGTTATAATTTAAGTATTCACCTATGTTCCCATTTTCATGTGCGCTCTCATGCAGACATCCTTGAGACCACTCTTCAATCTGCCCTCAACGTTACAACCTGTGCTTTCAGGGTGGAAAACAAAGGTCGTCATTCCGATTAGCTGCTATCTCCCAGCTCAAGCACTTTTGCTGTCTGGACACTGGTTCCTGTGGATGGGGTGGTACAAGCTTCACTGTCTGATATAGAAGGTACGTTACATTAGTTCAGTTAATTTGTCTTCTGCACATTTTTGTTACTGTTAGCTGGATTACCGTTGGACATACAATCCTTTCTGACACTGTGATGTCGTCTCTGATAACGTTTTAGAATTTTCACTGTCATCAACGTCCACTGAGGAAGGTGCCTTTACTATCTGTGAATCTTCGGTTGAAGAATAGCCCCCAGAATTCACGTTAACATTGTCTACTCTTATTAATTCACTGTCTGTGTTCTGAGAGCTAAGAAAAATGGGAATTATTTATTTGTCACAGCTTCACACTGGATGTGGTACTGGATTGACATGTAAGCTAAAACACCTGTATTCTACAATACTTGGGTTGAACTTGGTGCATTACTGTGGGCAATGCCACATTCATTACATTTTTAGTGCGTCCAGTGCACAAATACTGTGTGCATAATGCATACATGCTGTTCGATAGGCAAAAATACCCGAGCAGTGCTGTGTAGTCTTTTTATTCAAAGTCCATAATCTTACTGCAAAGTACGTAGAACAGCAATGTGCAGGTATGCTGCGATAGAGATTCACAACAGAAAAAAGACTGTTGCTGAGAGCGTCTAAATTTTAATGAGACGAGACTTTCGTTCACAAGGCTGCTCTTGTTAATGTCTAACATGAAGTTACAAAATCCCAGAATATATAAAACATGTTGTAAGGTAGAGAGCGAGGGTTGGTACAGACATAAAAGTAAATATACAACCATATATAATAAAACAAAAAGGGGGTACAACTCCATCAGTTTCAAGCCGGCAATGGATGAGTTGACAAGACACTGTAGCACTGTTTCCCTGAATGTGTCGCCCGTGAATGCCTTTTGTGCCAAATACTTATCTGGCCGCCGTGGTCATTCATGTATTATGCTGCACAACTCATCCCTTGTCTGTTTGAAACTGATGGCGTCGTACCCTCTTTTATTTTATTATACTATGTTTGTATTTTTATTTGTATATTTGTACCAACCCTCACTCTACTTGTTCTCTACCTTATAACATGTCTTATATATTCTGGAATTTTGTAACTTTATGTTAGACCTCAAGAAGTACAGCCTTGTGTGCGAAAGTCTTCTTTCTGTTGTGCACAATCATTATAAAGTAAACATGACAATCCATTTCTTGTCATTAAATCCTTTTTTTCTTCTTTTTTCTGCAGTGGTGAGCAACCGTAAGGACACATGCAAGAATGGGAGTCTCTTTGGGATGACAAACCCTTTTCACCTCATGAGGATACAGTGGTTGAGGAATGGTTCATGTTCTCAAGCACAGGGAAACTTCAACAAATAATTCATGAAAAAGCCAGTCAGTGCTACCACCAGGAATTGAACGTGGACCGTCCTGCTACCAGTCAGAGATGTTACATTTCAGGCACTCATTGACTTTTGGTGAATTACTTGTTGACTTTGTCCCAAGGTGGAGCTCGCCACAGCTTATTTGCATATATGTTAATGTTGTGGCGTGTGTTGCGTTTTTCTTTTTGTGTGTTCCAGACTCAGAACGGTTGCTTTGGATCGGGTCAGGTACGTTTCATTTAGACATGGCAAACAGAAAGTGGTGTTTCTCAACACAACTTAGCAGTGGCCTTCATGCATTACTGCTGCGGCCATTAAGCGTGAATGGAAAGCTGCATATTATGTTCACTCTACTTTTACCGTGTGCTATGTAATCTTGTTCAAGTTCTGTCAAACAAGCGTGTAATGCTATCAGAAAATTCAGTACACTCTTTAAGTGGGATGAATGGTAGCGCATGAATGCAGGAAGGAAACTGTCATGTTATGGCAAGTGTTTATGTATCGTACATTTAACTACTAATTTTATTTCTTAGCTTTCGCCGGCGTATCGTGTCAAGCCATGTCATATTAATTAGGAACATGTTCTTCTCAGTAGCCAGAGCAGCTGATACACAGTGAGAACATAGCCCGTGTGTGTTTGTCTTTTCCACCACAGCCCTTGGTTTTGCTCCCTGATGGCTACACATGTCAGGGATAGGTTTCAGAACCGGTAGTTCCAGCCAAGTGAGAATTGCTTTTCAGGGGATCATCACGCTGGCATTTGAAACACATTGTTTAAATTATTTGCAGGACAGGAATTGCGTAGTTTCACACAAATACTACTACTACGACGTAAGAGTGGTTTCACATGTAGCTTTTTTATGTTCCTGACATTATCGCACAAGATGTAGTATCCACTATGATCAGACTTGTGCCCGTTACCGAAAAAAAGGAACTAAATACCGTTACCCGTTACTTCACAAAAAAGTAACTAAATACGTTAGTCGTTACCAACTTACAAAAGTAACGAGTTCTCGTTATTCACAGGTAACGAGTTACTTTTACGTTACCGCAGCATAGTTAAAGGAGCCAACAAACATGCCGTCACTTGCCTTCAACTCTTTAGTAATGAGGAATTGCACTTCAGAAGACGTTGATACTCGAAATTTGTCGTCCGTCCTTCGTGTTCCGTGTCTCTCGGCCCGTTACCATGAATCTATATCAGTTTGCCTAGACCTTCTCCCTTATTTCCGAAGTGGGGGGGATCGGAGATTACAAAAACACAAGAAAAAACACTGGTTTTCGGCCACCGATCACCAATGGTTCCCAAAAACAGACGAGGGGTTGCGTCATAATTTAGAGCGCTCTGAAGCTTAGCAAAGACCAGAAAAGGCTAGAAGTCGAAATGCGTTTTTTCTAGCCATATCACAATTGGTGGCCATTCTTGAGAAGGAGTGATGGTCGGAGATTACGGAAATAAGAGAAAGGGCAACAACACATCCAGTGAGGGACTGCAATAATACTTTGAGTCACACGTCACGCAGGTCAAATCTGCACGCATTGCGCCACACGGAGTGCCGAAATGTGCTCCCCCGCGCTCAAGAAAAGGAACAAGTAACGTCAGTAGCCAATTACCAATTTTTGTAACTGATTCCGTTACTATTACCATTTTTAAAAAGTAACTGAATCGTTACTCGTTACCAAAAAAAGTAACCGTTACCAAGTAACGAGTTACTTGTAACGAGTTAGGCACAACTCTGACTATGATCCTTTATATGGGGGGTATGTACAGTGCAATCAACAGATATGCTATTTACAAATCTGTGTTTCCTACTGTGTTGAAATGGGGTACTTTGTATCTGAGAGCCATAGTGAAACACAGGCAGCCAAGGACAGTCTTTTGGTGCCCTCGAGAAACATGGCAACACATTGCAGGGACTCTGGATGCTGCCTAAATTTCCAGAACAGAGAGCTCAAGGCAGCGTTTAAACAACAAATGGTTAGAGAAATCCAAGACAGTTGCATGTGTAAGCAGTCCGCTGTTGGATTTGCTTCTGTCCGAGATATGTTATCTCAAACGGGACGCACGGGCACACTCAGAATGATACTAGGACCGCCCGTGAAATAGAATGGGGAGAGGGGGAAGACCTGGAAGACCCTGGAAGTTTCTCGAAGATGATTCGTGGCATTATATAACCCTTTTTTCTTGTCTGTTATTCTGTTGGTTAAATCGTCATTTGCTTAGCAGCATATATGTGTATATTCTAGAGTCTGCTAATAAATATATCAGTTGAGAGCTAGCATTCGCATTGGAAATGCCTCATCCTGTCCTTGGCTGCTTGTGTTTCACTATGGCCATGTTTGCTATTGCAAAAAAACAAAAACCAAAAAGACAATAGAAAAACAGGAAAAGAGCGACCCGGAAAGCTTCCTGCTCTAGTGCGCACATGGAGGTAATGCAATGAGGCAACATGTTCCATTCATGAACTGTACATAACAGTACATATCACAATGGCAACCGATTATTCAGATTTTTCTTAACTACTTTGTCTTTTGGAGCTTTGATTGTCTAGCCTATTATTGGAGCTTTATGTGATTCCCCTCTTGAGATACTTTAAGATTGCTGATGCTGTGCAGTTTGTTAATTTTGAAACTGTACTGTGCTGAGGTACAAAAAGGGAATTGTCATATCTGCATTTGAGTATATATAGGAATAATTTGTAAGTACTTTCCTTGGTGGCATTAATATTTGCACCAGGTCACAACATTGTTGATTGATGGAAAATGTAAATAAAGGTATATATAAATGCACAAATGTCGTCTTTTCTAGTGAGATATTCCCTGTTCACCAGACACAAATGTGGAAAAGTTAAAGGGGCACAATGATGGTAGAGTCTAGCATTGCTTTTTGCCGCTTCACATATATTCACTGTTATTCGTGTGCACATGTAGGACTGGGAAGGTAAAGCATGCGCATAAAAAATAATTTGGTATGCAGCCACACATATGGTTCAGAAGATTAGATAGATTGTCCAAGCATATATAATTGTGCTTCATGTGCAATGGGTATGCTAACGCATTGCTTCCATGAAGCCTTTTAATTTATTTTTATTCCTTTTATAAATTTTATTTTTATTTTATATAAATTTTATATTACTTATTATATACTCCTTTTTTTAATAATAATATACTTATTTTTTTAAATAAATTTTATAAATTCAAAACTCAAGTTGCACGGCCCCTGTAAGACAGCCCTTTGCGAATGGTTTGGTAACGTGTCTCTAACAGTAAAGGTAAGAGGCAGTCGAGAATGCTGCAGACAGTGTTGCAACTTACATGTTACGTCCCACATGATAAATATTAAATACAAAGGGATTCGTGCAGTAATTCCCGAGTACGGAATTAATTCCGAGGCTGGCCAGTGATGTCACCCAGGACGACAAGTCACATAATTGCCTCTAACACTTTTACACCACATGGGCTGAGTTGTGAATTGAAACAGCACTCTACAGAAGGATAAGGTGCACCCACTAATTTGATTTCTAGGATCTATGCTATGTCCTAACTCTTCAAACCCCACATTTCTAAAAACACCATTTCTAAGTGGCAATATGTGCTCTCGTACTCCTTTTGCGTCTGCATAGTGTGCAACCACATGGCTTCTGGAGCTTTCGTGTACATGTTTTTGTGCTACGGTGCTCATTACAAACAATATCCAGATGTTAGACATGAAATGCAGTAGTTTGTAGCGTGCCACACAGCGCAGCGTGACATGGGTGTGTGTGATTCAAAGAAAGCTTCTGGAAAATGCACAGAATCCCACAACAAGTTTAAAATGTGACTTGTATTTCGTTTTACGTCGCTCGTCGTTCCGTACCATCGTCGACGGTGTTGCACATTGATAAATCGTACGTAAAACTTGTCTCATAGCAGTATGCGGTTTCTCAAATACATAGCACTATTTTTTCCTGCAAGAATAAAACGCTGTCGGTATTTCTTGCTAAAACGGCTGTCGAAACGTCAGTCTCCAGAATGGGCAAGTGCTGTAAAGGGGCTAACGCAGACATGACTTGATACAAATTGTACGTGCTCACAAAACACAAACGACGAATTCCAGTCACAACATCGCACAGAGGTTGGTTCACGAATGAGTTCGCAGCTGCTGCACTGTTTACTTATCGCGGAACCAGTGGAACCCGTCTGTACGCCATCTTCAAGCACAGATACGTGAAGCTACGAAAAGCCGTAGCTGGAATCCACTGACAAGTACGAAGACGCGTACACGTCACAATGCCCGTTCGGGTGCATCTACGTCATAAAAATGGCGGCGCCCATGTGCGTTTCGGAATGAATTATCTATTTTTTTTTTTTTTTTTACATGGGACTGTACCCAACTGAGAGAATGAAGGTGCATTTTGGGGAGAGCTGGATGTGGGCTTTCAGAATATCACAACCGTTTCGACTATTTGGGATATCGGGATAGCTGACCTTTAAGTGCATGCGATCACTCGTTCAAGTGTCGTGTGGTCCATGTGTTTTCCTAGGGTAATTCCCGTTCTCATCCTCTCTTCTACACTTCCTTTCGTCCTACCTCTTTTATTTCTCTTTCATTTAGTCTTATTTAATTCTCATTGGCTTATCGTGTGTAGGAGTACTGCGGAAGCCAGTCTGACCCTGTCGCGGCCCTCAGATCTCCATTTTCTTTTCTTGTTCCTATCAACATCATCAGCAGCAGCAACGGGCGAACCTTCAAGTTTGCGTAAGAATCGGTGGGGATGATGTTCAATAAGAAAAAGAATGAGGTCTGCCTGCCCAGTTCAGCCGGCAAGTTTCATACCAGTAAAAAAAAAAGAAAAGGAAGAGCGGCGCGATGCGATCACTCGTTCAAGTGTCGTGTGGTCCATGTGTTTTCCTAGGGTAATTCCCGTTCTCCTCCTCTGTTTCGTCCTACCTCTTTTATTTCTCTTTCATTTAGTCTTATTTAATTCTCATTGGCTTATCGTGTGTAGGAGTACTCCGGAAGCCAGTCTGACCCTGTCGCGGCCCTCACATCTCCATTTTCTTTTCTTGTTCCTATCAACATCAGCAGCAGCAGCAACGGGCGAACCTTCAAGTTTGCGTAAGAATCGGTGAGGATGATGTTCAATAAGAAAAAGAATGAGGTCTGCCTGCCCAGTTCAGCCGGCAAGTTTTATACCAGTAAAAAAAAAAAAAGAAAAGGAAGAGCGGCGCGATGCGATCACTCGTTCAAGTGTCGTGTGATCCATGTGTTTTCCTAGGGTAATTCCCGTTCTCCTCCTCTGTTTCGTCCTACCTCTTTTATTTCTCTTTCATTTAGTCTTATTTAATTCTCATTGGCTTATCGTGTGTAGGAGTACTCCGGAAGCCAGTCTGACCCTGTCGCGGCCCTCACATCTCCATTTTCTTTTCTTGTTCCTATCAACATCAGCAGCAGCAGCAACGGGCGAACCTTCAAGTTTGCGTAAGAATCGGTGGGGATGATGTTCAATAAGAAAAAGAATGAGGTCTGCCTGCCCAGTTCAGCCGGCAAGTTTCATAGCAGTAAAAAAAAAAAAGAAAAGGAAGAGCGGCGCGATGCGATCACTCGTTCAAGTGTCGTGTGGTCCATGTGTTTTCCTAGGGTAATTCCCGTTCTCCTCCTCTCTTTCGTCCTACCTCTTTTATTTCTCTTTCATTTAGTCTTATTTAATTCTCATTGGCTTATCGTGTGTAGGAGTACTCCGGAAGCCAGTCTGACCCTGTCGCGGCCCTCACATCTCCATTTTCTTTTCTTGTTCCTATCAACAGCAGCAGCAGCAGCAACGGGCGAACCTTCAAGTTTGCGTAAGAATCGGTGGGGATGATGTTCAATAAGAAAAAGAATGAGGTCTGCCTGCCCAGTTCAGCCGGCAAGTTTCATAGCAGTAAAAAAAAAGAAAAGGAAGAGCGGCGCGATGCGATCACTCGTTCAAGTGTCGTGTGGTCCATGTGTTTTCCTAGGGTAATTCCCGTTCTCCTCTCTTTCGTCCTACCTCTTTTATTTCTCTTTCATTTAGTCTTATTTAATTCTCATTAGCTTATCGTGTGTAGGAGTACTGCGGAAGCCAGTCTGACCCTGTCGCGGCCCTCATATCTCCATTTTCTTTTCTTGTTCCTATCAACATCAGCAGCAGCAGCAGCAACGGGCGAACCTTCAAGTTTGCGTAAGAATCGGTTGGGATGATGTTCAATAAGGAAAAGAATGAGGTCTGCCTGCCCAGTTCAGCCGGCAAGTTTCATACCAGTAAAAAAAAAAAAAAGAAAAGAAGAAGAGCGGCGCGCTCTTCTTTCTTTTCTTTCGTTTTCTTGGAATACCGGAACAACTGAGACATAGTGAGTTTTAGTATATCGCGCGCTATCGCCTTTGCGTACGGAAGGGATAGCGTTGATAGTTACGCGAACGCCCAAAACGGAAAGAGAGCTTCGCGTAGTGCGCAGAACCACTAACGCTGTCGCTTCCGTACACAAAGGCGATAGCGTGCGATATATTAAAGCTCTCTAATCTTTGACATGTACCATCAGGGGGTGAACGAACGGAAAGCTGAGATATGCGAAATACACTGTGTGTATTCTCGCCAAGTACAGAATCTTCCTGGAGCCCTACACTCTTAGAAATGGACTTCACCACATAGCACGCTCCTAGCCAACCATCACCCCGAATGACAACGTTCTCGCCCTAGATTTGTTGAAAACGGGAGGAGGAGCCTATTTTGTGCCATTATGCACGGCACAAAATAGGCTCCTCCTCCCGTTTTCAACAAATCAGGGGCGAGAACATTGTCATTCGGGGTGATGGTTGACTAGGAGCGTGCTATGTGGTGAAGTTCATTTTTAAGAGTGTACTGAGGCCGTGAAAAAGAGAAAGGAGGTTTCTGCATCGGTCCTCATATCAAAGACTGGTATTTGCTATACTGCAGTCGTTGGTACCCCGGCCATGGTTACAACAACGACGGGCGCGTTGAAAGCAATACTGTGGGTGGCCTACTAACCATGTTTCAACTTGTTGCGAACCGTAAACCATTTTTGCATACTATATACCACACGTTTACGTACAACTTATTTATATAGAGGACGAATGAACAGCACGCTTTGATTCATGAGACTTTTATGTTTGCTTCAGCAGTCAATCGAGAGAGGAGCACGACACTGCATTCATTTGCTTTTCTGTGCCAGAGATTTACATATGAAAACTGTTCCCTAGAAACGACGTTTTTTTATGCAACACCGTGGGACTCTGTAGGGTTGATTTCTGCTACAGAGCCAATATTTATGCGGAGGATAATACAAAGGCTTGTTCCATTCGAACAAAGTGTTCTGCGCACGAGATATTTTCGGCGAAGCTTGATAGAATGTACATAGCTTCGTTCTTATACACAGGAATAGTCTGCGATTGCCTCACCGTCTAATATTTGTCGCACCAGCCGTCGTCTATATGAGGAAACTATTCAGGTTTCGCGCGCTGCTTTAATTTTCGTTCAACGTCACCATGCCGCTCAAATGCAAAACGCCCACGAGTTTGGCGGCAGTTGGGGCAGTTGTATGTTGTATGCTCTGAAAATAACTCGTAAGGTCTGGGAATTTCTTAACTCAGCACGGTGATCACAGAGCGATGTCCATGCCACCGCGATTCTCCGGAAAGTCTCGCAAGAGGGCGCACCGCCCTCTCCCTCACTGCCCACGACAACAGCAACAACAATAGGTGATGACGATGAGATGGGGTGTTTCACCGCGGTCGTGCGGTACCCTACCCCATTGCACGTGGAACATTATGTGAAGATGATGAAGGAAGGATGAAAATACAAGAAAGAACTAAAGCGTCTGGAGCAATCCAGTGGACGACAGGAAGTCCATGAAGAGGTGAAGAACCCGACGATGGAGCACAGGATCTTCATAGGGGCCAATGAGTGCAGCTAAATTGAGCTGCCTCTTGCTGATACGGGCAAGCTCATCACAAGTATACGCCTTTGCTGGCAGTAGAGTGTACGTTCCATAAGAATGTGCTGGGTAGTCGCCACAACACCGCAGGTGGAACAGAGGCTTGTGTCACAGCATCTGGTCATCCACTTGAATTGTGGGGTGAAAGCCACATTGAGACGGGGTCCACGCAGGAGGGAGGTAAAATGGCGTAATAAACGAGCAGGGAAAGAAAACGACAAATTTGGGTCTGCCCAGAGATTGAGCCGTGACGTCCCGGCGCCATTGCTGCAGAGCCAATGATTGAAACCACGCAGTTAGTAGGGTCCTTCTGTCACCCCCCGACAGCACAATAGGCACGGCTGTCGGGGACTCATGGGCAGCCGCACTACCCACGAAGATATTACGTACGTTATCGTAGGAGACGAAACGAGCTCCCCCTCTTAGGAATGTGCGAGGTGTACCCGAGTAACCGTGTATGTAGCCCTCTGTGCTACTCTCGAGGAAAATTCCCCGTTTGGCGTCGCGGTCTGTCTATCGAGCGTTGTGAAAACACACTGTTGTTGTATTATTACAGACATGGTGTTGCACAGAAAACAACTAAAGTTTTGCGTTTTCATTAGTTGGACAGTGTTTGCATTAAACACATGCGGATGAAGACGATTTCTCAGTATCTTTGAGCTCTCATAGCTTTGTGGAACAGCTTCAGTCAAAGCGAAATCGAAGTTTCTACTTTTCTTACTTGAAACCTTACACTGATCTCTGTACGTAAACCAGAACCTCACGTAGCAAGACCAAACACACCAAAGTTATAACAGTGATACGCGCTTGCAAGCGGCTTTTAACCGTAACCAACAAAACCAAATCCTTCAGTTCCGCACTTTCTACCAACACTTTGCAAGAGCTATGCGTTCGCGCACATTTGCAGGGTGATGTAAAGCAAAAGATTGGTGTTTACGGCAACAAATGCCCGTCTGTTCTCCTGGGCAAGCGTTCCTTTCCACAGGCAGGCAACACCTGGGCGACGTGTACCTTCTTCGTGTAGGCTAAGCGGGTCATTAAGAGGTGCCGGAAATTGCTGCCACTTTGAGCCGTGCAGAAAACGCTCGTTATGCAAGGCCGCAAACGAGCTAATTCCATCATGCTCTTAACGTCAGCCCGTTGATGTGAAGTTCCAGGAAGCAGTCCCGACAGCATTTTATATTCAGGACTTTCTTAGGTTTGTGTACGCCGTGAGACATTTGAATAAGTAAGCCGATCTTAGTAGTCCACACTGACGCATTATGAAACTGCGCGAAGGAGAAAACCGCTCTCACCTTAACAGCCTCTTGCGTGGTCAAAGATGACGGCTTCTCACTCTTGGGACTACGGATGACCTAATGAGAGAATAACAGCACAGTTAGTTCGCTTTCTATCCACGTGTTTCTTGGAATTCGCAGCATTGCCAAGGAAGATGCCGCAGGTTATTTGCTGGCGCGACAATCGCCTGGCTGGATATAGCTCTAAATACGTATTGGACTTATTTGCAATGTCTGCATTAGTCGTTAAACAACTCAGCCGCGCAACATAGACAGGACTGCGTCTACGTGCATTCCTTTTATTTATCCCCGTAACCAGGTGGGGACGCTCAAAAAGCCCCCCCCCCCCCCTGTGTGTTGGGTGGGGGTTGATAATTCAACTGGTTTGGCGCCGCTTTCCTACTCGGGTTGCGTATCCTGTGTGTCTATTTTTTCTTCAATTGCTGAAAGTAAGCGCTTGTTCGTCGCCTCTACTCTGTGGAGCCTCTCTCGTGTGGACTCCCGAGCCTTCGACATCGCGAAACTGTTAGGCGCCCCGTCGTCCGACAAGGCGCTAAGGGCACCTGAAGACTTTCCGCATACAACCGGTCTTACGGACCGGTATCTATATAACTTCTTATCTATATAACTTCTTCTATAACTCGCTGAATGTGTGCTGTGTGTGTCCAATGCGATTCCGACATTTTACTCTCATTTGGTCGAAACTTTTGAACTACATGTTGAACTCCATTATCATCGCTGTTCTTCTCTGGGCATCATCTCTTCGGTTTTTCATCATCTTATCATCTGTTTGTACTCTCTGTGTGTAAGTGTACTAGGGTAGCCAGTTCGACTTCGTCAAAGCTCACATACACATTTTTTTCTCTATCACATCCATAGCTGGGCGAACTCACTCATGAGGGCCCTCATGAGTGCCCCTCACCCTCACCTCACGCCTTTGAGGTGAGGGTGAGTGAGGGCAAGCCCGCGATCAGGCCATCCGTGAGTGCACTCATGAGGTTCTTACCCTCATGAGGTCTCCTGTGAGTGCACTCATGAGGTCTTACCCTCACGAAGTCTCCTGTGAGTGCACTCATGAGGTTTTGCCCGTCATGAGACCTTCTGTGAGTGCACTGATGAGGTCTGAGGGGCGCCAGGTCTGTGTGAGTGAAGTCACTGGTGAGGCCTGAGGGTGTGTGGTCAGTATGAGTGCATTCAGAAATGAGGTCAAATGACGCTTACGGGACGTGGGCAAATTATGAAGGCACTAGTGATATGGTTCCAGCGATCCAGCTACCGGCAGGGTGCACTTTAAAGGGCTGGTGTTCCTGTTTTTAGCAATTTCGTCTACATAGCGCTAGGAACACAGCCATGCGTCCTGAGCTGACGGATTAGTTGGTGATGGTTCGAGTGACCCAACTACACGCAGTGTGCACTTTAAAGGTCTGGTGTGCCCGTTTTTAGCAATTTCATCTACGTCGCACTGGAAACACAGCCAAGCGTCCTGAGCTGACTGATTACTTGGTGATATGGTTCCATCGACCCATCTACCGGCAGGGTGCACTTTAAAGGGCTGGTGTGCCGGCTTTTAGCGATTTCGTCTACGTCGCGCTGGGAACACAGCCACGTGTCCTGAGCTGACTCATTACTTGGTGATATGATTCCAGCGACCAAACTACAGGCATCGTGCACTTTACAGGGCTCGTGTGCACGTTTTTAGCAATTTCGTCTATGTCGCGCTGGGAACACAGCCATGCGTCCTGAGCTGACGGATTAGTTGGTGATATGGTTCGAGTGACCCAACTACCGGCAGGGTGCACTTTAAATGGCTGGTGTGCCGGTTTTTAGCAATTTCGTCTACGTCGCGCTGGGAACAGAGCAAAGCCTCTTGAGCTGACTGATTACTTGGTGATATGGTTCCAGCGACCCAACTACCGGCAAGGTGCACTTTAAAGGGCTCGTGTGCACGTTTTTAGCAATTTCGTCTATGTCGCGCTGGGAACACAGCAAAGCGTCCTGATCTGTCTGATGACTTGGTTATATGGGCCCAGTGACCCAACTACAGGCAGGGTGCACTTTAAAGGGCTGGTGTGCACGTTTTCACCAATTTCGTCTACGTCGCGCTGGGAACACAGCAAAGCCTCCTGAGCTGACTGCCAAGTGTCCTGGGCTTTGCTGTGTTCCCAGCGCGACATTGACGAAATTGCTAAAAACGGGCACACCAAGCCCTTTAAAGTGCACCCTGCCAGCAGTTGGGTCGATGGAACCATATCACGAAGTGATCAGTCAGCTCCGGAGGGTTTCCTGTGTTCCCAGCTCGACGTAGACGAAATTGATAACGACGGGCACACCAGCCCTTTAAAGTGCACACAGCCGGTAGTTGGGTCGCTGGAACCATATCACCAAGTAATCAGTCAGCTCAGGATATTTGCTGTGTTCCCAGCGAGACGTAGACGAAATTGCTAAAAACCGGCACACCAGCCCTTTAAAGTGCACCCTGCCGGTAGTTGGGTCACTCGAACCATATCACCAAGTAATCAGTCAGCTCAGGACGCTTTGCTGTGTTCACAGCGCGACGTAGACGAAATTGCTAAATACGTGCACACCAGCCCTTCAAAGTGCACACAGCCGGTTGTTGTGGCGCTGGAACCATATCATCAAGGCCTCCATAATTTAATTTGCGCACGTCTGGTATGCGTCATTTGACCTCATTTCTGAATGCCCTCATACTGACCTCACACACCTCAGGCCTCACCAGTGACTTCACTCAGAGACCTGGCGCCCCTCAGACCTCATGAGTGCACTCACAGGAAACCTTATGAGGGTAAGACCCTCATGGGTGAGGTCTTTCTTTTGTGAGTGCCGTGAGGGTGAGGGCGAGTGAGGGCCTGTGCTCTTGAGGGCGGTGAAGGTGAGGGCGAGTGAGGGTAAGTGCCTGTGAGGGCGGTGAGGGTGAGGGCGAGTGAGGGTGAGGGCGAGTGAGGGCATGTGCCAGTGAGCGCCGTGAGGGTGAAGGCGAGGGAGGTTTCACCAAAATGCCCACCTATGATAACATCACATCACATCACATCTGCTCTATCGTCCGTGTCGGTTTTTGCGCTTCCACTGTTCTACATTCCACTGTCGTACGAGCACGCGATCAGGCCATCCGTGAGTGCACTCATGAGGTTCTTACCCTCATGAGGTCTCCTGTGAGTGCACTCATGAGGTCTTACCCTCACGAAGTCTCCTGTGAGTGCACTCATGAGGTTTTGCCCGTCATGAGACCTTCTGTGAGTGCACTGATGAGGTCTGAGGGGCGCCAGGTCTGTGTGAGTGAAGTCACTGGTGAGGCCTGAGGGTGTGTGGTCAGTATGAGTGCATTCAGAAATGAGGTCAAATGACGCTTACGGGACGTGGGCAAATTATGAAGGCACTAGTGATATGGTTCCAGCGATCCAGCTACCGGCAGGGTGCACTTTAAAGGGCTGGTGTTCCTGTTTTTAGCAATTTCGTCTACATAGCGCTAGGAACACAGCCATGCGTCCTGAGCTGACGGATTAGTTGGTGATGGTTCGAGTGACCCAACTACACGCAGTGTGCACTTTAAAGGTCTGGTGTGCCCGTTTTTAGCAATTTCATCTACGTCGCACTGGAAACACAGCCAAGCGTCCTGAGCTGACTGATTACTTGGTGATATGGTTCCATCGACCCATCTACCGGCAGGGTGCACTTTAAAGGGCTGGTGTGCCGGCTTTTAGCGATTTCGTCTACGTCGCGCTGGGAACACAGCCACGTGTCCTGAGCTGACTCATTACTTGGTGATATGATTCCAGCGACCAAACTACAGGCATCGTGCACTTTACAGGGCTCGTGTGCACGTTTTTAGCAATTTCGTCTATGTCGCGCTGGGAACACAGCCATGCGTCCTGAGCTGACGGATTAGTTGGTGATATGGTTCGAGTGACCCAACTACCGGCAGGGTGCACTTTAAATGGCTGGTGTGCCGGTTTTTAGCAATTTCGTCTACGTCGCGCTGGGAACAGAGCAAAGCCTCTTGAGCTGACTGATTACTTGGTGATATGGTTCCAGCGACCCAACTACCGGCAAGGTGCACTTTAAAGGGCTCGTGTGCACGTTTTTAGCAATTTCGTCTATGTCGCGCTGGGAACACAGCAAAGCGTCCTGATCTGTCTGATGACTTGGTTATATGGGCCCAGTGACCCAACTACAGGCAGGGTGCACTTTAAAGGGCTGGTGTGCACGTTTTCACCAATTTCGTCTACGTCGCGCTGGGAACACAGCAAAGCCTCCTGAGCTGACTGCCAAGTGTCCTGGGCTTTGCTGTGTTCCCAGCGCGACATTGACGAAATTGCTAAAAACGGGCACACCAAGCCCTTTAAAGTGCACCCTGCCAGCAGTTGGGTCGATGGAACCATATCACGAAGTGATCAGTCAGCTCCGGAGGGTTTCCTGTGTTCCCAGCTCGACGTAGACGAACTTGATAACGACGGGCACACCAGCCCTTTAAAGTGCACACAGCCGGTAGTTGGGTCGCTGGAACCATATCACCAAGTAATCAGTCAGCTCAGGATATTTGCTGTGTTCCCAGCGAGACGTAGACGAAATTGCTAAAAACCGGCACACCAGCCCTTTAAAGTGCACCCTGCCGGTAGTTGGGTCACTCGAACCATATCACCAAGTAATCAGTCAGCTCAGGACGCTTTGCTGTGTTCACAGCGCGACGTAGACGAAATTGCTAAATACGTGCACACCAGCCCTTCAAAGTGCACACAGCCGGTTGTTGTGGCGCTGGAACCATATCATCAAGGCCTCCATAATTTAATTTGCGCACGTCTGGTATGCGTCATTTGACCTCATTTCTGAATGCCCTCATACTGACCTCACACACCTCAGGCCTCACCAGTGACTTCACTCAGAGACCTGGCGCCCCTCAGACCTCATGAGTGCACTCACAGGAAACCTTATGAGGGTAAGACCCTCATGGGTGAGGTCTTTCTTTTGTGAGTGCCGTGAGGGTGAGGGCGAGTGAGGGCCTGTGCTCTTGAGGGCGGTGAAGGTGAGGGCGAGTGAGGGTAAGTGCCTGTGAGGGCGGTGAGGGTGAGGGCGAGTGAGGGTGAGGGCGAGTGAGGGCATGTGCCAGTGAGCGCCGTGAGGGTGAAGGCGAGGGAGGTTTCACCAAAATGCCCACCTATGATAACATCACATCACATCACATCTGCTCTATCGTCCGTGTCGGTTTTTGCGCTTCCACTGTTCTACATTCCACTGTCGTACAAGCACGCCCAAACATCAACGTTACTTTTCACCTAAGTCCACTGTCATGGCCCAAAGCGAGAACCATTTTGTATTCTCGGATTATAATACAGTTCCGGCTGCGGTACACGTGTGGGTGGTGGCGGCAGTGCTAAATGAGCTTGCTGTTGTCGGCCTCACAGAAGTGGGTAACGTTACGACTAACGCTCGGGGGGGGGGGGGGGGGGGGTGCATCATGTGCAGACTTCTAGGGGAACTGTGGCGACATATGTGCGGTAGCGTCTGAGGAGAACCTAGGAAAAACCCCAGACAGCACAGCCGGCACATGCTCGGTGGTTGGTTGGTATAAAAATGAAAAAAATATAGAGATGTAGGTCCAACTTCACATTGGGTCGTCTATTCCAGTACGTTTATGGCAGCGAGGTCTGGCTACCAAGGATTCTAAAACGATGTTTGTTCCACAAAAATCCTAAGGAAGGAGATCACAGAGTGTGAAACATGTCGATGTGCTGCTGGCAGGTCACCGAGTACCTTCTTGTGGTCAAGAGGGACGTTGTCGTGTCTGACCAAGGCATTAAGGAGAACTTCACGACTTGCTGCGAATCGCTCGCAGCTGAACAGTAATGGGCACGTACTAGTATTGCGCATGCATTAGGCTAAACTCACCAACCGAATCGTGTGGAGAAACGAAACGACTACTGACCGCCAAAGCAAGGGGTTTTAGGGTATGGAAAAATGTTTACGATAGTGTTTCACGGTATTCCTGTTCATAAATATAATCGCACATCTACATACAAGTATCTACATGTACATATACGCATCGAGCATCGTTCAAAGTAAGAATAGCATCATTAGGCTGCGTCTCAGTGTTCCCTACAGCGGCCGCCTCTTCTTTCAACCCGGGATGGTTGCCTCGCCCAATTGCAGCGAATGGGACGTCGTAGATGGCGCTAAACACCGCATTCACGACTGCACTCAGTGGCAACCGCATCATCTTGGAAACGTCACTAGCCTGTGGGTCACCAAGTGCACGCAGTTGCAATTTTTGAAATCACCTTATCTCTCCATACCTTCTGAAGTGTCGGTGCGTCTCGGCTACTGCCTTACATTGTGTGCCATGTTGCGTGTAGAGTGCACTGCACTCTTAGAAAAAAGGATGGAGTAGTTGAGGGGGAGGGTTGCAAAGCTATACCTGCTACCTCACTCTCAAAATAGAACTTCACCGCATAGAATGTTTCCGCCAACCATTGCCACGAATGACAGGGTTACCGCTTCTGATTCGATGAGCGAGGGGGGCGTACGCCTCTTTGTAACAACCTGCATATATGATAATTGCTTTTACTACCCTTTTACACCCATTAGCGGACGCTATGTTGACCTAGTTGGTAACTATGGAAGTTACCACCTCTTCGCACCTTTTTTCCTTAGAGTGTGAGTGCTATATCTGTATTTGGTCTATATGGACATTTCAAGTATATGGTCTCATTAATTGAACTCGCTCATTCGATGACACCAATTCGCTTTTCCTGTGTCTCTTGGATGTGTATAATTCGCTTTGCTTTTTCCGTTGGCCATTGTTCTTAAACTTTCTCTCCTAACAACGTGTTTTGCCCCCGACTCACATGTCCATGTTCTTTTTGTTTCTTTCTTTTTTTTTTTCAATCAGCCAATAACAGGACACCTGTGGCATAGTCATGACTCGCCTCTCCGTTTTTTTTTTTTTCTTCTATCCGACGCCATCTTCATTATCATATCATCCGTGGCATAGTGGTTAGGATGACCGCTGTCCACCCCGAGAATGGGAGGTGACGCGTGTTCGAATCCCCGCACTGGCTGTGCCGTGTGTGGTTTTCTAGCAGACTTTCCAGAAGGCTGTCGGCGCAGTTCTCCCTGAAGTCGGCCCAGGACGCATACTAACCCTCTATGCCCCCACTCCTTCCTGCCGTCGTTCCTCTATCTGTCCAAGTCTGTACGCCGCTCAAAGCCACAGTTGCCTCGCGGCCCTAACACGAGATTAAGAGGAAGAAGAAAAAGAAAAACAGCAGGAACTTGAGTGAACGGAGGAAGATAATTTCAGATGCTACCTTGTATCCGACTGGAAAGGGGATACACGGTCATTGACTATAAGTGAAACAAATCGGTTGGCGCACCGGCGGACCATTAATTTCGCCTCAAATGCATCACACTGGATTTGAGAACATCTTCCTTCATCGAAGCGTGTTCGCAGAGCACGTCCCATGTACTGAAGCATACGCTAATGCTGCATCACGTTACACCACTCCTGGATCTGACATCCCAACATGCTGCTACTCCTCAACCAACACAGTGCGACATCTTTTTAGGAATCAAACCACCAATGTATTGGGTTTCTGTGGAATGAATTCTTGTAATGTCACAATTGCGCCGACGGGAAATGTTCCTGACGGCATGTCTGGCACACGATCAACTTGGCAACCCGAAAAGACGCAGGACCAAGTACACAAAGCCGCCATTATCTTTGTCAACCATAAGCATCGGCTTACACACGGCTACGCCGCCTTCCATTAGGAAGTCCTACAAGCCGAGGGATTCCCATTTTGTATAACGACGTGCCCCGCTGTTATGGAAGCTAAAATCAGCCGCCTCTACGCACAATGGCAGAAAGCCTATGGAAACATTTCAAACGTGGCCTCGAGTGACAACTGAAAGCTGACATTCGAAGGCAAATTCCGTCTAGAAAAGCCGGTAGAAAAAGATAGCCGGTTGTGGGGGATAACTTGAGATTGCAAAACTTGGAAACTAACTTCGAAGCCTTTAAAATATAGCGCCACGGGCTTGGAAAGTGTTGCAATAATCAGCGGCCATTAGAAAACTGTCGAAAACTGTCGCGATATTTCTGATAGTTACTGTGGTCCTCTGAAAATGTTCAGTCTGCGGAATGTGTTCAGGGTGCCCACGTATATATGCAGGGTGTCTTTCTTTTGGGCTGTACAGATTTTTCGTAAAAAAAACTATAAGGGCTATAGACATGCTGTTTTCACTTCTATCATCTCTGGGCCGGCGGACGTTCTTGGCCATATGTTGCTCGACCATCGAATGAATAATGACCTAAAAATCGTTAATTATCTTTTTAATTATAAAAGCTACGAAGTCGTCCCTATGAGAACATCTGTTCCTTTCGGTGAGCTGATATCGTAGCCGTTTTCAGAACAAAAATCCGTTCGGTATATAGTCCGCAAAAAATTCGTGAAGGAACACCATCTTTTTCTTTATTTTGTTCATTGCGCATATTCGGAGACCCGCCTTTCCTTTGCCCCCAATGTGAGATGGTGAAGGAGCACACTGTCGCCTCTTGAGTCCCGGAAAAAGGCTAACAGAAAATGCAACACAAGATAAGGGCAGTTCCGATAGCGTCACCCGATACATGTGTTTTTGTTTTGTTTCCACGTACATGTGTTTTTGTTTCCGACTGAGAGCACGTGGGTTGAGAAATGATGAAGCTTAGAGCCAGAAGGATTCTGTGAAGCTCAACTGCTGAAGCCGAGGCGGTGTGTGACAGCCGTGCTGATCTTTCGACACCTGTCTCAGGAACCACGAACGCACATGACGAGCGTTGTAGATGCATCGATGAAGAGATGTATTCTACCCGACGACCTCTCCACTAGGTCTCGGGTCATTGATGTCTCCATGCAGACCCTGGATATTGACCCTCACTTCAGGTGGTCAGGGCCCATGTTGGAACAGCTGGGTATTATACGCGCTACTTGTGCTTAGGGAGAATTAACCGTTATGCCTGCACAGCATGAGTGAACGCAGAGCTGGAGCGTCGCAATAAGGCTCGAAGCAGAGGACGGCGATGATGACGAATTGCTAGTCGAGAGAAGTGGCGTAGCGATTCTTGCATCCTGAGAACAGGTACAGGTTTTGTTCGTGCCTCTGCCACGGCTACCATGTTGGAAGTTGCTCGACGAACGCCAATACATAGCTCACTAATCTCTGCAGGAATGGTTTGTAGGGCTTGCTCTGTCGTGAGAGGCAGGTTGTGAAGCATCGGTATGTGGTACGCTAACAGCATACTTGGAATGAACAGCTGATTAAAAAACAGGTGTAGTTCAAGGCAGTTGTTTGCGTACGTTCGTTTTATGTGGCTCTTGCTACATCATGACGACACACAGTGTGAGCTGCATTATCCGGCGAGATATATGCGGAGGAGAGAATGTGCCAAGCGGATATGGCGAAAGACGAGAGTATCCAAACGATACCCGTTTTTACTTTCGCTTTATTTATATTTGTTTGACAGTGAATATCACAAATTGTAACGTGACAGCATCTTGAAACTAACGAATTACTTTTGTATTGTGAGCTGTTATACACTTACTCAAATACGTTCTACTTTATGCCTGGTACTCAGTAACTTAAATAGTTTTTTGTACAAGCTGTAGAAGCCTTGTACAAGCTTCTTCCCGACACTGACCCGTAATCCGGTGGAGGGATATTACGGGACAGAACCACCGGGTCGCACAGGAAGTTGACCTTAAAACCCCCACCTTCATTTGTATTATAGCCTAAGCGGCGAATAATCCGTTCTACAGGAGCACGTGGCATCGGAGCAGCTTGCAGTGACCTGTAGGTCCAAAATTACAAGGTGGGATGGGCTTATGTCTGGGGCGTCAACCGTGCCGCGAGGGTGCTAATTAGTCAAACGCTGCTAAACTAGAGAGCGCCTCATCTTCCGCTGAAAGGCTTCTGAAGCAGGGATTCACCACGCTGGTTAACTTTGAACCGAGATCAAGGGTTGCTAAAACTTGGAGTTCACACTCAATTATTTTTTTGCGAGTGTTAGTTGAAGGTGTGATAAATATTTCATTGACAATAAATCCCTTTTGTGAAGCACAGTTAAGCGTTAAATCCAAGGTAAGGGACCGTTGATTTCGGCTGAAATGTGAATTGGCATTGGTGAAACGGGGCCTTTCTCCCAAAGACGTATCACAATTCAGGTCTTGCAAAAGCGTGTATGGAAAGTACCTCGAGAAAACACACACACACTCACACACAAGCGCAAGCATGCACGCACGCACGCACAAACGCACGCACGGAGAGGGAGAGGGAGGGAGCGAGAGGGAGAGATATGTTGAAAGAAATGGGTTCGGGCGACCGCGCATGAAATAGATACTAGAAAAAACGAGAGGCAGACAACGAAGGGGGAGTCCCTTCCAAGCCCGACGAAGGCGGAGCCTCTGCGGTAACGCTGACCTGTCCCTGAACTTTTCACATGTAAATAAAAAAATTCCCCCATTCTTTATTCCTACACCTTCGTTGTCGGACTCTCGTTTTTCCTAGTACCTATAGAAAGAAAAATAGCCGGAGCTCTTGGGCTGCACATAGAGTGTATGCTTGTAAATGCTCAAACGTCGCCATGCTAATACTGGACAGCTGCTTCAGCCTTTATTGGGCCATAGCCAGCGGTATGCAGGAAGCCAACGTCTGACCGGGTGGCGTCAGAAGGTCACGTGGCACATGATTCCTCCCTCAAGGTGTGCGACTCACCGCTGAAAGCCCAGTGCAAAGCCAATGAATTATATAAGAAAAAAAATTAGCTCGAGCTCTTTGGCTGCACGTAGAGTGTATGTTTGTATATATACGCAATCTCGGCGCAAGCGAAGTTAGTTAGTCTTAGTATAACGTACTCCGTCCCCTTTGCGTACGTAACGGACAGCGTTGGTTTGTCCTGCGCACATGAAATACGTAAGCAAAGCTTTGCGCAATGCGCAGAACCATCACGCTGTCCCTTGCGTACGCAAAGGCGACAGCGCGCGACATACTAAAACTGAAACATCTCTTGCGCACCAGGATTTGCGCATTGCACTCATACTCTTTGTGCGAATATATATCCCTAGGCTTGTAATTCTAATTTATAATCCTCGTGACATTTTTTTTCAAGTCCCTACGTGAGAGATGGGATTAGATGTAAAAGAAAAAAAATTGAGAGGTGGGCACTCAGTAAGAGCGCCGGCTACTCCAGGTTCCTTACACAGTTATAACACACGTCACAATGGACACTAAGTAGGAGCGCTGGCTACTCCAGGGCCCTTACACAGTTATAACGCACACAGTACTACCCGTCATCGAAGTTATTTCACTGTCACAGCTCACAGGCCACAGAATATCATAGAACGTCACAGAATGTCCGCCAGACATACTGTCTACACAGAAGGACACAAATGTCTGCATGGCTTGGAACTGCTGATCCAAGGACCAAGGGCCCAGGACCTTACTCACGTCGAAGGACCTGCTGTCTAGCAGAGCTAGAGAGACTTATAGGCACTGTCGGTGCTACCTTGGTGCCATGGGCAGGACAACAGAATATATTCTGTGTCCTTCACAGTTCCGCATGTAACACAGTTAGGGGAATCTGACTTTCCAAGCTTGTGGATGAGACGGCGGCTGTAGTGAACATTAAGGCGAAACCGGTGGTAGAGCGTCGCAATCGGCCTCGAGATGGATGTCTGCAAAGCAGCCGTGAGTTCAGGATGGTAACGATGAACAAACGTCGACCGACCCTCACCAGGAAGCCACTGTGTCCTAGCCATGACCCTTCAAAGAGCCGCTTGGAAGTTCGGTAGCGTGTAGTATAATCACGCATGTCTGCGTACCAAGTTCATCCACAAGAAAGGACAGAAAGGTTCTCCATGTCTCGGGTACTGTGCCTTGCTTAAGCTCGACAAAAATGTCGCACGCTCATGCAACAAAAAGACTGGGGCGGCGAGCGCGCTTTTCGCAAATAAGGAATATAATAATTCTTCTGTACGCTTGTGAGTTCTCAAATCGCGGCGCGCGCGTTGTCGCGCTCGACTCAAAAAAAAGGAAAAGAGAGAAGAACTCCACGCAAGGTGTACGCTGTAGGAAATATTTGCGATGCTTATTTCTCGGCACGCTCTACAGCTTTCTAATTCACATCTGAACCCTTGGATGAACAATTAAAAAGTTAGCTGATTAACTGCGCCTAATTCATTAATCGGCCACCATGAAAAAATTCATCCGATTAGAACAAGCGATTCGGCACGATATTCTGGAGTTTTCATTCATCTATGACCCCGGTGTACGATAGCCTCATGATGGAATGCAATTGTTCTGAGGCTGGAACCAACAAATGGACAAACACAACATAATCCTCAAGTTGTTCTCGGAACCGTTGTTGTGAACACCTTCTGATTAACTAAAACTCGCGAAGGACGCAGGGTGAGCGAAATTGCGATATTGGCTGCAGACGAAGTAAGGCTTTTCGCATTCAGATTGTTGAAAGGAAACATTTCCGCCGTCCTCTGCCAAGTAACTACTACGCACACTTTCACATGCGGTAAATTCTCAACTTGCTGAATGAAGCGGTTTCTTCCAAACGCGTTTCTGAGGGTAAAGTCCTGTTTACGTTTTGAAGGCGAGATGACAAAAGCTTGTAGCAGACGACGATGAAGTGGTCTCCGACCACCTGTTGGATTCTCGCGCAAAAAACCTTCGGCCTGCGAGCCGCTGTTGTTTTCTTGTTAGTTTGGGGGCCAGACAGCCCGGAGAAAACTACTATTGTTGATCCCTCCGGCTGTCTCTGTCTCATCCCCAACAAGCTCGTCGCTGACGATACAATAAAAACGAGGATAACTTTGGAGTGCACGCTGGTTGCAATCCCGGCAACGGTTCTACTGTCTGGGTGCTTTTCCCCACGTTTTCCTGACACGTTTCTGTAAGGCGAACGCCGGCACAGTTCTTTATGAAGACGGCCCTGGACACACTGCCTCCCCTTCCCGTGCCGTCATACCAGCTAGGCCAACAGCCCGGTAGTCAGGACGTATCACAATCGTCTACAATGAACCCCGGTTAATATGACCCCCGACATTATGACATACTCTCTTAATGACCGTTTTTATTGGGAACCATTCTGCCTCCATGTAACACACCTCGTCAGTATGACAACTCGCTTATCCGACGATGACTGAGATTTATGTCACAAGTAGGGTGAAACACAGGTATTATCTTCTCGTTAGTGTGACTGCATCGCATGACAGGTAAAGTAGACCCAGGGACGTGCTACCACATGACTCAGGCAGAGGGTGGCACGTGTTGAAGTAGGGCGCCAAGGTTTGGGATGACTCTTGATGTTGTTGACGTCGGGATTACGCATAGCGCTTTTCAGGCTGTAAAAGCACCGTGGTGCTTAAAAAGGCAGTGACCATGACACCGGGTCACACTGTGCTGCTGCAGTTGTGCACGTAAGAATGGCCGGAATGACGCGGTCTCTGCAGTCGGCGGAGGGTGTGTTTCTCGTTAGTATGACAATTCGCTTTATGACCAAAATCTCCAGGAACGCTGGTGGTCACATTAACGAGGGTTTACTGTATTATCGTGTTGGAAATTATCGGTCGCGTTCGAGCGGTCACTTCGTTTACTCACAGGGGTCCGGCGAGAACTTTACCCCAGGGCCACCGAAAGAGTAAAAATTACGATAATAGCGTTCCATACTGATGCGCGATTAATACGCTCTGCAAGTAACCGAGCGTTCTGCGCATATCTCCTCTCCCGGTTACTCCACTCGGGAAGCCCCATTGGCTAAGGCGTTGCCCTCCCTCTTCCCTCTCACTGCCTCCTCTCATGCGCAGAGACGCACCTGCACAGCGTATTGCTGCCGTCCTACCTCGATACCTTTCTCCAAAACACGGACGGAACCGTAGCTATACGCCCCCAAAGTATTCAACAAAGGAATGCGCGCCTGTACCGTATGGTCTCGAGCGCATTTTCCTTCGCGGGCTACTTTCATTTTATACTATATACTTGCTTGGGACAAGTCGCTAAAAACAGATATCAAACCCTTGATTTCCCTTTCCATGGTTTTGTAGCGAAGGGAAGGGGGAGTGTCAGGAATTTGTCCGCGTTTTTGAGCGTTCTCCGATGAAAGGGACGCTGGCCAAGCAATTTCCCGTTTCGTTTATATTGTTACGAAAAGGCAGCAGAAGTCGAACCGCAGAGGCGAGAGATATTACGGTATATTGGTCGGCGACACAACCCGGGGCAGCGCTTCTTTCGCATTCTGAACGCACGCTCAGTATTCGAATGGAAATAAGGCGACCCCGAGGGCACGGGAAATTGACACGAAAGTGATACGTGTACGCTCTTGACCTGGTCATCGACCCTGCGAAGGGCAAATGGTGAAATCTCCCTTGGTCGCGACAGTCATTCTGGGCATTTAGGGACCCCATAGAATTTCCCATAGATGTTTAAAACGGGATAACGCCGCGAGGAGTCGTCCAGTGTGCGTGGAACGTGTTGACTCGACACTCGAGTAATTTCTACTGCTTTGTGGGTTACGCTTTTGGTGTAACCCTTAGAAACTTTTCTTACGGCACTGTCTTCACCGACGCTTGACGCTGTCTTCACCCATTTGATGACTCACAAAATAAAGATGTCTCATTCTGACCTCATTAAGAAGTGCAAACAGATAATCGATGCACTTAAAAATAATTCATCTATGTTGATCCATAAACATCATATACGATTTTTTCTCAACTATAGTTTAAAATGCCTACTCGCGAAAATTTTGGTTTTAAGCTAAGCGCAAGGTGCAACATAGTCGCATAACAGGTGTAGCAGGCATAATAGGTACACCACACACATAACACATGCGAAGATCGTAACATAGGTCGTAACCCCTGTCGAGCATGGTTGAGAAGTCAAGTGTGGAGGGTGTACTACAGTCTTCGAACCGCAGTTTTGATCCGACCTGACGCTTAAAAAATACTGCTACCGCATGTATTCTTCTAGTGTTCAAAATAACATATCCAAATTCTTCAATGAAGTTGTATTGTTAACTGTAGGATGATGTAGGATGTCAATTAAGTTTCCAGTCGTTCGCTCATATTCATGTTTTATTGCAAGTGACCCTTCTCGGGGGCTTTTCTAAATTGGATGGCACTGTGATAACACTGTTAAACGCAGATGTTTGCCGTGGGTCCTCCTCACAGAAGGCTTTCATCTGTTCAAGGAACAACGACATTTAACGTTGAACATAGAAGTAAAATGCAAGCGAGCTGCTGCATACTTGACGTAGGCAACGTGTCGCTGAGCTTGGGGGAAGGACAAAAGACAAAACTTGTCTTGCGCTGTTCCTTTGTGTTTTGTCTTTTGTCCTCCCCCAAGCTCAGGGACATGTTTCCAATGACATTTAAACATTCTGTCTTCTTCTGTCTTCATTCGTCAATCTGTCAATTATGAGCCACCATCCAAAATATTTTCCCTAAGCCGTGTGTTGTGATCGCACAATCAACACCACCTAGATAGAGAAAGCCTGCTTACACGTCGACGTGACGTAACAACTAAGAGTCAGCTAATCAGGATCGTGTTTTCAACGGCCGTAGCCAATCACGCACGTGCTTTCAGCGGTCGTAGCCATGGAGACGAGCCACCGTCAGCCGCATCGGCAGCCACTGTCGTCTGCGATGTAGTGAGCCTCCCCGCGTACTGAATGGAAAAACAAAATGAAGCGCAAAACGGTCCCATATTCTTCTCAAAACAGATTTTCCGGAAAGCACGTTGCAGTTTTAGTCTCCAGGTTCAAATCTGCGAAGTTACTGCAATCATTTGCGAGTTCTTGAATTCGCGGAACTGCGAATCGCGATAGCAGACTAATTCATTCTGACTTTGTGTGTCCACGTAGCGAAGGAGGGAGAGGAGGCATTAAGCAGGCCTTTTGTATCTATAGGTGGCGTTGGCACAAACAAATCTACAAAAACACTCGGCGAAACCCCTCTCGGACGGACGGCATGATCCCCTCGCGTCACGTCGGCAAGTTCCCATGCATTTCTTCCCTTTTTCTTTCTTCTCAGCTCACGCGCTGCTTATGAGCGCTTCAGCTGCGCCCGTCTACGTCACGAGACACATGATCAGCCTTGCCAGGGGGATAAGTGACGTACCCTCTTCTTTCTCTCGTTCTCTTACACGCTCCTTCCAAGAGTGCAGAGATTTGTAATCATTACATTCCTTTCAATTGCTCGGGAAAAAAAAAGATATGGCCAATTCCCACTCCTTGGATGGCTTGGCAACCCCATTCCGTTCCTTTAATTCCACCAATAAAAGGAAAGGGACCGGTAACAGTGCTGGGTTACCCAGAAAGGAACAAGCACAAAGACAAAGTTACTTCGCTCTTCTTACTTGTGTGCAGGTGCGGTGCGTGTGTGCGAAGGGCTCGAGGGCAGACACTAGCGGTTGAAACCAAAACTACCACCCGGACACCCGGATCATTCCATTCCAACTCTATTCCTGCGAAAAATATGACTAATTCCATTGCATTCCTGGAACACTTTCCGCCACTCCATTCTAATTCCATTCCGGGCTCTGATAAATGTGGAATGATTCCGGAATCATTCCAACTCCGGAGTGGCACTCCGCAACCCTGATCCCAAATGTCATTTTTTTGCGGCATTTTACTGATCTTCCTCTTGGCTGCTGACCCTAATCTAAAATGGCGTCGACTTTTTATTCGTTCGATATTGAAAGGTGTAGCAAAACTGGACAAGTGTCAGTATGAGGAAAAACAGCACGAGCACCCATCACGCGCCAGTCATCGTTGTCGTTCGCACACGTCACAATACCCCCGGGAGGAAGGGTTTCATCATCCTGGTCAATCTGGAGGGACAAAGTAGGGCTTTAGTCGACAAACGTGGACGATGTCTTCTTTTGCTGACGAGCGTGTTCGGGGACGGGAGAGGTTGGCATCTTGAACAACATAGTTGACAGGTGAGGATTGTCGCAGAATGGTGTTACGGCCGAAGTATCTCCGCATCAGCTTCTCCGAGAGCCCAACCTTACGATAGGGCTTCCAGAGCCACACGAGATCTCCGGGTTTGTAGGTGACGCTCCTGTGGGATGTGTCATAGTGCTGCCGCTGCACATCTTGGGCATAGAGCGTGAAGGTCCGAGCTAGCTGACGGCTTTCTTCAGCCCTTCTCATGAGTTCAGTGACGTAGTCGCTAGCATAGCCGTCATCCAGATAAGGGAAGAGTGTGTCCAGGGTTGTCTCACTGGACCGAGCAAACATGAGGTAGAAAGGACTGAACGATGCGGTGTCGTGGCGCGACGTATTGTACGCGTACGTAGTGAACGGAAGCACAGTGTCCCAGTTGGTATGAGAGGCATCAACATACATGGATATCATGTCGGCTAGAGTACGGTTCAAGCGCTCCGTCAGGCCGTTGCACTGAGGGTGGTAGTCGTAGTAGTCAAAACAGTACGAGCACCCATCCCGCGCCAGTCATCGTTGTCGTTCGCACACGTCACAATATCATACAGATCTGCAATGTTTATCATGCCATTATACTGCACGTCTGCAGCAAAGCTCACTTTCGAGGATCTCGTGTCTACGTAGTATCCTGGTGCTATTGTGACCGTCGATCGCTTTGGTTTCTTTTCTAGCCATGTCCTGTACATCGGAAATGAGAAGGGAGAATTACAAAGAGTGTGCATGCTTTTCGGCGTGGACCACACGCGATATTATTCTTGGTAGCAGCTTCCATTGTGCGGACGGCGAGAGTCGATTTCCTTCGCCATTCTCCTGGACGGCTAAGCCCTTTGTTGCGAGTCAATAGTAGTGCATTCCATGTCTGATATCTTTGCGTAACCTCCTACAGTGTTCGATACATCCACTCGAGCAGCTTGAGCCAGTCATGCGCAAAAAATGCGAGAAATCTACCGGATATGAAAGGAATTGGTTGTGTACACCAGCGTAAGTGTAAGACTCTTTTCAGGAATGCAAAGTCATTAAGATGTAAGGGGGCGTTTTCAAACCCTTTAAGGCATATTTGCTTCGATTTTCTCGAACTTTGCTTTTTTATTAAGTGAATATTGGTAGCAGAAACAGCGTTCGAAGTCTATAAAGTGCAAATGTTCTCTCAGTACGGTTTTCTGTTTTCTGGCAACTTACTGCAGCAAGCGAAATATTTATTGTAGACTTATTTTCTCTTTTTTCCTCCGTGAATGTCTGTCGTGGAAAGGTAGACATATGTATGTAATGCATAATGTTGACTCCGATATACATCATGTTTTCCCGTGTGTACCGCCCACAATCTGCAGCGTTTAGACTGTCAGTGCAGCAAGGGCTGTATTAAGGGACGTGATATCATGGTTCCTTAATGCATGATAGAAGACCTGTTAGACGCTACCGCTGTTTGTTTCGGTTTTGACCAATTAACCTCCTACCCGTGAAGTGATTGAAGGCAGAGGCAGAAGGCTAGATGCAGATGAAGAATATAAAGATGTAATGTATGATGTGAAACGAGTTTATATACATGATGACGATATATGCCGCGAATTATTTCACCGCTGAAATGCTCTACCCATTACATCGTACGAAAATACTAATTACGCGTTTTCATACCGGTGTCGGTTGAATGTTGAATTATTTTCTTCATAAAGTTGGAAAAGCCGACTCATCGAATTGTTCGGTTTGTGCAACGGTGGAGGATAGTGAGCATATTAGAATGTACTGCACTAGGTATACGTCTCAAAGAGCTACACTGAAAGCTACACTTGCTCGACTAGACAGCAGCGTCTTCAATATAGTGAAGGTGTTGGGACTTTGGGCACCGAACACGGGGGATGCTGCCTTGGTAGCACTTGTGAAATTCGTTCAGAGCTGTGAGATGGACACAACCTTTTAGGATTCTCTGTGCATGATCTTGGGATAATTGTGAAGAGTGGACTTCTAATGAACATGTGAATAGTGAATAGTGAACTTGCGAGTAGAACATATGAGAAGTATTTTTGGAGGGTGGGGGTGGGGTGAGGATTTATGTTAGAAGTAGCAGTAGTAGAAGAAGCAGAAGTCGGGAGACGAGTTCAATTTCTCCTCCTTCTTTTCCTTACGAACAAACAAAGAAATTACGCGTGTAGAGTATTTATTTATTTCCATACCATCAGGGCCATGAGGCATTGAAGGAAGGGAGGGGCAGTACAACATTGGGGAACAATGCAGCATGAAAAAAAGGCAACATAGAACAATCCGCAGACTCCGCAGAGAAGCCAGACAGAAGCTACACATTATAAAGATAGTACAAAAGGGCAGTTGCGCTGTTCAGAATGGTTAAGCATCAAATTAATCAGACAAGGTGTTCCTGAAGCCGTGCAGGTCCTGGATTGAAGCAGCAACCTGTTCCATTCCCACGCGTTGCGAACAAAGGCGGAGAAGGCACTAGTATTTGCATGCGGAACGCGCACTTTCCGAAAATGATCTATGCGGTGCGAAGTGTAAGTGGCAGATGAAATGTATGAGGAGAGAATGGGATTGTTATGACAGAATACCTTATGGAAAAGTGACTAGCGAGCATTCTTGCAACGAGATGCTAACAAGGGTACACTCCAAATCTTTTCACACATTTAAAGGTGTAATAGCGTGCATGGCGCACGCCTTTTTAGGTGTAATTTTGGTAACATCATAATGGAGCACGGTTTCGCACAAATTTTCTTTACTCGAGTGTTGTCTGTCCTCCAAAAATTCAGTCTTGCAACATCTTAACATTGTTCAACAGTATTGTAGACACTTGCGCGTGCTCGATTATCGATAGCGATGCATATATGCATTAGCTCGTACCTACGATATCCAAGACATAATGAAAGCAAGATTTGCACTGACACTTGATCTTTAGTAATGCTTTCCGAATTTTGTTAAATACCATCCTGGAGATGCAATGTTACGCAACCAGATTGAATGTGCATAGCGCACACCTTTAAACGTGTGAAAAAGTTTACAGTGTATGCCCAGAAACCTTTTCATGAGACTGACACTTGATGTACGATGGTAGTTAGAGAGTATAAAACGGCTGGCCCTGTTTTGCATCGATTCGAACATTTTGATGAGGTTATCAGTTCCAGGATCCCATATCGATTATGCGTACTCTAGTTTTCTTCACGAGAGATCTTTATAGCTATAGCTTAACCTTGGAAGGGGCCATGTAGAATGAGCGTCTGATGAAGCCAAGAGCAGAGTTAGCTGAATTACAAATGTGCGTGATATGGGACATCCAAGAGGGGTCTGATGAAATATGAACCCCGCCAAGATACTTATGTTTAGATACTAGAGGGATGCCTACGCATCCCTCTCCCTGGTTCCTTTTGATCGAGAGGGACATCGTTAATTTTATATCGAAAGGGGGATGGATGCCTACGCGAACGAGAGATCCTTAAAGATTTACATTTATTAATATTCATTTCCATGGACCATTCTGAGCACCAGTCAAAAAGGGAGTCAAGATCCGACTGCAGAATATGAGAATAAGAGGGGTTAGTTATGATTGGGTGGACTACACAGTCGTCGGCATAAAGCCGAATGGAACACCTAACGCACCCAGGTAAATCGTTAATGAATATGAGGAAAAGCAGCGGGCCCAAGACGGAACCTTTGGCGGACGCCGGAGGAGACAGGGGTTAGGGCAGAGGTGACGTTGTTTACTGTGACAAATTGTGACCGCCCATGAAGGAAAGACTGAATCCAGGACAACACATTAGGGTCAACGTTTAGTAAGGATAATTTTAAAAGCAACAGATGATGAGGGACCTTACCATAGGCTTCCCTGATGTCCAAAAATATACAATCAGCATCAGTTCCTCTGTCTGAAAGAAGATGGGCATCATGAATGAAAGATACCAACTGAGTCTCACAAGAAAAAGGTTTACGAAAATCGTGTTGATGTGGGCAGAAGAAAGAGTTTGATTCAAGGTGTCGGGTTAGATGACTGCAGATAATATGTTGTAATATCTTGCACGTAATACTCGTCAGTGATATGGGACGGTAGTTAACAGCAGTGCACTTGTTCCCTGACTTATAAATAGGGATGGCCTTTCCGATTTTCCACGCTAGCGGGAGCTCACCCACCTCCAATGACTGTTCAAAGAGTTTAGTAAGCATGATTGAAGAATACATTTTCGTGCTTTTTAAGAGTTTAGTGCCGATTTAGGGGCTCGTTATTTTATTCCCCCCATTCCAACCAGCAATGGGGTAGAGTATCGCCTGTGGCGATGAAACTCCCCACTCTCCAAGGTCACAAATAAAGTTGTCGTTGTCAGCGCCCTAGGTTGACGACAGTTTAAGCCTGTCGCGATTACGTTGGCCACACCGAACGGGTCGATTATCAGTGCATCGATAGGCAAGAAGTTTCAAGGTCTCGGCACACCAGGGTTATGGGTATATTTGCAGCAGAAAATATATCAGCAAAGTGGTTGTTGAATACGTCAGCTGTTGCAGAGTGAGGTATGATGGCACCATTGTTATCAGTGAGCGTTATTGGTAGGTGAGCTTGTTTGTTTACAGTGCGCCAAGGAAGCGTTGAAGAGAAAAAAATTTCGTTTGGCTTCAGTAATGGCAACTTTGTATCCACTGACGGCTTCGTTGTACTTCTGCCAATTGCATGGACTATCTGTACTTCGAGCCGTTCGGAATAGCCTACGCGCCTTAAGGCCTAGTCACACCACTGGGACTCGGATGAGGAAAGAATTTCAACAATCGGAATATATACGTCGACAAGCTTATAAAGTCTATCAACAAACACGTTCCAGTTTTCTTCAAGTGAATACTGTAGCCATGATTAGGCGATTGCTCTAGCCATATATGCAATCATTTCACAACATTTCGGCTCTTGAGTCATATATGGGAATTCCTGGCATTACACAGTCTGCTGACGACTGAGTGAACTGCTAACCCAGACCGTGCACGCAGTGTATGCAAACTGTTTTCGCAATGGTTTCGTTGGTGGTCTACGGATCCCAGTTGTAGTTCGATCGGGTCAAGTGTGGTGTTCGGTACTCTCCGAGCTCCACAATGCCATGTGTCTGAGCGTGTGTGTCTGTCGCATCCCCTTCATTTCTATCCCACTCAAAAGTTATAAGTGCACGTGGACAGAGGTATAGAGCACCGTAATTCTGGTGAAATACCTCATCCCATTGTCATGCATATAACTGTTGTTCTTATTAGGTGAGTGATATGAAAATAAATGATGCAGTTCGCAGACGGAGAAAGGCATGGCGGTCGTAGATCCATTTACCAGCTCTTGTGCGGAGTCCCGACTCTGCCAGATTTTTCATCCCTCGCTACGAGCAAAACTGCTTCAGGGACGAGGGATCAATGATGTCTTTCGAATACCTTAAGAAAATACTTACTGAAACTCCATTATCCGGAGAATAAAGCACCTTCATTCCGCAGAAGGCTTCATCCTCATTGTAGGAAACGATGTTGAAATCGTATTGGAAAAGCAGCTGAGGAGAAACCGCTATTCTGAAGCTATTCCACTGTTGCCAGGCGAGCCGTGAACGACGACGATCGGGGCAGCTTTCTGAGGCGGAATTCCCAAATGACGATAGCATATTCAGCGAAGGACTTTAACCGAAGTCTTTGACAGGTTAGATGCTATGGAAGCCCATAAACTGCAAGCCGGCATCAGCCTGGCTGATCTTTCCTCTTTTCTTTTCTTTCTATTTAACGTCAACCCCCCCCCTCCCCCCGCCCCATAAACTGGAATACCTTCCAGAGAAGGGGCACTCAAACAGGAGCACAGTTGTCTTTATTGACGAAAAATAGTTAGCAAGGATCGAAGTATTCTACGCAAAACGGGCGAACGGAGACCATGACGTAAGGTGGTCGTTGCCAAACGCACATATTTGATCTTCTCTTTTCGTAACGAATCGTGAAGATTCCGTGTGCAGGTTGCACGTTCATGCCGATGTGAAACGGCCGCAGATCCATTATCTAACTATCAGTCAGCGGATGGCACCCAGACGGGCGGAAATTATCGCATACGCTACGTACTGACGTTCTCGGCTGGTTGATGGCGTTTCTCCCTGCGGATGGGGCGGCATGTTGGTCAGGGGATGATCGTGTCCCCTGAGCCGACTTCACGAGGAGCCGTGCCGACATTCACCTTACAACTGAGGAGACAGCACAACCAGTGCCGGGATTCGAAAACAGGAAGAACTCGACATGCACAGAAGTCGGTAACATAGGAGGCGAATGTCGGAGCTCTCTGCAAATGTTGTACGTGGCTTCAAAGCTCGCTTGTGCTATACAGAGTTCTCCGAGATCTGCGCTGCAACGCATCCAAGTACGGAGCTATGATGGTCGTAGGTCGTAGCTCAGTGTCTCGTGCAGGATTCCGTTGTAAGATATTAAGACCTTTTGGCGCACGCGCTTTCTCAAGACAGGCTTTGTCGTGAGTTTTGTACTTCTCGCTATGAGATAGATTTGGTCAAACTGCGGGAGGGGGTGGGGGATATGTTTAATAGAGTGAAAGAAAAAAGGAAGAAAAGAAAAAAAGCAAATGTCAGCCAGGCTATCGCCAAACTGGGCTTTTGTGAATTCGTCCCAAGAACGTGTCGCCTCCTATAAGTCCTACTCCTACTAGTTCGTAACTATCCAATCGCTTACACAAGCCAGACCTCAAGGAGGCGCCGCAAGATCGTTGTTTTCCAATGTGAGCTCTGACCTGAAGGTCGCTTCTCGGCAGATTGCGGATGTAGTTCTTCTTCTGTACGCTTGAGAGCGAAATTGAGGCGCGTGCGCGTTGGTGCGCTCGCCGCATGCCACGTGGTACACTTTCGGGCACGGGAAAAACGCCACGTAAGGCGTACGTTTTTTTTTTAATTCCATGTTAGCGCCGCGAAGCAACTGTGGCTATGAGCGGCGTGCAGATGTGGATAGATGGAGAGAGGACAGCAGGAAGGCGTTGGGGACAGGGGGGTTAGTATGCGTCCTGAGCCGTATTCAGGGGGAACTGGGCCGACATTCGTCTGGAAAGTCTTCGGAAAACCCAGGGAAAACCTCGGACAGCACAGCCGGTGGTAGGATTCGACCCCACCATCTCCCAGTCTTCAACACGACCTTGGCTATCATTGACGAGCGGGACGCCTTAACCCGCTCGGCCATGCCGCTGGTGTAAGGCGCACATTGTAGGAAACATTTGCGATAGGCGTTTCTCGAGAACTGTCTACTACACATTTTGACCCTAGGACGAACAATTAAAATGTAATTCAAAAACTAATTAATCGCGCCTAATTAATAAATCGGTAACCGTGATAAAATTCAAGAGATTCGAGCACACGATTCCGCACAATATTCTGCAGTTTTCATTCGCCTACGACGCACCGGGTTCTTTTTTTTTTAGACCCCAGTGCACGTTATCCTGGACACCCTGTATATGGGGTGGCATCCCCATTCCAACATTAGAAAACTGATTCAGGCCACTTTTGTATCCAAAGACAATATTACATACACATATGATCGCAGATATGATTCGTTTTTGAACCTCTGTATGCAATAAGGGGATAAGTCGAAAAATCCCAAACCGAGAAAACTTCAAGTGAATAGTTGGAAAGGCAGTAGTACCTGCTGTTCCTCGAATAACGCAAATGCGAAATGTGTACCATACATGCATGTGTCTACTCCACAGCACGTCCTGTTAGCATCGCTTTAGGGGTTGTCACTTAACAGAAATTGAACAAAATCCAGGAGCGTGACTTATCGCCTTTTTCAATAGAACACCGCATGCACTCGGTTTTGGTGTAGAAAAAAAAAAACACAATTTCTACGAGTCAGGCCTTGATGGCTGAACAATGATGATGACAGGTAGGATGCAGTAACTTGTGTCTAGTGGATCAGCCATGATCACGCTTATTGCTCTGCTAAACGAGGACACTCTTGAAAGAAATGTCCTATAGACGACTAGCATATTATACGCCTTATTAGCATAGTGCACACGTTTCTCCCGTTACAACGCTTAGTGGCACTGCTGACACAGTCACGTGAGGTAGGAAGAACTTGTCTTTCGAGTGGAAGTCGAAGTTGATGTTCGCATCGTAACAAAATTTAAGCTACACCATTTGTATGAGAGTGTATAGAACAGGAGCCAGATAAAACTATCCGTCCCATTGACACACATGCATTTCCCGTTTCTTACCCTCCTGTACCGTGTCAATAAACTGCAATAAGGTCGGTTCTAAATTCTCTTTGTCAGGTACATTCTCGTATTTAGGTGTCATTGCAGCAAAAACATTGAAAGGGATATAAGTTGACTTATCCTCTCATTACATCCAGATGTTCAGTTATGCGAACCTCTACAAATATGCACGGCTTCACCCTTTCCCGAAATTCTGTACCGCTTACTGGGAGTTCTCCCCAACATACACGTAGTATAGCGTGTTCTTAGGTGCCTTCAGGTGGGCAAAGATAATTATGTTGTGGTGTCGCTGTTGATCACACTTGTATCAGGACGCAGAACCTCAAATTACCGAGATAGCAAAATCTACGACAATATTATCGGGAAACATTTTACTTTGGGCGCGTTGGTACAGATTCATGCTTAGAGAAGCGCGACTAACGAAAGGACGAAGACCGTATGGCACACGCACAGCGCATCCCTTCAACAACACTATACTGACAAACGACAGCCAGTTTTTATGCAGATAGGAACAAAATTTCGTTATCGCTAAGAACTGAAAGAGAGGTGCATTTGCATCAGCAAAAGTGAAATTCGTGCGTCAACATGGCATCCCTAGGCCTCAGTGATAAGGAAATTTTGTTCCTGTCTGTAGAAAAACTGACTGTCGTTTGTCAGTAAGCTGGAAAACGGTGTATAACACAGTTTCCCATAAAGTAAAACCCCGAGACTAGGGAACACGATGGGATAGACACAACACGAAGTCTCAACACTTAACAACGTTATGCATCATCTTCACCAGCTCGCTTGCTTCCTAGCCATTTTTCACCCCTGTTTTCCAGCTAGCCTCACACCCAGCGCTTCCGCGCCCAGCACACTCCAGCAAAGACGAAAGCGATACCAGGGAGGAAGCACACGGTCCGTGTGCTTTCCTTCTGTCTGGCTTGTGCGGTAAACAGTTTTCAACATGCTTGCCCGGCTAGACGGCGCGGCGCTTTCAACATGGCGGCGTCCACGGGAAAACGGTGATACACGACCCCCTGTTTACAAACATGTGACGTCACGACAAGCCCGGTTCGAGGTTATATTTTGCTGTGGTGGGCTACAAGCGGGAAAAATGCGTCGGCTGATAGGCTGATGAAGCTGATAATGCCCACCAGCATGCCTTGCGCGGCGGCGAAACATAATCGATGACGTAGGGGTTCAGGTCGTCTACGCGCTGTGTGTGTGCCGTCCTGTCTTCCTGCTTTCGTTAGTCGCGCTTCTGTAAGAATGGATTCTCGGGAGGTATCCAATATCCCCCTTTTTTTCGTGTCTACATCATCATCATCATCACCAGCGTCACATCCCAGAACGTTCCAGGAATGTCAAAGGTCCACTTCAATATATATGCCGCTTAGACAATGCCGATGATGAATGCCGATGGGCAATCTATTTTTGTACTTGGGACGAGTGGACAAGGCTGACATCCGAGGAATTGCCAGTCGCCGCTCTCGTCGTTTCGGTTTCCCGTTACTCTGAAACGCTAGCCCCTGTTTTCAGTTTCGTTCATTATTCATTAGGCGTTCGCCAACTTGGCTCCATTGGCAGAAACTGGAACCGTCGGTTGTTGTCACACGACACATGCGCTCCCGCTTGAGACGGTCAAAGGGACACAAATTCAGTGAGAGGAGATCATCCCAACGTACACAAACAGTAACTACAAGAGGTACATAATGACGAGAGACGCAAGGCAACATAATAGAAGGGAAATCTCGTAAACCTAATAATCTTGTAAGGCAAGATAATCGACATCAAAACGTTCGAGACTGATGCGCACAGCTGCTCTAGAATTATCCCTGCTAAGATCAAACGGATGTGATGGCAGCTGAAGGAATGGCACCAGCAGTGGGGTTCGAACCCGTACCCTCTGACTGCCGGTACCGGTACAGAGATGCTACGGATTGCATGTTTGTCCGGCAATCAGACGGTGTGGGTTTAAATCCTACTTCTGGCGCCTTTTCTTCAACTACCATCATTGAATCCTATAATTGGGTGTTGTGATGCTTGCGTTTTGTTTGCCCTGCTATGTTTAACTGCCTCATCCACTACAACGTCATACGGAGATGACACTGTAGGTCTCAAAGGTAGATCCCGGCCTAAAGTAACGGAAAGCATTACTTCATTGCGCAAATCAAATCCTGATTACACGGATAGTTCGCAAATTATTATTTATTTTCTCTCACACGCCTCGGTTCCCTTTTAGAGAAATCGATCTAACAACAGAGTGCGCTAGGTCGGCCAAGTCCTCGCCGCTGCCCCACGGGTTGTCCCTTGTGACGTCACACAGAGCAAGAGAAGCACGAAAGGGTTCTCTCTGGAATTCCTGTTCTGGTAGGATATTTTCTATTTTCTCTCTCTCTCTCTCTCTCGCTCTCGATAAACAAGCAGCGAACCGGCAAACCGAGTTTTCTCCCACCCTGTGAAGAGTTCACCGGGTTCATTTTTCCAGCCAGCACCTAATTCGGCCCGGGAATCTCTGTCTACTTCTGTGTCCCTATATTAAAACCCATATGAGCGGGCTTGGCAGGACCCCTAATCAGCCGAAGACAAGCCTATTCACAGCATGCGCCAGAGATCGTCTTGTAGAACTCGACGGCCTTACAGTATACGTTCATGGCACTTTCATCAGTAACAGCATGATGCACGACACTTTGTATTTATGTTATCGGACACCGTTATTCGAAGACACGTCGACGCTTTTTCCCTCCAGAAATGAGGGTTCGGCAACAAAAAGAAATATAGGACAACGAGAGTCAGTGTAGCGGACGAATGAGCACCGCGATACTTGTTTACAGAATCTGCGCGCAAGATCCGATGACTGCGAAGTTGGCATAACGAGGAGTGGAAACCTAACCTAGCTGGGCGTCGTTAGCGCCTCTTATTCCATCCTCACTTTCAGGTTGCGTCCACGGAAATTTTACGCCTCTTTCGAGAGCCATAACACGAGCGTGAGGAAGACACGTCCGTGGTCTCATTAAAAACTTTTATGAAAACAACTCTTTCTCCCCCCCCCCCCCCCCCTACTGCGTTGATGATTAAAATTGTGTCGGAGGAGTACTACGAGCGCTAGATTGCGCTGCAATTCGCAGCAATTGCGCAACATACAGGGTGTCCCAGAATGCGTGTCATTGAATTATAATAAAAAGACTACGCCACCTAGAATGAGCCGGTCAACGGCATTTGTTCTTACTAGGTTTTGGCCAACTCCTGATGTGAATGTCATGTATCGTAAGCTTAATTATGTAAATATTTGCCAACTGAACTCGGAAATTTGCGAAGTAAAGGTCACTTTTTTACCCCACCAATCAGAGAGTCGAGTCGAAACGTTTAACGGTCCGGTTAGGGTTTAGGTTCGGTGATAAGGGTTCGGTTCCGGTTCAGCTCCAGAAGGCAATTATAATGGTTGAAACCGGTTCTTTCCAAACGGTTCGGTCCACGAACCGGTTCAGGGGCCACGGCTGCGAATGAAGCACAACAGGCAGGTTAAAACCAACTTCCGTGTGTTTGTGTTACAGTGCTTGAAGTGGACAGGAAGGCGTCAGTGGTCGTTCGGGATTTTGAAAGAGTTTTTGCGATATGAAAGATTAGATTAAATTAGTAGTAATAAGGCAAGATTAGTAGCGGTTACAAGAGGAGCATAGCCATGAATTACTGGTTTTGGTTGACTTTCCCCGCACGGAGCTCATACCGCGGGGGTTAACTCACCCACCGGGTTGTCCGCAGAATCTCACCAGAAATAACAGTCAACCAAGCCTGCTACCTGGACCTAAGTCATTTAAGTAATTGACATTATTCATTGCCTGCCAGAGTCGCGAATACACGTTAATCAGCTAACGACGCTTCATGGTAGTTGGATTGGAATGGTGCGATTGTGAGCTCGGGGTCTTTATGCGTAGAAGGCACGTTATTGTGTCAGCACTGACCGCCGCCGTGCTACCATGTCGGCGTTAGAGTGAAGTTTCTGTGGAACAAAGACAAAGCAAGTGCGGACAGAGAGTTCGACTCATTTTATTTTTGACCCACTGGCAATTTTTAAATACTATGTCAGTATGGTTGTTTTTGCTTCTTTTATTTCAAATCCACAAAGAAACCCAGCTTGTCAAGTTCTTTTCATTCTGACCAGAATAAGGGTGGCTTGTGCTTTACTTTCTAGTACCCTAGGCACGCGGAAAACTTAATGCATTAAACGGAATGGCAGTAACTTCACCTCTTCGCAAACCATCATCCCGAATGGCACCGTTTTTTCAACACGTCCGTGTTTTTAACAAGTCGGTGGAAAGAACGATGCCACGCAAGGATGATGATTGATGATGTTACACATAACAACACAGTCTCTTTGAAGGCACATAATCACCCGCGTACGGACAGGTACCGTCTAATACGTTGCTCGTTATCGTATACTAACTACGCTCACAAGTTGCAGGGATCGGTACACAAAGCTTTCGTATGTGGTCAAAATAATTCCGTCAAACAATCGTTAAGTCACATGTTATAAGAAACATGCGCCCTGTGTGACACATTATTTCTATCCTTCCCTTTCCTAATGTGGCTTCGGAGTGCCATAATCGTATAGGATCCATGTTTCATTTCCGAACGTCTTAGACGTTCTTCAAGAGAGGCTCAGAAGGAGGCCAACTTTAGTTCACACTTTTAGTTAGTGACTTTCGTGGAGGAAGGTTCCTGACTATAGGGTGAGGTTCATAGGCAGCCCGTGTAGCTGTAACTTTGTTAGGGTCTATACAATTATTTATCCTTTCTTTTTGGGCAGTTTGGGAAAAAGACGTTGGGAGCGTCTTTTTAATCATTCGTTTCCGTTTTAGATCGTGTGTATTGTTGCGCCTCGACCTGGGTATCGGAAGGAAGGGGCCCAGCTACAAAGAGATGAAGGTTCATTGAAGAACCTTTAGAACTGAGTTGGCTAAAGTTCAAGACAGAATGACCTTCGCCGAACAAGCGCAGGGCTTTTTGTCTATGTATAGTGGGCTGGAATGATGGTCCATGCCCATTTTCGTTTTCATCTCCAGAGAGAATGTCCATGGCGGTCGGTCGGTCAACGGTGACGATAACGCTATTGGCACCACAGTCGTAACATGATGGGCTTATCATTTGAAATTCCGACAGGCAGATCGCTCGGAAATAGCACGCCGCATCATAATAGCATCGTAATTGTTGTTGCTACCACTGAGCTGTCTTCACTCATTCCGACGTACGAACTCGCGTCATGCAACCACCGCTCCATCGCGACAACTTCTTTTCGGATTTCGATCATCAACGTTTGGACTCAACGCGGAATTCAACTAGTACCAAAGACGGAAACTACTATAGTGTTCTGAAACGACGCGACACTATACTGTAAACAAACCTAATGATATGTTCCTGAACATAGCTCGGCAGAAAAGAATCCAACTAACGACAATCTGTACAGTCGGGGGCAGCCGTCAGTGAAAGGCGTTACTGCGTCCTTGAATCGTATAAATGTGTGTGATCAACCAAGAAGTCAAATCCTTGAATGTGACGCAAAGGTATGGTCAACAGATGATACCGGATTATTTGAACACTGTTTAAGTGAAGTCGTCCTCGGTGTTCAGTCGGTAACGTGTTGGAATGCTGAGCCTTAGATCGCGGGTTGAATCCCGTCCGAGGACGGGATCGACGGTGCCGAGGACGGTGGCAATGTGGGGGAGGTAAATATTCCGACACATAGTGCTCGAAATCACATGTGTCGGAGATTTCCGGTGCACGTCAAAAGAAGCGGGGGGTCGAAATTATCGCAGTCCTACCCTGCGGTACGTGTAGCATGTCGCCACACAAATAGACCTTACGTGTAAATCTGCTCCCAATTTGATTTCTTTTTCTTTTTTTTTTTGAAGTGAAGAGGAATCCCGCCTCTCTCGTTTTGTTCATGTCAGCCTTCGTTTCTTCCCCGATGAAGGCACTTTGTGGCTACAGCGTAGCAACAGCGGGTCTGTCAATATTTCTTATCTTCAGCCCTTCTCTCCCATACAGATTTCGTTCCGTAGCTTACGTAACACTTCAGAGCGAGGAAACTCAGCGAAGCTCGCGGTCCGCTAATGGCTCGGTGAAAGCGCGTCCTTTGAGTCCGTACGGCACGGGAAGCATCCTTTTCGCTGCCCAGGATAACACCGCGGAATCGATATGAGCCCGTGACAAATCGATACGTTGAGCAGAAGCAAGAAAAGGGCACGCGTCTCTATTTGTCGGACGGTGTGAGGCGACAAATCACCGAGGCTGCATCGAGGCAGCAAACATGATAATGCGACGGCATCTGTTGTCAGCCTTCCATCAAGCCCCCCAGACCATATGTAATATTATGCAGCCATATGACGGTTGCTGTCAGCAATCTCTGCTTCGCTGGATTCGCGCAGTGCCCTTTGGAATTTCTTCTTTTTTTTTCTTTTTTTTTGCCAGCAAACTGGGCATTCGAAGCAGGAGCGGAAAAATCATCATTCAGGGAGGAAAATGAAGCGGATGCTGAAATCGTCGTCCGAGCAGTGGACCTATACTAAGACAGAGAAGGAAAGATATCACAGATAAGATAAGGATGGAATATAAGTTTCTGCTCTAGGTTATTGGAGAGTCTCCAGCTTTCGCTTAATACGACCTTCAGTTGTTCCACGACCGTTTATGCATAGTGACCTCCGGTTGAGACCATCCTTTCCTGAAACTCTAGTTGCGCGCAACTGCAATCTAACTGTACAATTCCTGTACAACATTTCACCTCTGTACATTTTGCACAAGCCTCATAAAAGCATCCACATTCCCGCATGCGACATTGGTTTCGCCCCCATCCTCATTTCCTTCTCGTCCAGTTCTCTCCACTGTACGTCACATCTGTCAGGAGAAAAAAAACTTGATACTGTTCTGGTTGATAGTGCCGATGGCTTTTTGGGATTTTATGCTGCAAGGAACATCCAAGAATTTGCTCACGGCGTTGTAGCTCACTCCAACATACTTGGCTTTGCGCTTGTTTAGAACCACGTTACAAATTACAAGAGATTGGTTTCCCACACACTAAGAATATTTACGCCCATTTAGGTGTTGAAGGGGTGTATTTTGCAATTTACACCTTACAGCCAAAAGCAGGACACCTATCCAGGTGCAAAGATGGTGTACTGTACAGCTTACACCCCACAGTCAAAATAGCAACACCTATCTTGGTGTAAAAATGGCTTACCGGCTGAGACAAAAGTTTGGGAAACGCACGAGCGGCGTCAACCCTCTGCGGAGCGACATTCTGCGAAACAGGGACGTCCACTTGATCAGAGGGGGGCCAGTGGCTGTTATCAGTTGCGATAAGGCTGCTTTCCATGCACATTCGAGGCCAATGTCAGCCATCCACCCCTGAGTGAAAGTGCCCATTTCAGGTTTCCATTTCCATTTGACACTGCATAGCGTTTAGCATTCCATTAGCCATCCACCCCTGAGTGAAAGTGCCCATTTCCGGTTTCCGTTTCCATTTGACACTGCTCGCACGTTTTCGACCGAACCTGTACACCACTACTCATTCATTTATGAAATTTGTTTGCCCTAGGTCCTTACAGAGTGTAATTAGGGTAACGACAGCGAACTTCTCGCTTAAAATGGAAATAAATGAAGTATCCTTAAAACTGTAAAAGTTCATGCTAAGAACAGAAGAAAAGACAGAAACAGTACTAAAAAAAAGAAAGAAAAATGCATTCAGTTTTCAGCACTCCTGTAAGCTGTGCATTGCAGTTTCTCAAATTCATTACAATGTTACAAGACTCCATACAGGGCCGCTTGCGCACACAATGAAAGGAGTGAGTCATACAGCTTACTAATAGTGTTACTGCGTGTGGAGCTGAAATAAAAAATGTAAAGCAATAGCATACCAGTAGTGACACATTTTATTATGACAATGGATCGCCCTTTAACGTGCATATTAATACGTATCAATATGAACACATCCCAGCTGACTGCTGCGTTTAACTTTTAGCTCATGCAAAGTGATTTTTGATGAGAAAATGACCCATGCTTCCTGTACAAGCTGTGTCTAGTCAGACACTCTCAGTGTGATGTCTAGACAGAAAGACAGAATCTGTTTAAACTTTGTGTCCATGCCTGAATAGTCAGGAATAAATTAATATATTCAAAATGCATGCCAGCATTTTACTTCTACCAGACGCATGGTTGTGGGTCCTCTGGTGGATGCACGCATAATGGTAGCCTGCTATGCAACACAGCTTCCTCTGATGGCTCTTGACTGTATATACCCACCCTTGCAGTTGAAGCACAGATCACCATCGGTCCATGCATCTAAAGGGTGTAATTTCTTACACCCCACGGCTTTTACACCAGGACTGGTGTAAGTTATCAAACACCAACTTTACGCCACAAGGAGTGTAAGAAATATTTCAATTTACACCCTTCTAAAGGGTGTAGATTCTTACACTCTACTGACTTTACACCGAATTTGGTGTGAGTTATCAAACTCCAACTTTACACTCAAAAAGGTGAGATATGTTTTAGTGTGCAGTCCGTGTTTGAGACAACATCATAACTATATTTAATGTAACCGTAGCAGAACAATCCTGGTGTCCAAATAAGGCAACACATTTTACTCGCAGGGCCCCTTTAGAAGCGAACAACATGTGTGAAACACCAGACAAATACATTGCGCCAGACGAACGAATGTACAAAGAAACGCCACGAAACACGCCCCCTCTGCGGTCACTCCAGTGCTTCCACAACCAAAGATCTTCCCAGAAAGAACACGCAGCAACGACCTCCCTCTGATTGCTCGCCTCTATTTTTTTTTCTTTTTTTCTTCTTGCTCCAAGCACGAAAGTCTCTCCGCGTTGTCATTAAGAGATGCTCATTCTTAGGGAAGATAGCAAAAGGCAGCATTTAATGGACATCTGCGGACGTCCCAGAAGAGAGAATATTAGTTGTTGACCCACGAAGTTGTCATTTATCACTCCCAAGGGCTTTCCATTGGAAGCGTTTCCCTCATCAGTCTCTGGGAGAAGAAGTCTGAGCACTCTGCCAGTAGTGCAATCCTCGTCAGAACAATGATGATGTATGTAGGAATTTCACCTTCTGGGCTTCTGTATACGTAGGAATAAATGAGAAAGAGTGTGTATGTCACTATGTGTGGACGGTGACAAGGATTGATGCTCAATGGGAGTTGCCGGTAGGAGGTTTAATTTCCTTGCAAGAGTGCATTTCGCAGGGGGCTATTTTTAGCGTATTCTGTCTCCTGTCTCTCGGAAGTGGACATGTGTGTGTGTGTGAGACAGACAGAAATGACATTAAGCGTGCGTTTAAATAAGTTGCCTCGTATGAACATCGATAAGAGGGAAGTGCGAGATTATGGCTGGGTCGAGCTCCAATGCAGAGTTGTTTTATCGGCAATGTTTCTGATGCAAGTACGTCGAGCTCATACAGAGGAGATTAATAGTTTAAGTGCAATCAAAGGATAATATTAAGGGTTAATAATTAGGGGGTTATAATTAAGGGATACAGCGTCTTGGGAGACGAGAGCAAGAATGTGTTCATTGAACTGTAGCAGCGGGTTTAGCAAATGCGGTCCAATGCGCGTGTTTTTTGTCGCTCGCCCCCTTTGCTGAACGAGATAATTATGAAAACAATGAGAACTAGCCCTGCTGAACGTCCTGAATCGTTGTCCTGTACCGCACGGCATATTTTCTGTTGTCTGGTCCGTGTACTTTTGGTGGGAAAGCGCGAGAAGGAAGGGCTTCTTGTTTTCTTTTGTTAACGTAGGTCCTTAGCGTGGATCTACGAAAAGTCCAACAACAGTACAAGCACTGTAAAAATACGCACAGATTCTCCTTCGTAAAATGTAAGACCCAGAAGAAGAGTCAAATGTGCACACTAAGAATATTTACGCCCATTTAGGTGTTGAAGGGATGTATTTTGCAATTTACACCCTACAGCCAAAAGCAGGACACCTATCCAGGTGCAAAGATGGTATACTGTACACTTTACACCCCACAGTCAAAATAGCAACACCTATCTTGGTGTAAAAATTGCGTACCGGCTGAGACAGAAGCCTTCTTCTTAACGTGTCATCTGCCTAACCTTTAAATGCGATGCCTATGATGAGCACGAGCATCCCTGAATGTACCATCTGCTTTTCGATCTTTGTCTTTTGCTCTTCCTTCTCTTCCATGTTACACAACTGAACAAAGTAAACAACCCACACTTGAAAATCTAGGTCAAGTTTAATTCAGACACTGGCAAACATTTCCCAAGTCAAATGCAAATGACCGCATAATCCTCAGGCAAGTACAGTCTTTCAGTTAAAGTTCTTAGGCAAGTTAGGTGAGCACTCTATCTGCTTGTGGGATTGTGAGCATGCCGTCTACTCCGCTGCATACTGGTGGGGAAGCTGCACGCCATAGCCGTAGAATGTCAAAATCGCAACTGAAGAACCAGTTGCCTTCGCTCAACTTTCCACGTGTGTTGTTATTCATATCATTTCATCACCAGCCCAACTTTGTTTAAGTACCTTATGTATAACTGCATATAAGTACGTTTTCTTTTACCACATGTTCTTAGTTTCATCAACAGAACTGTGTTTAGCGCATGCGTAACTGCACTTGCTGTTTTCCTTTTTATGAAGTGGACTTCTTTATCATATCCCACCTGACTGCTGCGTTTAACTTTTAGCTCATGCAAAGTGATTTTTGATGAGAAAATGACCCATGGTTCCTGTACAAGCTGTGTCTAGTCAGACACTCTCAGTGCGATGTCTAGTCAGAAAGCATCTGTTTAAACTCGGTGTCCATGCCTGAATAGTCAGGAATAAATTAATATATTCAAAATGCACGCGAGCATTTTACTTCCACCAGACGCATGACTGTGGGTCCTCTGGTGCATGCACGCATAATGGTAGCCTGCTACGTAACACAGCTTCCTCTGATGGCTCTTCACTGTACCCATCCTTGCAGTTGAAGCACAGATCACAATCGGCCCATGCACCTAAAGGGTGTAATTTCTTACACCCCACTGCTTTTCCACCAGGACTGGTGTACGTTATCAAACACCAACTTTACGCCACAAGGGGTGTAAGAAATATTTCAATTTACGCCCTTCTAAAGGGTGTAGATTCTTACACCCAACTGACTGTACACCGAATTTGGTGTGAGTTATCAAACTTTACACTCGAAAAGGTGTGATATGTTTTAGTGTGTGTATACGATGTTCCTGGACGATGCCCCTGGACGCAATAGATAAATTCACAGGCATCACGGACACTAATTACTACACCCTACTTACACTAACGCTCCTAATGACACGGAAGTGCACTGTGGATGAGAGGTGCACTAGAGCGGCCTTAAAGAACACGCACAAGGTTGCGAGTTTTTGTAATTCGTTCTGCATCTCAAACAGCAGGTACCCTATATCGACCGAATCCGACCGCTTGTTTCTCAACCAACCAACCCACACTCAGCCCAGATATAAACGTAAGTGTGTGTAAATGTAAACACTAGCGCTGTTCATGTTCAAAAAGAGAGCCTCTTTCAGGTACAACGCATTTCTGCGTCCCTCGAACAGATTCGGGTCATCCATCTTGAAGATTTGCGAAGAGCAGGAACAAGAGTATTTTGACACGAGTGCAACGGCGAAGAAACCGTCACTCGACGACGCGACGACGCTTTCTGCGGCCTTGTGCTACGAAAAAAAGAAAAAAACAGAAGAAGCGTAAAGACATCTGCTACGGAGTAAAAACAGACGGGACAAGAGGGTGTGTGTGTGTGTGTGGGCGGGGGGGTGATGTGTTGCCGTGAGAGGTAAAACGTGAGATACATTAGCATACGTTCTCTGCAGCGCGGACTGACATTGACAAATGTCAGCGCCACTTGACTGCGTTACAATGGCTTCCCGCGTGATAGGAATGACAACGGGATGCTGTGGCAATACCGTAAAGACCAAGAATAGAATGGAAATTTTCACAGTTCTCCCGGGAAAAGCGACTGATTGTTAGGATGCTCGGAGATTTTTCGCGAACCTCCTGCATGCGGTGGGCTGGTCCAGTGATGGAAGAATTATTCTAAAAGCTATCTTCCCGTAAAGTTGGTCGGTTGGATACGCGTTATTGCCGAGCTGGCGTGGTGGCATGTTTGTTCGGAGCGACCGTGCGTCCTGGGGCGACTTCGCTGGGAACTGTGCCCACATTTGGCTCACAGCGCCTGACGAGAAGCCAGGTGAAATACCCAACAACAACAACAACCAATGCATGTAGTGAAGATGAGCCAGGAAAAAGCACAGAAGACACAGCCGGTGCTGAAATTTAGTACATGGGTCCTTTCTTGGTCTCGACTCCGGAGAACGACAGAGAAAGCCGTGCAGTCGACAATCGGTGTTCAGTCGTTGCTTTTACATGCCCACGAGAGAAATAAGCGCTACAAAGAAGAAAAAAAACGAATGGAAAGAAAGAAAAGAAAAGTCACAGCATGAGCAATGCAACCACTTCCCATTGTTACGAAGGCCAGAGAACTGGAAAGAGCTGTTTGCGCGTACTGGCCTCGGTTTTGGCGACACCACCTACTTATCCTCTCATTCAGGACGCGAACCCCGCCCATAATGCCACTCATTTTGTAAGAAAGTAAAAATTTCTTGGACACTCTGTCTGCCGCGAGGGGTAAAACTAACAATATCAGGTATTTCTCGCTTCTCAATATAATATCCTCCCGCGGACAACCACTAGCTCTAACGTCACTGGTATGACACACGCGACACGTCTTTCAGCGTACGCGGCAAAGTGACTTCGCGTGTGCGACCCCATTGTGCCCCCCCCCCTTCCCTTCTGTGCCCCACTCTCACCCTCAACGCATTAACCTCATGCTTTGCTTTTAAAGTCATCTTTTGTGATCCATCTCATCATTCTTTCGCAGCTTGTTAGTCATCTTTTTTTTTTGTCGTCTTTGTCTTTAATCTACCTCATCCTTCTTTCATCATTTGTTAGTTTATCCTTTATTTCCTAATTCTTTTTCTGTTTATTTATTTCCTATTTCTTAATTTTATTTATTTATTTATCTATTTCTTATTCCTTCCTATTTCTTTCTTTCTTTAATTATTTTCTTTTCTTTTTATTTATTTATTTATTTCTGGAATGGCAAGCCGACGTCTCGTTTGGCTGACCTTTCCCCCGTTTTTTTTTACTTTTCGTCTAATAAACATATCCCCGCTCCCCATTTTGCCCGATATACCGCACGCGCAATACCACAACACCAAAAAAAGAAACATAAACTACACGTTTGATGCTTCCTTCTCTTTTTCAACTCCGCTGCCTCGAAGACTGTAACGAAAACAAGCGCGTCTGCCCCTTACATCTACTTCGGCCGTTAAACCGATTTCTTCTTTGTTGTGGCACTTTAGGGAATGACTTCTATGGGAGACTCTGAACAGAAATCTTCTGTGAGAGGATCTCTTATTCCTCTTCATTCCTAAAGTCCCTTCCTGATCGTCGTCATCCAAGTGTTTCATTTCTAACAATCCCTATTGGTCCTCGAAACCACGTGACTGCTCCCGCGGCAGCTTCTCCCGTAAGGATGCCCAGCGTAGAAATGTTACGGCGGTGTTGATTTTCTACGTGCCTATTACCCATTTGGCTGTGAAACTTGGAATGCAGGTTCACAGCGATGCAAATAACTTTCAAATGCATATGTCTCTTACATTTGTCCCCCGTACCGAGACAGTGTGTGTGTCACAAGTGTCACAACCCTTTTCAAGCCTCTCAACACCCAAGAACAACAACAAAAAGAGGCAGTTGTCAGAAATGTCCTGAAAGTGTAGTAAATTCATGGAATGTAGTTTAGCTTATGCTAGCGTAATGTACGGTAGCGGAATTCATCGGAAATCGAAAGCTTGGGTTCGACACTCACGGCAGTCTTCCGTCGTTCCTTCGGCCTTCAGCAGAATTTTTACTATGAGGTGTGCTTCACCTGCGAGCACACCATTCATGCAGGCAAAGCACGCTCTACAGGAACCTAAGCGTATTTCACATTTGGTCGACTCGCACGTCCGGCAGCGTTCAAAAATTGTCCGCAAAATGTCCCGAAAAATACTTTTTAACATTATAGTCCTCTAACCTTGAATATATTGATGTAAAAGAACCGAATAATTACAGGATATTTTAACCCATAATTCCCGGTAGACGTGTTCCAGGCAACAAAAAGTCATGCAGTAGGAAACGGCTCCACAGCTGTAGGTTCGCCGTTTCTAGCGCAATGTACGCATCGGTCATCTTATAGGAAGGGGTGATCCATCAGGGGAGTTATTAACACCGGACGCGATACATCATTTTCTTCATCACCAGGCCCGGAAGTTTTCTCAAGCACCCGCCTCATTAGGTACAGCGAGAGAAACTCACCTCAGAACATTTCTTCCTCTTTGTTCGCTGCAACAATCGGAAGAACTCAGCGGTGATCTAGCGTTAAGACTTAACTGAGCTGTCCAGAAGATAAGTAATTGCAATTCTCCGCGCAGTGGCTTCACGTAATACACACGAGAACAAAAGAAAAAGAGAAACATACACATCTCCGAGATACCTCGATTAATTTCATCCGAGTCAGTTTGAGTCTCCTCCCTGATGAAGAGCTAATGGTTGAAGGAGGCGGAAAGGCACAAATAAAAGTTATGAAGGAGAAATTGCGCTCAACGACTCGACGGTATATCGCCACCCCAAAACCCTGTATGCATTAGTTAGAAGGGATCAAGCACCATTCTTGCCTTTAGGTCAACACATCGCGTGGTAAACATATAGTGCAGTCTTCTTAAATAAACGGTCGATTTGGTGCTACGAGGCATAAGGTGGGGATGAGGCTATTATCCATTTAACGAAATAATGACAGGGACATACCCACTGAACACGCATAACAAGATTCTCTGCCGCTCTAACCCTTCCTCGATGCATCGACAATGCACATAAAACATGTAACAGCTTTCATCCCTCACGTCAGCCTATACTGCCTGAATACGTCGTAAACAAAGATAAGTGTCGAACCGGAACTGAACCGATCCGAAAAACGGAACTGTACCGCTATTTTTTCCCGAACCGGAACCGAACCACTATTTTTGTCATCCGCGAAATTAACATGAACCGGAACTAATGAAAAGAACTGTTCCGAACCGATGCCGGCAAACGGTTCAGAGTTATTTATTTTCTTATTTTTTTCTTCAGGCGTTTGCACGGGGATGATATGAAAAGTATGAAGGACACCTAGTCGGGGGCTAAAACTGCCTCATATGCTGCAGATGTGATTCGAAATTCAATCTACATGCGAATGTGGTACACGCTGCTCGTAATCATTTTGATCATGCGCTCCGTGTCTGTTTGGGTCACGCCCCAGCTGTGGGTCGTGTTTCTAGCTTTGTAACACAAAACTTATTTTCATTTCTTTGCGACCTTCACTCGCCTACTATAGGCCTCTGGCTATCGACCTGGTCACCAAAAGACGTAGACATATACGAATGAAACATGTACGCATTACCATTCGAGCTACCTCCAATGTTGTGGCAACAGCAAAAGCTAGAGAACTGCCTGTCGAGGTGCTGAGAAAGCAACAAATAGTGCGCCACTGTCTGCGTCTGCATGTGCGCCATGACAAGCACCCCCTGGCATGGAAATTGAGATGCTGAAGTTCTGACTTCTACAAAGCCATTGTTCCTTACCAGCGCAACTTGCCAAAAACACAGCCTCCAAGAGCGACTGAGCATTCCTCTTGGACTCTAGAGCTACCGCGGATTTGCATCTCATCTGATAGCATTAGGGAATAGCAAGCCCACACCGTGGCTAACCTTTCCCTTCCCCTTTTTCTTACTTTGCATTAAACATATCCCCCCCCCCCCCATCTCCGTGCCTGCGGTACACCACCCCAAGTCCACTTTGCCCACTGCAGTGCTGAGACAGCATTGTCTATCTATGATGGAGCGTCACTGTACACTCTAAGAAAAAAAAGGAGTACTTTTACTCCTTTTGGGGACTAAATGCATTGCCACAAAAAATAGTCCCTTTCGGGAGTAAATGCATGGGAGTAAATGAATGTCACAGAGTGGAGACTGCATTTAACGCGCTGTTTTAAGAGTCCCATGTACATAATTCGTGTGCATGCATGAAAATTTGTTGAAGCAAACCGTCAACCGTGATATATCGAGCGCACCTGCGCCATACATAGGGCGCAGTTTGCGAAGAAAGACGCACTAAGTGTTTCTTACTCTGTGTGGATGGAAAATTGCTGTGTTGGCTGAGTTATACAGCGTTATGCCATCAGACTGACCAAGGGCACATATTTACGTAGACTGTTGCATTCAGAAGACAATTCGCGAAGTTCAGTGGCAATTTGCAGTCCAGGGGAGTAAATGTCGGGACTAAATGACGGGTTGGGGGAGTAAAATGGGGAGTAATTGCAGTTCAGGGGAGTATAAGCTGCAATTACTCCCCGTTTTACTCTTTTTTTTCTTAGAGTGTAGCAGCACTGCTATTTTCACTGACGGATCGACGACGGCATCAGGCTCAGTATCTGCTTTTGTGGTTCCACTGCACAGGAAAGAGGGAATGGCACGACTTTCGCACAAAACATCTTCAACGACAGTAAAATTTGTAGCCATCCAGCTAGGCAATACAGGACGTAGTAGCACAACGGTCACCTGCCGAGTGGGTTGTATACAGAGGTTCAAAAGCTGGGCTCCAAGTCATGATTTCATTCTTGGGAAATGGCTGTATGACACTAACAGTTCGCCATATACTCCATGAATACGACAAATGTAGAGTCGCCAGCCACAAAGTAACTCTGCAGTGGATTCCTGGACATGTGGGTATAGGAGGGAATCCAGCTGCAGACGAGCTAGCGGACATAGCGCACCTATCTTCAACATTACATCCGGTGACATACTCAAAGTCAGATGTTACATCCTCATTAAGGTCATTGTCGCAGGAACTGTGTAGACGGCGATGGGTATAATTGCAGAGTGATTCGTCTCTGCTACGGCGCGTAGATCCGGAGCTGAAGTTCTGTGTTCCGTCTACGTTACCGCGCTCCGTTCAGACGTCTTTACACCGATGTCGGTTGAATATGCCTTAATGCCGTCATTTGGAAGAGCCGGCTCATCGAATTGTTTGGTTTGTGCAACGGTGGAGGATAGTGAGCGTATTATAATACACTGCACTAGGTATGCATCTCAAAGAGTTACACTGAAAGCTACACTTGCTCGACTAGACAGCAGGGTCTTCGATATAGTGAAGGTGTTGGGACTTTGGGCACCGAACACGAGGGATGCTGCCTTGGCGGCACTTGTGAAATTTGTTCAGGGCCGTGGGATGAATACAACCTTCTAGGATTCTCTGTGCATGATCTTGGGATAATTGTGAATAGTGGACTTCTGAATAGCGAACATGCGAACAGCGAACTTGCAACTAGAGCACATGATAAGTATTTTTGGGAGGTAGGGGTGGGGGTGGGGTGAGAGCTTATGTTAGGAGTAGAAGAACAAGTATGGAGACTAGTTCAATTGCTCCTCTATTTTCTTTACAAACAAACAAACAAAATCATTATTTGACTTCTTCTTGCATTCAACAACGCCGAGTTGTCATCAACTCATCGTGCATAATGCTTGAAGCCAAAACGCTGAATGAAACAGTTAATGTGTTCGTGAGAACACTTGCATCCTGTTCCGTACACTCCAGAATATTACCAGAGAATGTTGACACAACATTTTCTGCAGTGCGTTGAACCGTTATGAACCAGAATAAATCGACTCGAACCGTCGTTTCTGCGCTCCGGAACTGAACCAGAACCGAACCAATACCCCTGAACCTGAACCGAAACCGTAAATTTTTGACACTCTGCCAAAGTCAATGCTATGCGCATTGATGACTTCTTATTTCGTTGCAGCAGCAAGGCGCTAGCGTACCTTATTATAAGTCAGAAGGTACTATGTGAGTGCTAACACGCAAGAATATTTTTTATCACCAAGTTTTCCGTCATCAGCGTTTGGTGACTCTCATTCCAGCACCCTCATTCGAGCACGATTTCTCATTTAAAAAAGAAGAAACTTGCATATAAAACGTAAAACATCTCACGTAAAACGTTCTTACAAGAGCCTTCTAAACAGTACATAAACAGTAGCAGCATTTCTGTCAGCGCCTTTAAACCTGTGTCTATCTACGATCGCGCCCCATGATGACAGAGGAGGACGAAGAATCGACACGCTGGGTCTAGAAAAGCACGCGAAGCGCGATCCGTCCGAATGTGCAGAAAAAGAGGCTCTGATGTCCGATACGAGGCGAGGGTGCGTGCAACCTCTGGCGCTCTCATAAGGTCGCCCGCTAGATGGAGAGGATCGGAAGGAAATGAACCGTATATCCTCTTTTTCCAAAGTGTGCCTCTTTCGATGGTTTCTTTTCTTCGTGAGACGTGTGCCTTGTGCACGGTGGATGACGCTCTTCAGGGACGAAATCGGAAGACTGTCTGGAGACGCTCTGATTGTCATCAACAAACGTTGCGTTGTCGATGGGGCGATACGGCCATCAACGGTTAACTGTGCTCATCATGAAGGACTTTTGTCCAGGGGAATGCTGCAGATAGAATGCGTACTTTTCTTTTACGTCACCGGAACCAAACGGAATCCGCGTGCATGAAAGTCACTGTTTTCTTCCTTCTAAAGTCATCGAGTAATAATGCGTTTTTGTTAACTATCGCTTTTCTTGTGTGTTTGCATGTATATGTATAGGTAGAGAACGATATTCTCCAGAAAAAAAAGATATGTGGTCAAAATTCCTTTTACATGGTTATTCTAGCAAACGTTACACATTTCAATCGTACTATAAAAATAGAAGACTGGGTTTGGCCCATCTAAAACTTTGTAGACTGATAGCCCGTTGTCTGAAGTTTCATTCAAATTTTTTGTAAGTGCTATGGTCTTGTAGAAAGAAAATTAAAAATCAAACAAAATCTCGCCCCATGCATTTTCAATGGCCTATACCACACAAACACCGCCATTTTTTCTTGTGTCAGCTTCACATTCATATCACTTCACGCAGGCGGTGCTGCCTACAACGATGTTACATGCCGATTCTGATGTTATGCACCAATCCTCTTGTTCCAGTCTTGTTCTGTATACTAGTGCCACCTGTGTGTGGTGCAATGAAAATGAAGCGCACACGGGAGAAAATGGCGGCTTGTGAGTGAGATAGGCCATAGAAAATGCATAGAGTGGAATTTTGCTTGATATTTAATTTTTCTTCTAGAGGACCATAACGTTCACAAAAAAATTCCAACAAAACTTCCGACAAATGGCTGCCAGTCTGCAAAGTTTGAGGTTGGATAAACCACGTATTCTATTTGTACGATGCGATAAAGATGTGTAACGTTTGCTAGACTAACCCTGTAGGTACTACCCATTGTTCCTGGAAACACAACGCATCCCAATGTCGTATGTCACTTCTTTTCCGCGGATGAGGCATCAGTGGTGCACAGAAAGTGTGGAACTCATATGTAGGCATAAATAGTTTTCATCCTGTTTATGACGCGATGTTCACCGAAGTCCGCCAGAATGGACGCTGTGCTTCATCAGCAACAAGGGGAGACAAGGCCGTGTTGATCCGTAAGACAACGTTAGAGAATGGAGGGGCAAACTTAAAGGGGCACTAAAATGCAAAAACAAGTTGACTTCAAATTACGTTACACGCATTGTTGACTTCGAACTTGTTGTCATAATCCAAAACTTTGATTCCGTTACGAAGCTACAATCAAAATTATACCGGACTCTTCCTTGCTTCGGCGCTAACCAGTGAAAGACGTTTGAGCACGTGAATCTGTGTTTTCAGTTCATGCCGCGCGTGCGCCTTGCGAAGCGCACTGGCGTCGCTGTCCGAAGGACAGAAGATAAATGTTGTCAGTGGAACATTCGCGAGAACTGTTGTGGGGTACAATTTAGTGAATCGGTATTGAAAAATGCAGCAGTGCGCATCATGCCGCGCATATACGGAACACTACTTCGAACCCGTTCCAAATCCACACGCTTAGGATAGGTATGCGGGCGCTTCTCCTGCCGCCTGATTGGATGCCGCCAATCTTTGCCTCCTAGGAATTCCATTCGTTGCCGCCAAAGACGGCTCTGTTTTGATTGCGTTTTTCTTCTAATCGGTAGCGTTGTGTGAACTAATTTTGTTTCAACTGTACTAATTGAAACACGGACTTTCATTTGAGAGTAAGTTGTTTTTGCATTTTAGTGCCCTTTTAATCAAAGTAATAGCACAAGGTATTCTCCCAGCCAAAAACACTGTTCTTCTTGTTTTCTTTTTCTTTCGTGTTTCTTATGACTGTCTCGGAAAGCGCGAAAATGCAAATTGAGTGAGTTTCTTTTTCTTCTTTTTTTAGTTTGCGCGAGAATACGAAAGTAATAGTCGAAATACGGCAGTGGTCGAAAAAAGCCAAGCAGCGGCGGGATTTGATCCACGCACCCCTCGATTACCGGTCAAGTAATAAAGTAAGAAATTGTAAGTAAATCCGATGGATTGATTGGTTGATTGATTGATTGCGTGCCGAATAGCAGCTGACCTCGCGACAATTTGGAAAGACATTTATGAATCGGACATAATTTCAACAAGAACACTGACAGGCGTCGCTTTGCCCCAAGTTTGTCGGTTACACGTTGTTCTCCTCACGATGCAAACGAGCACGGGACAAGATTCGAGGAGTTCAGCAGAGTTGGTTTGCTGTGAAGTGTGCTTCACCTATGAGCATATCGTTCATGCAGGCAAAGGCAAGCGTAGTTCACATTGTGTCGACCCGCATTGATGCGGGTCGACACTGGCCGCTCCTGTGGCCGCTGTCTGATGACCATCTTCGAGCCCAGTTGAGAATTGCCACTGCGGTTAAGCTATCAGTGAACCTCGAGAATCTGGTGAGGAAGAAGAGGCCTCAACTGTCGTCAGCACATCATTAAGAGCGCGTCCTCCTGTAACGTACTACAGGCAACGTACTGTGACTTAACTACCCTTCTCCACGCGGTTAGTTGAGCGAACGGCCTCTCGTCATGGTACGTAGTATGGCGCACCAGACTTGCAGTACGAGACTGCATCATCGACAATACATCATCATCTACCACTATACCATCGACAATTCGTGGCTCTACTTTGCCAGGCAACTATGTTCATGAGCGAGGACACAGTGGTCAGTCAGTCTGACAATTAACTTCGCCACCTGAGTTTCGTAACATGCACTGAAATCTCAGCCCACGGTACATCGGACTTAGCGTCCTCCGCAGAAGGCCACGTGTACGAATCTTGTACCCTCCCACCAAGATGATCGCGTCCTCGACCGGGCTCAAACACACAGCCTTGGTGGTGATGAAAACGAAACCGGCTTGCCGTTGTTGGCCTCACATAACCTTGGGAAAGTAGTACGCCTGTCACGCACTCGTGTGGGGTATTAGAGAAACAATGGGCACCCGTGTGCCGTGGGCCTAAAATAGAAGAGAACAAATCATGAACCAACAATGCGCACAGCGTCGGGGTCTTTTTTTTTTTTCCTACGGAATGAAGTCTTCAATGGGGCTGAGTGTCGTCCCGTAACATCTACATCGCAATCGACAATCAGATTCAACAGGACGGCACAGCGAACAGGTAGCTCCAGGATTTTTTTGGCCCTTTTCTTCCACGCGTAGGACGCCACCCTGATCCCGTTAGCAAAACTGACGCGAAAGACATGTGGCCGCTCCTTTCACAGATGGCGCCAATTGCCGTGCTGTTCGAAACCCCAATATCGACCAGAGAGGACCGGTCCAGGGATGTGGCGACAAGATGTTCCCCTGCCCCAACCACAGTCAAGTCTTTCACGCAACTAACTTCGTGAAAAGCGGAGTACGTGCTGCAGGTTTCATAACATGGATGTGTTTGAACTTATGACACCTCTGGAGCACACTCCACGTGTTCCACTTAGTGGAAGATAAACTTGCCCTATGTGTCAAAAAATCAGTGACGGAAAGAAGATGTTTGTAGTATCTACAGATGAGTAAATGGAGAACGTTATTGCCCTTTGTATTTGGTTCTTAACATGTACGCGACTGTTCGCGAAGAAGGAATTAAAAAGAAAACTGTGTCAAGTCGTGGAGCCTGAGACGCATATTGTTGCAAGATACTGATAGCACTTCGTTCTTCCAGAAAACGCCTTTGCGACTGACTTGCAGCGCGAGTGCCCTCTGTTTCACTATTACTAGCTTTGTTCGCGTTCATTGATGTGCCAGTGACACTCTCCATGCCACGCTCTACCTTTGGTGATCAAGGCAGTTGACGAATTCCTCTATGGCAGTCAACACGAATGCGTCCGAGGCTTCGGCTGTGCAGACGATCTTATAAACAGCCCTAACACCGTTAATGACTTGGATGGCATTGATGCAGACAGTAGCAAAAGCGGATGACGAAAGTACTCCAGGGTACAAAATGTTTTGTTTATTTATTTATCTATTTGAGTACCTACATTCCCATGATAGGCATTACACTAGAGGGAAACATGATATATCATAACAGTATAAAGCAATATGTAATAAGCACACGTCATGATGATCAGTATACAAATCGGTGAGAAGAAAATAACCTTGAATAGAACGCATGTACAGATATAGCACATACAGTTTCGTCACATAAAGCATTCCAAGCGGATATTGTCCACAGGAAATATGAGTACTTAAATACATGAGTACGGCAAACATAGTCTCGCACTTTTTTGCAAAGATCAACTCTGGATGAAACAGAAGTCGGTTTGGATAGGTAGCTACAGAGGTTCAGACTAGCCGAACGATGATATACAGTGTAAGAATACAGCAACTACACTGTTCCCCGGTTACGAACAGAATGTGGGGCTCGTGCCCCGTTCCTCAGCTTCTTTATTGTCTCCCCTGGTACCCTACATACAGTAGTTTCAATATTAGATTCCTTGTGCGAACAGACAAGGGATGCCACCCCAATAAGCATTCACACTCGATACACTGTCCCGAGCCCAGACTCGCGACTCCCGGCTCCCCAGGACTCCCGGCCATACCGAGAACATACAAACCGTGCAGCACTATTTTGCACTCGTTCCAATTGATTAATGCATCCAACAGGGGTGCCGAAGTGGCGGCCGGCGGACCGCATGTGGCCCGCCTGGGGTTGCCATACGGCTCGCGTGGCCCCCGAACAACAAATTGAAAAATATAAGGCCCAAGGTTCAGTAACGGTCGTGGCGTTATCGTTGGACCTCTGTACTCGTGCAGTTTATCTTTCGTTACTTAGTGATAGAAAACTGTTGCCACTGGCCTTTAACGGCCAGGAACGTCGAACTTTGAAGCCTTAATCATATGATAAAAGGTTAAAAGTTCCACGTTCCCTGTCTGTCTCTGTGTTGCTTTCGTCGTCTTCGCTGATGACTTTCTAAACCTGTCCCTGCGTCTGATTTTTACTTTACTGATATTACTGATATCCTACCGATATTTCTTAGCAAACCCTACATGGCCGATTTGTAATATTCGTGCCTTCAATGCCACAAGAAACGGACCGGTTCAGTCGCAGGCTTGGTGGATCTCCGGAGTGAATTCGAGCAAAGATTCTTAGAGTGCAGGACACCTGGAACTGAGCTTTGTGACTCGCCATTTTCCGCAGTTGTTGTCAAACTCCGTGATGTTTAACAAATGGAACTGATTAACCTGCAGTGAGACGCACCGAGAAGAACAGGTACGTATGTTGACACGGATAACCCTCTCCATGGCCGGTACAACGTACATCTAATCATAGTAATTCGTGGATTTACGTCTTGAGACAACTGTGTCAGCATACGTCTGCGAGCAGGCCTTTTCTGTGCTAAGCCCGAATAACTCAAACTTACGCTCATAACTAACAAACGTACACCTAAACGCATTCCTTAAGATCGCAATTGCGCAATCACTTTCACAGGATGTTGGCGCAATAGTTAAAAAACAAGAGGTGCCATGTTTCCTCATGGTCATGACACCGCAAATAAAAAGTATTGCTGACCCTGTGATTGAGCAACGCTAAGTAACCCAAATATATACTTTGATGTCGTTTTAAGTTCTGTGGTGTGTCATCTGTACCGAACACAGGCTACCCCAAAGCCGTGGTATGCGGTCCACGTCGTTCCTCCATGGCTCAATGCGGCCCGCGGACAGGAATGAGTTCGGCACCCCTGCAATACAAGCATACTCAAGTATGGGTCGTACAAACGTGAGGTAAAGAATTTGACAATGAAAAAATGGCTAGGAAGCAAGCGAGCTGGTGAAGATGATGCATAATGTAAAAAACTTCTTTCATAACTTCTTGTGGGAACTGTGTCAGCAAACCTTCCGTAATCCTCGGTCCGGCCTTGAACGGACTGCTCGTTCCCCTGAAATGACCTCCTATTTTGTTCTCAACTGGTGTTCCCTTCCCTTCTGTTTGTATATAATTCTTGTTTTGTGAAGTAAAATTTTCAGCTGTGTTTGAGACTTCGTGTGTGTCTTTCCCTTCGTGTTCCCTGGTCTCGGGGGTTTTTACATTATGTAAAGAATTTAAGTGGTGCGTTTTCGAAGTTGCTAATAGGTAATATGCAAAATTACTTTCACGTAGGGCAACACTGGTTAGGACTTTTTGGTCGGCCATCTTGGTGGAGTCAGGATTTGGGAGTTGCGTATGGGACGCCGGCCGGTTCAGCTGGCGGCCGAAATGACTGAACTGCGACGTTTCCCTATGTATGATGACAACATGTGGAAAAACGACTTATGCGCTCTGCCACACCTGTCAGAGGATAAGTTAGAGTTTTTGTGCTCTTTCGGCACCGCCGTGACGGTAGCAAAAGAAGTCCTACGCCTTCGCCGTGGAAGCGTACACACTGCCTTCTTCACTACTCACGAACAACTGTGACTCGAGATACGTGAACTGCTGTTTTGTAGTGGAGCACCTTGTCCACAATATTGACTAGCACGCGCAATCGAGCTCGAGCAACCGCCCGGTATTCGGTGTTTAGTGCATGCGCCATTCACGTGTGTTCGAAGTGACGGCTGTTTTCCTTCTTCACCACTATACGGTAAAATGTGCGTCCGCCGAAGTTTCTCGACACACTTTTGTGTATCGTACGCTATACGTAAGGGCTCTTTCTATGACGTTCTGAGTTAAAAAAGAAGAGAAAAGCAAAATAAACAGACTGTGCCATCAGCGCAAGGATGTGAAGAGTGTGTTGGTTGAAATTACACATAGCTATTAACGAGAAAGACAGAGGCGGGCACGGATAGCCCGTGTCCGTCTGTCTTTTTCTGTCATCGTGTGCTATGAACTTCGTGTGACTAAGTTACATCTCGCTTGATGGCAATAATCTACTTCTTGTTTAGTGTCTCACCATTTGGAAAACGGTGAAAGGACACCTACAGAAGACAGAACACTGTTAGCATGTAACATGTTTTGCGTGCCAGCAAGGCTCGAGGAGAACAACAATTGTATTTATTATTTCATTCTGAATAAGCTGCCCTTGTGGAAGCCCTGTTTGCGCGATCCATCCACAATGAGGTCCGCACATGAATGCCTTAGTTAACACAGCATCGCAACATTGCGCGATCGCAAAATTCCCCTCCTATTCAACACCTATCTTTTCATTCGCGTGCGTCACGCGATACGTGACCGTTATGCGCGATCGCTCGATCATAGCCTCCTATATACTCAATATAAAGGAGGCTATGGCTCGATGAGAGCAGCAGACGTTCTGGGGAGAAGCTCAAGTACAGTTGGAAGACAAAGGCACAAGCTAACTGACACACAAGACAGCACGTAACACAAGTACTAGCTGTTTTTCTTGCTAGTCCTGTTTCCTTATGTTCGGTATTATCAACGTACACCACCCTCATCACTTAAAAAAAAAAAAAAAACGTGGTATACTGCGTGCGTACCATTCACTGCATTTCACGGCCGCTTCTAGGGTTACTGCCAGGCACACTGAACAGAAGTGAGTGATACCAACCCAGTTCCCGTTGCAGTCTTTGGTTCCACGTTTACACAACGGAACGCAGCAGTGCGTGGGCATTCTTGTGTCAAAAAATAAATAAATAAATAAAATAACTAAAAAAAGGTATGATCCCGCAGTGTATGTGCACGTACAGGACGATACATGCATTACAGCAGCAGCCTAACGCGCGCGTTTCTTGACTCTACCAATATGGCCGCCCTAGTTACAACCGTTACCATGAGATGGCGCGTCGCATTATGCATATCTCCTATTAACATTCTGAAAGCGCGACTCGACTTGGTGATTACGTACCGCACATGAGTATGCCATTTTAAGTTCCTGGAAAGGATGACTCCCAAATATTTGTATTCTTCGACATTTTGCAACACTATACGTTACCTAATGAATGAGTGGTCGCCCAGGGGTTTTCGCTCCTAGTGAAAGACATAGGCACTTATTCGAGTTCAGTGGTAACTTCCAGTCAATAGACCATTTATAGATCTTATCAATGTCACATTGAAGAGCAGCAGCGTCCTACTAACCACGAATTTCTCTGTAAATTAAGCAGTCATCCGCAAATAGTCTGGTCCTTGAAGAAATACCATCACTGAATCTGTAATGAAGACAAGAAAAAAGAGTGGTCCAAGGACCGACCCCGGAGGCACTCCCGACTTGGTGTCACACATTAGAGATTCAGAACGATTGATTAGAACACATTGCGCATGTTCATCAAGGTAGGCATTCATACACGCAAGCACATCAACAGTATTATTCAGTTAGGAGAGTTTATACAACAACAGTGGATGAGAAACAAGATCAAATGCTCTCATGAAGTAAAAGAGAAAAAAAAAAAGAACACTGCATCCGTTTGCATAGAAATATCAAATGAGGACGATAAGTCAACATCAAAATCACCAAGTTTATTGCCTGTATCCTTTGTGAAGCAGCTGTAGAAATATGTATATATAAGAATGCATGTATACATAAATCTGTGAAAAGAAACTTCACTCGGACATACGATAGTACGGTCACCGACAATAGAATGATAACTCCTCCCTTCCCTCTCAAAACTGTGTAACAGGGAATAATTCTGAGGAAGTGTGTAACACATAGGGGAAGAATAGGCTCTCCCACTTCCAGAGATAGAGAGTTGTTCCAGGCACACATAGGGGAGTGCACTAAATACCGAGGTGTCCCATATGAGAGGTTCCAGAGGAACAAAACACGTTAGGCTAGTTGGTATAGATAACTCATGGTCGAAAGCGCACAAACCACTGCGCCTGTGTTATTCCACTGCTTCTATATCGTTCATCTCTACTTTTTTAGCCTCTAAAGGGTCTTGTATATAGTTGTAGATACTTGACCTTCATCTGTACAATGGACACCATCAACAATCATTCTTATATGTGTATTCTGTATTGAATTGTGTTTTGTGTTTGCGGCTACATGGCTCAGTAAAAAGTTATGTAAAAAAAAGTTGCCCTCGGTAGCTCAGTCGGTAACGTATTGGCTTGCTAAGCTCATGATTGCGGGTTCGATCACGCACTGCTTCACACCACTTCCATTGCTTCCAGCACCGTGTGTCGGAGATCTCCGGCGCACGTCAAAAGAATCCGAGGTGGTCGAAATTATCCGCAGTCCCTGCGGCGCGTGCAGCATGTAGCCTCACAAATATGCTGACTCACCTTACGTGTAAACCTACTCCAAATATATTTTCTTCGCTTCGTCCGTGTGTTTTGCGCGCTTTCGACCATGAGTTCTAGAGGAAGATGGTGATAACGATGCTTAGCGGGCAGAGTGCCAGAAACTATTTCGCAATAAGCAGCATACGTCGACTTTTGCATCCCTCTTCCTGTACGGGCCCGAGACTGCATTTATCCATATTTCTTTCGCAATACCTCCCCCCAACCCAAGGAGCTACACATAGATTTTAAATCATCCAAAATTATCTATATAAAATGGTTCAGCAGGGCGAGGTGGTACTCCAAAACTTGCGCGTCAGGGCACCTGGATACGACTGCCAGTAGACGTAAGTAGACGGCAGCGTACACTTTTCTGTCATTTCTTATCGCTGGCGACGCACAGGAACTTTAGCGGCTTTAATCGAGTTAAAAGGTTGATGAATAATTCCGAAAATGAAATCCCAAAAGGGAATGATATTAAACTACGCTTATAATATCTCTATTGGTAACAGGCATATAGTAGAGGAAAGGTTCCACGTGTGCCTCGAGAGAAATCGGCCCGTTCAGCGAGGCCTTGAGACAAAAAATATCTTCGACGTAGACATTTTTTTATATGAAGCACAAGGAACATTTACGTTTTCTTTCCTTGGGGGGAAGCATGTGCGGTGCACGTGTTTGATGCTGTCTGCAGTCGACAAAAGGTAAGAGCTAAAGGTATAAGATAGAAATGTAAGAGCAACAGGGGTGGAATAATGAGAAGTAAGACGAGGGACAGAAAATAATAAAACGCTCGGGATGGTTTCTAAAGAGGATCTCTACAGGAACGCGGGAATGCTATTCGAAATACGTACCGTTCCGCTAGGGATGGTAAGGATGTAGTTAACATCGAAACCACATATGGAACACGAGTGTTTACTGTTAGGGGAAGTCCCTCAGGACAAGAGCCGCCGATGTTTTGAACAGAGACTGTTTCTTTTCTGGGCACCGTCCTCATCATCGTCGTGATATTTAAAGGGTTAGGAATGACCCGTTAAAGTAGCACAGAAGTAATTTTTAACACAATGTTCTCTTTGTGTAAAACTACTAAGCACGCCAGTAAGATGCACCATAAGAATTAATTCACCCCATAGAGTCATATTTATCGCAGAAATTGACTTTAAAGTACAACGCACAAAGCGACCGTGCGCAACGGCGGTAGAGAGAAGTACCAGCCTGTGATCTGCCTGGGGTCTCGTGCTGACGCTACAGGGGCCACGCTCGCTGATTGGTCCAGAGAAATGTTGTCTGCTACTCGGCTGTTCGGGGTTCTGAAAAAGCATTGCTCCTGGAACTGACAAAACTGGTTTATGGCGGCAAAGGAACAGGGCGCTGAGCCCCGCTGACCTGCGAACCAGAACGAGTTGCCTCTGTAATGTCATCAGTCACGTGGCATCATACTTCGCCTCCTCGTTATACCCCGAGTGGCAGAGAAGAGTGAACGCGCGGAGCCATGTTTATGCGAGTTTTTCTTCTTTTTTTTTCTGGGAAGCAAATTGCACACATCAAAACCTTTCGTGCTATTCGGTAAAATTACACACACACTTTCATCAGACATCTAAAATCTGAAAATTCTCTGGATGGCTTCTCTGTGCTCCTTTAAAGTATCGTAGGTATGGCAGGTAGGTAACTACAATACCCATCAACCTATAACGCGTCATCCCTAAACCTTTAAATAACATGCCAATGATGAGGACGGTGCCGAGAAAAACAACAGTTTCTGTTCGAAATATCGGTGGCCCCTCATGGTGAGGCACTTCCCTTGCCGGTTCACTCGATTATCTACCCTTCTACGTGTGTTTACTTTTTTGTTTTAGGTGATAGAAACCGAAGAAGTAGATAAAAAAAGAAGATGTAAGAAGAATATCGTAATCTCAGAGGATAGATTCGCAGCGGATCATCGCGGCGAATGCTGCATAAGACAGTCTCAGCAATCTGGAATTGGAACATTTCGATCAAACGATATTGGGTCGAAACTCGTGCAACTGCTCAGAATTTCGACCATAGCTAAATGTTCTAAAACGCTGAACTCCAGGCTAGACTTATTCGACTATGGAATTTATCCACCAGCTTGCCCGTACTCACGCTGTATTATCTCTGATCTTAAACATCCCTTAGGGTGTAAATCTAATCATGTTACCATTTATTTAAAAGATCCCTTAGTATATTGCCGTATGTTTTTCTCAGAATGCGGTGGAAACACCTAAACGGTTTCACAGGCAGTCACTCTGACCGGCTTGAAATTTCGGCGGAACTCTCTCTGAGGCTTCCAGATTGTGGCACCGGACGAAACAGCTAACTTACTGAACTTGCCATTTTCAAGCTGACGCTTCTTATGACCAATCACTTCCACTCTGAAATGTCTCCGACGCGCCGCATTTTGCGTATTGCTACCGATAGGGATGAAATTGCCGTTTCAATCGCGCTCTCTAAACCGTAGCACTGAATGTAGCCCAGAGGCCGGGAGTAGTAATTTTTAATCATTCTAACGCACCGGCTAGCAGCATATACATGTGTAGTGGCGCTGCAGTTCGACCGGCAGCGATGTTGAGAATGAAGACTGGCGAGTCTCGTGAGCAGCAGTTGAAGTGACCGGACTACGTGGGTACACTGTTTATTACACGGAGGCCAGAACCCGAACCCCTGCTGCCTAGGAGCTGCTCACGAGACTCGCCAGTCTTCATTCTCAACATCGGTGCCGGTGGAACTGCAGCGCCACTACAACATCGACAATAAAACTTGACGTTTCGGGTCCCATGCGGGCCCCATTCTCAGAAACCGTAGCACGCCTACACACTGAGACACTAAAACTCAACTGGTGTATTTGCACCAGCAGTGAATTTCTCAGACGCGAATTTTTTCATTCCATTTTTCCTCGGTTTCCACAAAAATGGAGCTCAAGTCAGACAGGCGTTAACGTTTATTATTATCATCAGTGTTGTTATTAGTACCAATTATTACGCACATGCAACTTGAAACAGTCTCGAGCAGACTCCATATAGACGCTTGACGTTCTATGCTCCGATATATCTCCGTGATACACCTTGATGTCTGCGTATCCATCAACATCCGCGAAAAGTTTCATCAGTACTGAATAATATGTACTTAGTATTAATCACCATTACAGCAATGGGTGTATTAAGGAGGTTTTGCGGTGTTGATGATGATTACAGCAAGCTTAGCAGAAACGAAATGATGGCGTTGCGCCATGACATCACAACACCAGGTGGTGCAGCGGACGACATCACATCACATCAATCGCATAACCCACACATGACATCGTGCCACCTGCACTACCGCCACTAGCCGGCGCGATAGTCAATCGCAGGAAGAGGGAAACAAATCTGTGACTGCGCGCTTCTCGTCATTCTACCAGACTCTGTACAATGGGGCAACCACGAAAAGTGCGCACGCCATCTGAAGAGCGAGATTGGAAAGCGCAGCGCGTCGTACACAAAGTGGAGCACAACGAGAAGCCGGGCGTGCCGCGAATAGGAGAAGACGAGAAGACCCGGAGGTGAGACAATGCGAAGCGCCAGCAACGACAAGCAAGCGAGAAGACCCGGAGGTAAGACAACGTGGCGATCCAACCAAGGCGATCACGGTTACCTCGGCTTGGTTCCGCGGTCGGTCGGTCCGCCACTCTTCTTAAACGTGAGCACGCATTTCTTCTTATCTTCATATTTTTATTCTTTATCGCAGAAAGCATATGCAGAAAGAAAGAAAGGTGCAAGCGTGCTTTGTGGACGAAATGCCTACGCTACGCCACCTAGATACAAAAGGCCTACTTATTGCCTCCTCTCCCTCCTTGGCTACGTGGACATATAAAGCAAGAATTCGTCTGCTACTGCGATTCGCCGTTCTGCGAATTCAGGAACCCGCAAATGATTGCAGCTAACTTAGAACCTGTAGACCTGAATCTGTAGACAAAGGGTGACCACACGCTTTCCAGAAAATCAGTCTTGAGAAAGATATGGGACCGTTTTGCGCTTTAGTTTAAAGTTGTCCCATTTAGTACACGGGGACGTTCAGTCACTTCTCGCAGACGACGGTGTTCGTCTGCATTGTTACGACCGCTGATGGCACGTTCGTGATTGGCTACCACCGTCGAAAACATGCTCCTGATTTGCTAATTCTTAGTTGTTACGTCAGGTCGACGAGTAAGCATGTGCATAGCATGTGTGCTGTCGTCGTTGTCGTCGTCAGAGGCAGAAAGAAAGTGAATTGCACCACATCGTAGAAAACAAGGCGCGTGAAACGAATGACGCGCAGAAGTATATTGCACGGTCCCACATTTTCTGTCCAACCTTTTCTCGTCTTCCCGACCTCTATTGTCGCTCACTGAATAAAGGAAGTGTGAAAAAAGCTGGGTATGCGCGTGTGGTGAACACAACCGCGAAAACATTGCGCCTCCACGCGCGAAGACGATATCGCTATCGCTGCCACTTCTTCGCACACTGGGGCGAAAAGGCGTACCTTGCATTTTAGTTAATTTTTACTTTGCTCACGTTTTCGCCTGAGAAGACAGACTTCCCGGCAGTAAGCGCCACCAACCGGGGAAGTGACGATGTACTCGTGTGATTCGGTCGAGTGACACAAAAGAAAGAGCCGCAAGTCTTCAAAAATGTGAGCACTGAAACTCGAATCGAAGGATCGGTTTCCGACGCGTGCATACAGCACTCTGAAACATCTGCACCACCAAAGCGCAACAAAAATCACGTCGGGACATCATGTTAGCGGCTGTATTAGCAGCTAGAATACGTCATTCGCAAAATGCAAGACGCACATCTCTTGGTTGCACATCTCTCAATTAACCTCCCCGCGCGGCTACATAAAAGAGTGTAAAGAAAAGTCACCCTTTAGGCGGGACCGTTTGAACATCATCGACTCTCTCGTCCCTTGCGAGGTCCTTCCTGCTCTGACAGTGAACCCAAAACTTCCCGCGCGCGAGTGAACCCACCGGGAAGCAGGCGCCTCCTTGCGGACGAGTATAGCGCAGGACCGGCGATGGCGAGGCGCGGTCCAAACGGACGCGGCACGAGTCAAACATCGGTCGCGTGTGGGAGACGCTCTGGCCCGCCGTTGACATAGAACTCTGCATGCATTCTTTGGATTGCTGACGACAGTAACGCTCATGCCAGTGTGCAAACTGCAAGCGTGAATTTTGTGACGGGCTGTTCGGAACACTGGGTCACGGACTGCATTCCCCTCTCCCAAGAACGTGAGTGTTCAAGTTTGTTTGCAGGGACTTTGGGTAGGGCATGAAATAAAGAAAAGGTGTTTCTTATTCGTAGTGTTGCGGGCTTTCGGGTACCTGAAAAGGCAACACAGATGTGTTGACCGATCAGTGACGTTCTGGCATTCGGGACTCTGGGAAGGGAAGACGGGGTGCACGTCGTAACTGTGCGGGAGCAGCATTTTTTTTTTTTTTTTTTTTGCGGTACGTTAGGAATTTGGGCGGTAATTCAAATGAGGAGGGTGCAGACATATAATGAAGGGCTACTGTCTTTACACATAATTTACTGTTTCTTTACATATTCTTTCCTTCATACGAGCAAGGTTTTGCCCCGCCACCTCTTGTGCACCTTCAACGTGCACCAGGAAATTGTTGCCACCTTTTTTACCCGAACAGGCATTGTCTAGGTTCACTTCTGACGCCCACTGTCCACTTCCGCGCAGATAAATCGCACTGTCATAAAATAATGGGTTCTACGTCTAATCTAATGCAATGCCCGTTGATTCCCTAGACAACACTGCACAAGGCAATCTTTGCCGTATTATCGTATGGGCAAGGTACACCGACCCGATTCAGGGAACTACTTCTGCGAGCATCTAAAAGTCACTTACCCTTTTTCAGGCAGCCGTAAAACGAGTACGAAGAGCCATAAAACCCCGACACTGGGGGCGCACAGAACGCGCGGCCAGCCTGCAAAAAGAGGTTAAAGTTACAAAGTGCACTTTATTTGCACTTATCTATATTGTAAGTTAATTGATAAACGCTCATCGACAACTTTACTTTGCACAGTAAACTATTTGAACAGTGAACAGTAATCTAAACAGTAAACTATTCAGTATTCAGTAAACTATTAAACCAGTAGACAGTAAACTATTCGGAGATGATTATGGGAAAGATGATGTGAGAGAGAGTGTGTGGTAGTTAAAATCTATCTACAGGTATGAGCGATGAGATTGACGAGGATAAGAGAGAGAAGAGGATGACGACAACAAGCAAGCTAGTGTGACAATGTGTGACAAAAGTGTGACAATGAGATATTTACACGAGTTCAGTGATATTGGATAAAAGCGGAGCAATGCTTATCATCACCATGGTTTTGGCGCTCTATGGCCTTTGTTGCCTTTGTGCCATTAAACACATCAATCAATCAATCAATCAGTAAACTATTCAGAACTTTTCGATGCACTTGCACGAAAATGCAAGACCAAGACGTTGTCGCATCAAACCCCAGCACCGGACGTGCTGTCTGAATAGAGCCCTGTACTATGTGCGGATATAAGCGGATAAAGCATGGACAAGTGTTTCGTTATGCGGTTGGATGATAGCACTTGCTCGTATGCGGGATGCGGATCGGTTGCGGATATGAACATGATGACGGATGGGTGTTAGCCGACAGGATGCTAATGTATCGAACCAGTGACGATTTCGTTCGCACTACGCATGCACCTCCTCGTTTGCGAGTTCGACCCTTAACCTTGTTGTCCACCTAAGTTGATGTATTGTAAAATGAGATGGCGTCTCTGCAATATGCATCAGCGCTGTTGCATCCTAACAGATCTGCGCGCATTCTGTCATTTGCTTTCGGGGACGATAGGGATCCGATGCGGATGAAACATTCCACTTTGCGGTTTGATGCGGACATGAAGGTGAAACAATACTGCGGATGCGGATCAGATGCGGACGGCAAAAAGCTCATCCGCGCAGTGCTTTAGTATAAAATTTGTTTTGGTATAAAATTTCGTTTTGTATATTTCCGGTAGGCTTTCCTGCTTCCAAGTTCTCCCTCCATTTTCGTCCTCCCCCTAGTTGTTCTCTTTCCATCTTCTCACGCCTGCAGCCGCTTAAGGCCGCAGTGGCTTCGCGGTGGTAGCATGGCATCGAAAGAAAAAGAGGGAGAGGGAAAGAAAATAGTGCAGTTTGCACGAAACGACAAAAGGTAAACACTGAAGAGGGGGTCTGTCGAGAGAAATACTTGGAAGAAATTACTAGTTTGCTCGAGTGAAACATTTACAAATGAAGTCACCGCGGTGTAAATTATTCAAATGGTACGCCTTACGCTGTAGCAGTTAAGTTCACGGAAATGTCAGTGTTACCGCAGTTTTTCTTCTTTTTTTTATTCCGTGTTAGCAACGCGAAGCAACAGTGGCTATGAGCGGCGTACAGATGTGGACAGATGGAGAGAGGACAGCAGGAAGGAGTGGGGGGAGGGAGGTTAGTATGCCTCTTGGGCCGACTTCAGGGGGAACTGTGCCGACATTCGTCTGGAAAGTCTATGGAAACCTCCAGAGAAACCCTCATATAGCACAGCCGGCGGTAGGATTCGAACCCACCACCTCCCAGTCTTCTGCACGAGCTTGGCTAGAACCAACGAACGGGAGGCCTTAACCCGCTCGGCTGGTTACCGCAGTTGTATTTCGCATTGGAAGAGGAAGCTTGTTCCTTCTGGACTGAAATGCGTCACCAGCGTTAATGACTCGGCAAACAAACATCATGACGTCACATTTTTTACACCTCAAAATTCACATGAGGAACTACGAAATTCTGATAGGACGTTCTCTCGAAAAGTCTTACGTGATGTCGGTTATGATGTTTTAACGAATCGCAGTTTCAAGTAAACGAGGCGCTTTATTTACTCGGTCAGAGATCAGAAACAAAAAACCAACGGGCCTTGAAGGCAATACTGGAGATGGCCGATATTTATAGCGAAAGCGGCGGGTTTTTGTTTGTTTACCTTTTTGTTTGGGGGGGGGGGCTTTATAGGAGTAGCAGAATTTGTCGTGTGACGAATTCAACCTCTCCTTATCATTTTTCTTACGCCAACATCAACATCAACTGGACATAACAATGATGTAGACGTTGAAATGTTGAGACTGCGATATGCCGACCACTGCGAAACCACTGTGAAATACGATTGAGGCTGACGAAGCACAACGCATAATGGGCAGAAACCTTACTGCGGGCGTCAGGCGGAAACGGTGCACTTCCCAGGACACTAATGGAGTTGATTCACCAGCTTCCCTGCACGCATTTTCCCAGCGCGGCTGTCTGCTTTCAGCCAACGTACTTCTAGTTTGCGAAGTCCGCTGTGCGCGCTTCCGGGATCAACATACTGATGAAAATTACGGACGCAAATTCAGCAGCCGCGACGAACGGAGCGCTTCGAATGCCTCATCTAACGCCCGAAGAACCGCGAAGGGAGAGTAACTTACGAGAAGTCGGCGAGTGCGCGAACCCCTGCTGCTCTGATTATTCTGTATAATTGTGAGTGTATCAGGGGCGCCGAACTCATCCGTGTCCGCGGGCCGCACTGAGCCATTGAGGAACCACACGGGCCGCACACCACAGGGTTGGGGTAGCCTGTTCCTGAGATATATGACAACACAGAACTTACAACGGCATAACACGTATATATTTGCGTTACTTAGCGTTGCTCGATCACAGGGTCAACAATCCTTTTTATCTGGTGTGTGCTGAGGAGACTTGGCACCTCTTGTTTTTAACTATTGCGTCAACATGGGGTGAAAGTGTCCTTTGTGAGTTGTCAGCGTAACTTTGACTTTCTCAGTTAGTCTACGACAACGTACGTATCTTCAGATACTTCCCAAGCAGCACAATGTACCGAAAGTCGAGTGCAATAGGGGTGAACGGGTCGGTGGAAGGCCTTGAACAGATTCGTGAAACTAAACAACATTGATAAGACATATACCGTCCACCCCTATTGCACTCGACTTTCAGTACATTGTGCTGCATGAGTTTCGTCCAACGTAAGAATAAAACGAAGCCGCACCGACTTCAGCGAACTTCTTTTATATCGGTACTTCGCACTGCAGGTCAATCAGTTTCATTTGTTGATTCATGGGGAACGTTGTCCACAGCCGCGGAAAACGGCTAGCGAAAAAAAAAAAAGCTCCGTTTCGAGTATCCTGCACTCGAGGAATCTTTGCTCGAATTCACTCGGGAGATCTCAGAGCCTGCGACTGAACCGGTCCGCTTCTGGGGGCGTTGAAGGCACCAGTATTTCAAATAGGCCATATAGGGTTTGCTCAGAAATTTTGGTACGACTGTACTAGTAATATCAATCAAGTAAAAAATTCACTGAACGAGTACGATAGTCGGTAATGTGAAATTTGAGCGCAGCTGTTAAGGTTGAGTCATATACACCTCTGTTTTTATTTTTCACACATAGTACTTTCTTCAGGTAATACTCCTATCCCGGTTCGTGAAGACGTTGCGAAGTCGTTGTTCACGTTAGTGAGGTACAGCCCGGTTATGTTTGTAGCGCGACCCAGCGCCACGTGCACCAACTTTTGCGGTCTTGGCATAGGCGTACGCGACTTTTTCATGCGTGCGATTTCGCGGCAGCCACGGTTCCAGTCGCAAGTTCGGAGCCGAGCTCACCGAACGGCAACCAGATGCGTACCGGCTCCCCAAGCGTGCCCCCGTTCCTCGCGCCTTCTTTAGCCTCGCCGTACCCTTCCCCACTGCTTTCCTCGGTCGCTCTCACGCTCTCCCCTTACTTTCATCCTCCGGTTCGCTCCTCGTGTGCTCTGCTGGTTACAACGCCGACGCCGCTCAACGCAGCAACGGACGTCTAAGAGCTGCGCTCTAAAATCCAACGCATTGGCAGGTTTGGAGAGTCATCAACGAAGACGACGAAAGTAACACAGAGGCTCAGACAGGGAACGTCGAACTTTCAACCTTTAATCATACGATTAAAGGTTGATTATGATTAAACGTTGAAAGCCCGACGTTCCCTGTCAGCCTCAGTACTCTGTACTTCGCTGTTGTCAAGTACAGACCGGCCCCGTTCGTTTCTTATTTAGAGTGTCTTTGGCTGTTACAGGTCAATGGCAAGAGTTTAAAACTACACGAATACATAACCTCGTCATAACGCCACGACCGTTCATGAAGCTTGGGACGATTTTTTTTTCTCGCTCCGGGGACCACGCGCAACCCCAGGCGGGCCGCATGCAGTCGGCCGCCTCGGCACCCCTGGTGTATATGGAAGAAAACTTTGTAACAGAGATAGCCGGATATGGACGTGTAGTGAATGCATGTCTCTTTCAACGCGGTATATTGACGACAACGTGATGACAGAGGATTTATGCGTGCATTTGTTATCCTGTTTGTCAAGCGATGTACTCGTTTTCAGCATACGCATATAAGCTTCTACGTGCTCCGACATGTACAAAGTTTCGCCTGCGTAGTTCACTCTAATTGTGCTCCCGAGTCCCGACCCTGACTGAATTTGCATAAACTACCGTCCTCGTCCTTGTCTTGTTGTTATGGTTAACCAGCTCTCCCTCGCCACGCCGGTCGCGTATAAAATATAGAGACCACCGAACTAACACGCGCTAAGATTTTTAATAAGCCGGAGCATTCGACGGGAATGAAGTAACTGAAGGTTGTTAGTGGCAGCGCATCATAGTCGTCAGTATTTTTCCTCAGAATGCCAAATTAATCAGACAGATTGCATAGCTAACTTTTAAAACGTTACGTTAAGAGCCGAGGTGCCATCAGGAAAGTTGCGATGGCATTAAGAAACACACGACCGAAGTGTACTCAATGAGGTGCGCTGAGAATGCATGCGTGCTCGGTACACAAAGCGCGATTCAAGGAATGGGCGCCGCCTCTAGTGCTGCCACCCCGTGATAGTCACAGGAACTGTGCACGTGTGGACTGCCGTTTGTCGAGTTTCTTCGTTTTCCCGTGTGTTCACGTTCATATCCGTTCGCGTTCATTTTCTCCCGCTCGGGAAGCTGTGTAGAACAGATCGCATCGGCCAGCACTCCTCACGTGACCCACTGTTCATATCGCACGCGGAAGCAAGCAATATTCTTTTCCCTTGGTCTTTCGAACGTTGATACGCCACTCACATGTTTACCGGATGACTATAGTTATATGGAATGTTACGTTATCGTCAGTCGTACTCATTAAAGACGGCGGCAACCAAAATTCATCCCAATGGGAAGGGCGCTTTCGGCAGTTCACCCCTGTTGTGTCGTCGCTGGGAACGAGGCTAAGGACGGCGCGGTGAATGATGGTTTGAGAGTAACGGGACAAGGTCTATAGGAAAGTCCGTGAAACACAACAAAGTACTAAGGTTGAGCATATACTAGCAGCGCATAAGATGGAAAGACACAGAAGCTAGAGCCCAAACACGTTGCCCCTTTTGTGTTCCATGACGACGAAGCCTGTGCTTGGGTACAACAACAACAGGACATAACGTAAAACAACACGGACCCGAGTAGTGTGTTATGTTAGACCCTGTTGTCGTCGTTGTCGCTGTGCCCGAGCTCAGGCATCATCGTCATGTCCATCAGCTTGCCCCTGTGTATGCTTTGCTCTTCTTAGCTCGTTCTCTGTCTTTGTGTCATGTGCGGTGCCAGTACATGTTCAAACTTTGTTCACATTACCTACCCAAAGCCGGAACGGTTGGCAAAAAGATGAAACGTGACAACGAACCGTGATTGCAACGCTCTCAAGCGTGCGCCTAGCGCCAGCAACACCTCGAGGCAAACACCAACGCGTAGCCCTGTCTTCTTTGACAGCTCAGTGCTGCACAGATAAGGTGAACTCCTTTCGTTTAGTTCGCGGTAATCGAGGCGCGCGGAGTCGTTGTCAAGTGGCTTTCCTTTCTATTTTTTCTTCTTTTCTATAACGAGGGATTATCTTTCAGGAAAAAGAAACCGTACGGCGCCTACCTCGATGGAAGCACCTCGGTCGGATGTTGCTCAAGGCACTCTATGATTCTCCAAATGGGAGTTCAAGCAGGCAAAATAGACTTAACTAATAAATTAGGCACAACTAAAGAAGAAGAAAAAAAAAGAAATGGCGGTTACGGCACATGAGTGCTGACACCATACAGTTTGTGTCATTAGAGTTAGAAGTCTCAGTTTTTTTTTCATTTCTCTGTTACTTTTTTTTTCTTAATCCGGATGCATATGTTAGATGGGACATCCTGTGTACGGAACGCAGCATTCAAATATGGTACCCGGACTAGACTGGATTGGGACAAGTGAAGCTGGCGGAGAACTTCGCTGTGGCTTCACAGGCTTCTTCACTGTGGGGAACGGTGAATAAATGGTTCGTGTCTTACAAAATAATTGCGCTGCCAATAAGGTGGAACCTCTGTTCAGTTTTGACAAACACTGCGCATGACCCGGTGAGAGGTGGGTCCTTCCCCATACTAAGATTTCCTAACTTAATGGTGAACTAGAAAGACTGGCGTGCTTACCGGCCTATTCGATGCCTGGGGAACGCGTGGTCCCTCCTTTGAAACTAAGCACGTGAGCTTCGCCAGTATGCGCTCGCCGCACACCACGCGGATTCGCGTTGAACTAGTACAATATTGAGGCTCGTGCACATGACGTCACGCGCAGCCTTTGAGCGCCTTTGAGCGACGTCACTGGAGATCAAAACATGGGGATGCGTCACAGGCGTCATAGTGCGGGCCCAATGAGGCAACAGCGTGGGTTCTTCGACTGTCCCCTTGTAATTACATGCATGTCGCAACAACTGGAATTGGAATTAGAAAATAAACAACTCACGGCATGCCCTCCTACTGTGACTTCGGTGCGGCAATATGTTTTCCCGAGTCACGTGACCGAACTTGGCGTCACTGCACAAGCCTCAAATGCACCATTGAAAAAAAAAAAACCTCTAATGAGCTGGTGAAAGGGCTCGCCGTTGTCGGCCTCACAGAGGTGGGTAACGTCACGACTGACGCCCTGGCGGAATGTGCGTCCTGGGCCGACTTCTAAGGGAATTGTACCGACATATGTCTGAAAGCGTTCGAGGAAAACCCAGGAAAAACGCATAGACAGCACAGCCGGCACACGGATTCGAACACGGGTATCTCCCAGTCCCGATGTGACATGGCCAGCACGCTAACCACTGAGCCACGGGAGCGGGTGCCCCGATGAGCTCGAGCTGGAACCGCTTTCCAACCAAAAAGAAAGAAAGAGTGGGAGTGGGGAACGGCGTATGAACACCGCCGATGATATTTTTTGAACAGGACATGCATACACGTCCATTAGCATGATCGATAATGTGTGGCCTGTTATCCACTATCAAGGACTGCATACGGCTCACTGCCGTCTCGAGGACTGCGCAGATGATTTTGATTAGATAAATTAGCCGATTAATACCCCTGTCACATGGGCACTTTCGATCCACATTGAGCCAATGCTCATCGATGTCAATGGACGCTGCTACATGGACACGATCGAGCAGGAACTCAGATCCTGCTTAATCCAGTTCGTTAAACGGGATTGAAATTCTCGAGATGGCTTGAAGACCGTCATTGGCATCGCCATAGTCAGCGATTTTGTAGAAGGGAACAAACACATACATTAATTTCCAAACGTTCCTGCGAATAAAATGCCCATGGAATTCCACAGTGACAGTCTTAGTCTAGGTATAACGGCCGATCCAATTTGTTTAATCTCGTCCGTTCTCGACACCGCAGGACTCTCGACTTTTTAGGAACGTATTTGTCAGTGCCAGCGTACTGCCTCGTAAAGCCCCTATACTTTGTAAAAGTAGCGCGAACCTTTGAGAATCGCCGCTTTCCTCCTCTATCACGCGGTCTTCGGTGTCTTGCCTCTTTCATTGGGCGTTCGCTATCACGTGATGGTCTCTTCCGTAGACGCCATTCCCGCTGCAGAAAGCAGGAAGACGTAGGGAGTGCCTAGGCCAAATTTACGATTGCGCCTGTTTCTGAGCCTCCCTGTCAGTGTTTTATGCAAAAATTAGTTGCTGTGCGTTCGGATGCCATACCCGATATGGCGAAGGCAATAACTTTTTGCGTTGTCTTTCATTGCAAGGATATTGATAAGGGAACAACACCGTCTCAACTTTGCGAAGGAAAGGCTTTGTAGGCCTTTCAGTTTTGTCAAGCACACACCTTTATTGCTTTTATCTTAGCATATCCATGCTGTCGCCGTGCAAAGCTTTCATCTTCAACGCGTAGCCACATTTTGCGTCCAGTTGCGCCGCTGTAGTGAATTTTTGTTTGTGTTCAGGACTATTTCGCGGATGGGTCACGCTTATGCGGTCGGTGCATGCATCGCATGCATTCACATTGCATGCATTCTTGAGAACGTAAGACAGTGCGGAGTATTTGACCGTACAGTATACCGTTCTCCTGTTTCTAAATCAACGTACCTCACAGAAAAGTGTCGTTTGTTGAAATTCCTGTTGACGTGTGATGCATTTTTGACATGCTTTATTTTGTCCCCAACCACTTCACTTTATCTAACAAAGTTGAATCAACTTGTTGGAACCAAGCGAGGGTGCTGTTTGAATCGAGCGGCTTTTCAATACGTTAAAAACATGGCAGGCCACACAAAATTTCAACATTGTATGAAATAACCCATAGTATGGCTTATCGGCGTTTTAATAAAGGACAGCATAATTACTTAAGCAATTCCCTACGACAGCTACTCGTACATCTATTCTTATGCCATCGATATGTCTCTACTATGGGACACAGACTTTTTTGTTTTTTGGTGCCACAGTATATGCTTTCTGGAACGACAAACAACTGAGAAGCAAAATAGAACAAGCAAACGAGTATAAGGGTGTCCTTTCAACCAGATTCTTCAATGAGGAGTTTGTAAAAACTGCTAAATAACAATCCGTCCAGCGGTCATCATCTAGAACGCGCGTGATGCCCCACTCCAATGTATTTGCTCATTGCCACAAACACGTGGGCGCTTTATTGCATGCATTTGTTTATTTACTTTTTCCTTGAGACTTCAGTTTTCATAGCGGGACTAAATTTCACGTGGACATTCGACGAAGACATGCCCAGAACGCGCAAACAAAGCAAGCAGTAATGTTTTGCTTGCATGAACACGGCTGTAACACGGCTGTCGTCTGCTGCGGTGCAGCAATTAATCCAGGCGGCGCCACTGTGGAGGCGTAGGGAGAGAAGGAGGGGTTGTCGCTACTTTTAGTATTCAGAAGCTTTACTGCCGCGGGCATGGCCTCGGGACTGTTAGCGCCGCCTGTCGACAAGCAAACCTTTCAATACGCATCGAGTTGCACTGTGCAGGAGCATCGCGCACCGAACTCTCTTGAGCAACTGGATGCGGATCGGATTCAATCCGCATTAAAAGTGCCTTGTGGCAGGGGTATAAGATTCGATCGGCATGTCGATCGTCATCGAGACGTTCCAGTGAACGGAACGATTTCATTAACCTCTACGCAGAATACACCATTTTCAATAACAGTGGCTGTACTTTTTCAACTGATCCTGCGTACCAGTCTAAAAGATCGCGTACCTTACTCTCCAAAGGTTGTTTCAACATCCAAAAGGAAAGCAGAAAAGCATGTACTGGAACAGTGGTTCTTTACCGTACTCAAAACCTGTAATTGCCATTCCCTATACCTACCGAGAAGATTGAGTACTGCGGAAAAAAAGCGGAAAAACCAAAAAACAAACCCGAATAATTTTATATTCAGTGAAAATACTACTGATCGCGCACTTCTTAATAGCATTCCACATTATTATTGACACGGGTGAAATGCAGTATAGCTCTATATATGTATCACGACAGCCTCGCAAGCTGCACTTTGAGAAGCATTCTGCCAAGAAAAAGAGAGACGCTAACGAGAAAACTTTCTTCCGTAAGTTCTTGTGCGCAACTCCCGAAATCCTTTTAATCTCGTATCTTTTAAAATGCACACATATGACACTGTTCATCTAATGGAGGTGCAAGCTGCTTGCAGACATGCCATTTCAAAGTTGCGTCTTACTAACTCTGCCTTGCGCGGAGACTGGGTCTCAATGCGGCAGAGTTCCTTTGAGACGATAACAGGAAAGGAATGAGGCATATCACTGTGATTTGAATTCCATTAGCGAAAGGTAGTGTGGGATTAAAGGCAGTATGGACTATATGAGTAGCGCACTACATAAAGATAATCTTTTCGAAGGCGCTGTTGGCTTATAAGGAATACGTCTGTTTATCCTCGTGCCACAGAAAGTCTTACATCGTACTGCCGTTATGTAGTCGTGCTTTTAACACAGCTTCGTCAACGTGCAGTTTAATGGGATATACTAATTCCGCCGACGTGCTTCGAGGTTCGAGTTGGGTTTCGATTGTGAGTCACGTGTCTATGTGCCTCACTCAAAGCTTTATTCAAACATTACGTAATCCCTGCGCATGCTCCACTGGAAGAACTTATTCAAGATACTGGTACGCTACTCCTATACTTCCGCTTCCTGAGCCTCCTTTTGAAAGACATCAGCTCTGCGCTGAACTCCTAACTTGATCATAGAGATCTAACAAAGATACTGCGGGGGAAAGAGGGGGAATGCATGAGAAGTGAGGGGAACAGTGCCACGCTATTTACTTCGCACTGTACGGATGTCGTGAATAGAATATTTATTTCACCCGTCTACGAAATGTTCAAAATATCACAAAGCCTGACTGCCGAAAACTCTCAGACCAGTGTGCCACACGGCCACACGGGTGTCGTTGTATCCATCTGACCATCCGTTCAAGCGCGGTTATTATCTAAGGCGGTCCGCCGTTATGGAGACTACACAATCTGCACTCTTCCACCGCATGAGGTTCAACGTTGCATTAACACCTGCCTTTAAACACCGTTTAAGCTCCACCTCATCTTCTCTCTGCCGCACTCGTGGAGTGCACGGCGACCTCTGCCACGCCATCCTGGTTTGTGGGCAATATCACCACCATAGTGCACTGATGGAAGTTTCCATGCAACGTATGCTGTTCAACCTTGCGAAGATCCTCGGACAGGGGTCGAATGCCGCACACAAGATGCAAGACCTTCATCTTCTTGAGGAGTTCTTGCGCTCCACCGGTCTGGTGACGGATCTCTGAAAGTGCTCCCCCCCCCCCCACATCATCATCCCCTCATCCGTTTCCAATGTGCAATAAGGCAGTGTACAGCCTCAGCGGCGGTGACTCGCCCACATCATCATCATCCAATGTATGCGTAAGTGTGTGCTCGCTGTAAAACTTAGGATGCAGGCTTCACGTCAGTGCAAAGAATCGCCTGTTATATTTATCTCGGGTATGACCTGGGAAGTCGTGTCGCAAACCCTTTCAGATATCAAAGAAACACACACACACATAAAGATACGATGATGAGATGGGAGTGAGAAAAAACATAATGCACGTTCACATTGGAATTTCGGGTTCGGTTATGCGCGGTGACGTCAGAATAAGCAACTCCACCTTAGACTACGTCACAAGGGCGCGACACCCAGATAAAGGTGATTGAGATTAGTTTTGAGGCATAACAAAACGGAATACGCAGGTTCTGCCTTGAATCGATAACGTCATGTGTGGCGAAGGAAAACCTGAAGCTTCTCACAGTGACTTTGCGGTAGCGAAAACTCTCCCTTTAAAATTGTGTGTGTGTGTGTGAGAGAGAGAAGGGAACTGCGTGTAGATATTTTTGCTTCCATAATTCGCAGCCATAAGCCCAACTAGTGGAAAGAATGTGTTGAATAGAATATTTACTTCATTGGTTTATGAAATAATCACAATATAAGAAAACCTGACCGAACACGAACCATATCCATGGTCCCGTGACAGCCTTCGACACAAGCTACATAGTATATGCTACATGTGCTACATATATGCTACATAGCAATTATTCCCCACTGAAGGTTTTACGACTATATTTTATTTAGTTATTTACTTCTATACCCTCAGGGCCATGAGGCATTGAAGAGGGGAAGGGCAGTACAACATTGGGAAACGATAGAGCAGAAAACAAAACGAAAAAAGGCAACATAGAACAGTCCACAGAGTCCGTAAAGGTACCCGCACATTATAAAGATCGTACGAAAGGGCAATTGGTGTTAAGAATGGTTACGCATCAAATAAGTCAGATAATGTGTCCCTGAAAGTGGGCGGGTCCTGGACGGGAGCAACATCACGTGTCAACCTGTTGCATTCCCACGCGGTGCGAACAAACAAGGAGCCAGGAGAAGGCACTAGCGAATAGAATACCTTATGGCAAAGTGACAAGCGAGCATTCTTGCGACGGGATGCTAACAAGGGTAAGCCCAGAAACCTTTTCATGAGACTGACACTTGATGCACGACGGTATAGTTAGTATAAAACGGCTGGCTCGGCTTTCTATCGATTCTAGCATTTGCATGAGGTTATCAGTTCCAGGATCCCATATCGATGATGCGTATTCTAATTTTGGTCGCACGGGAGATCTGTATAACTGCAGCTTAATCTTGGAAGGGGCCATCGTAGAGTGAGCGTCTGATGAAGCCAAGAGAAGAGTTAGCTGAACTACAAATGTGCGTGATATGGGACTTCGAAGAGAGGTCCGATTAAACATGAACCGAAAGATACTTATATACAGATACTCGATGGAGAGGGACGTCGTTAATTTTATATGGACACGTGGATGGCCGACTACGTGAACGCGAGATACTTAAACATTTACATTTATTAATATTCATTTCCACGGACCATGCTGAGCACCAGTCAAGAAGGGAGTCAAGATGCGACTGGGCAGAATATGAGAATAAGAGGGGCTAGTTATGGCTCGATAGACTACACAGTCGTCGGCATAAAGCGGAATGGAAGACCTCATGCACCCCAGTAAATCGTTAATGAATATGAGGAAAAGTAGCAGGCTCAAGGCGAACGCTGAGGGACGCCGGAGGGGATGGGGGTTAGGGCAGAGGTGACGTTATTTACTGTGACAAATTGTGACCGCCCAAAAAGGAATGACTGAATCCAGGACAACACATTAGGGTCAACGTTTAGTAAGGATAGTTTTAAAAGCAACAGATTATGATTGACCTTATCGAAGGCTTTGCTTAAGTCCAAAATATCAGCATCAGTCTGAAAGAAGACGGACATCACGAATGAAAGGTACCAACTGTGCCTCACAAGAAAAATGTTTACGAAAACCATATTGATAAGGGCAGAAAAAAAGAGTCTGATTCAAGGCATTGGGTTGGATGACGGCAGATGATATGTTCCAATGTCTTGCACGGTGTACTCGTTCGTGAGATGGGACGGTAGTTAGCAGCAGTGCACTTGTTGCCTGACTTGTGTTTCGACAGTAGACTTTCAAAGTAGTTTCATGAGGTTCATCTGGTTTCACCCTGTTTCGTACACGATGTGTAGCTCTCTGAGGTGCCGTTTCGTTCCATTGCACCGTTTCATTTTGCTTTACCGCCACTTTCTTTCGCGATGTTTCAACTTGGCTCGGTTTCGATGGGAAAACGAAAACAGGGAGAGGCTGATTTGTCACCCGACAAATCTGGCAACTCTTACGCGAGTCCCAGACTCCCAACATGCTTCGTTCCATGCGAAAGTGCAAACGTGTGTGTCACTTTTCTTTTTTTCCACGAGAGCGCGTAACTTACCCACGACCTACTTGATTATAGGTCGTCAACTTACCGCATGATGAAAGGTACTATCGCATCAGGAAAGGCGCGTGTGTAAGACCGATAAGGTAATGTTCGGCACGGATTCACAGTACCCTTGCCCAAGTTTCCCTTCCGAAAACAGCGCACTCGTTCAATAAACAAGGTTTAGGAATTCGCATTCCCTCTTCAGCTAAGCCGGAATGACGTAAACCATTCACACGATGGGAGCGCAGCGAAGGTGATTGTCTCCGGCTCCGAGGTCGTCTGCATCGCGTTTGCACCGCAATATACTAAGTGAAGAGACATCGGTAAAATACGCCGACCTTACCTTACCAGTGTGAGTGCTGACATGACCATGTTCAGTGGAATACGATGCCACGCTCTCGGCTGTACAAACACGTACGACGCTAACCAGAAACAGCTTTCGACGAGCCGATCTCAGACATCTCCGCAACCTGCAGACGTCGTCACTCCAGCGCGGCGGTCGGACGCCGAGGTCTCTCTCTGCCGCTCCCAGATTGGCCTTGTCCGCGCCAAAAGGCGCTCACTGATTGGCCGTATCCAAGTGACGTTTTTTCCTATTTCCAGAGAGAGAATTCCCGAATGCCGTCAACATCCGTCGTCTGCTCTTGCCATGCGTTGCATCAAACTGCACGGAATCAACTCGACTAATTCGGATTTTTGCCGTTATTGTCAGTGATGAACGATGAGCAAAATGGCACTGTAAATTCGCGCTCGACCGCGACGCATGCGGTAGTCCCTTTAATACAAGCTAACACCGTATCTGTGCCACAGTTCCACATATCTTCAGTTTACCCTTTCGGTATGACAACTTTGTAGACACGTTGCAATGCGCATTAGAGTTTGAGTCACTCGTCAACCTTTCGTGACTTCGACCCCTTTTACAGCGATGTTCCACCCATTTCCTCGCAATGCTTATTGTACGCTGTTATTACGGGCAACACGAAAAACAATAGAAAGATCGCCTGATAAGGGCGTCATCGGAGGGTCACCCTTATTGCAGACCCTATCAGCATTCTTGTCTCATGCTATAAAGGTAATGTCGTCTCGCCATTTCGATTTCCTGTCGCATTCATCAGCGTGGCGCCACCGAAATAACTCGCAGATTTATTAAACGAAGCAGTGCCCTTACGAAATACCACGACTACATCTCGCCTTGATATGACAAAACTGTATGAAATCAGGGAGATTGCAAAACTGCGTGAAATCAGGCAGATGACAAGCAATGGGTGCCTTATGAGCGAAATAGCGTTTATTCTTCTGCACGCCTATCGTGGATGCGTGTTTTGAGTACTAGAGGATGCATGGTATGGACAGTAACAACGGTACTGTCACTGTGAGAAGCTGCCGGTTTTTCTCGGCTACATGACGTCACCGATTCAAGGCAGAACCTGCCTATTACATTGTATCATATCTCAAAACTGATCTCAATCACCTTTGCCTGGGTGTCACACCCTTGTGACGTAGTTCAAGGTGGAGTTGCTTCTTCTGACGTCACCACATAATCGAATCCGAAATTCGAATGCGAACGTGCATTATGTTTTCTTTAATACGCTCTGTAAGCGCGCGGGGTCACCGCGCATGACACAGGAGTGACGTTTAAAGGACGCCTTTGATTGGCTGGACGAAACATGTGCTCGCTCCTAACAGGTAAACAATGCAGCGTCTAGCCGAAGCGGAACTGTAAAACAGCGAATACGGCTCCGATACCGACATCAAAAGTATGTTTTTTTTTTCTTTCTGTGATAATCTTGGCTGTATGAACAAACGTGAAAAGAAAGTTGAACGTAGGAAACGCGCTTAAGCGTGAATTCCTGGACGTCTGTATTAGTTCGAATGCGCGTGCTTCATTCAGAGATCGTCCATACAGCGTCAGGGTTACGCTGTCAACCTATGGACGGATCCAGTGCGGATTTGTGTGAATGCCCCAACGGAAATGAGAAATGTAGTCATACAGCACGCTACATTGCTGTATGCTGCCGTCAAGCACATGTCAAAGACTGACTTACTGCAACAGTAGGTACGCCGTCCCAACAGTAGCATACCACTAGACATGAGGAGTGTATTTAAATGTGTTTTTAAAAAGGCCAAATTTAGTAATCGAACTTGAATACTTTTTCTGTACTTCTACGCATTTTCCATGTTACACTGAAAGCACTACTCTGTGCGACACCCGGATGTCAAGCGAAATATTCCCTTTCGTCGCAGCAATGCATCATGTGTGTACAAATGCTTCAATTACCGAAACAAGCGGGACATCCATGTACCTCTTGGGAAGGGGTAGCATACTGTGCCTCGGGTTTGGGAGGTTTGGGGGCACGCAGGAAACGATGTGAGGTCCTGAACGGTATGCGGGTAAACTATCCAAATCCTATCAGACAGGACTGATGTGCGGCCCCGAAATGTGACTTCAAAGTATATAGAAAGTAACTCGTTACTTTTAAAAGTTCTGAAGATGGTGCCTCGGTACTGCGGCGTCAAAGTAACGACTACAAACAACTCTGGTAGCTGTATCTTGCCAGTCGCGATGGTCGAGTGCCTTCTCCCACCGCCGACGTTCCCGTTTGTCTTTTGGAACAGGGAAGACAGATACTTCATCCAATTGTCCATAGCACGTATTTATCACAACACGAAATCCACAACATGTATTTACCATTTTGTCGCTTAAAAACGACGTAAAACACGACAAACTAACAGCGTGAAAGCGACCGATCCGTCTTGTTTACCTTTTTCGCTGTTCGCACGTGGTGCAATGGGCTTCTCCACCAATAGGAGCTCGCCACATCACCGCGCGTATCACTCCACTCTCTCCCCCTCCTCTTATGCGCAGAAACTCACTTACAAAGCGTATATCTGAAAGGGTTTGCGATACGTTCTCCCAGGTCATCCGAGATAAAAGTAAAAGGCGGTTCTTTGCACTGACGTGAACCTGCATTCTAAGTTTTACAGCGAACACACACACATATACATTGGATGATGATGAGGTGGGCGATTCACCGCCGCTGAGGCTGTACACTGCCTTATTGCACATTGGGAACCGATGAGGGACCACTTTCAGAGATCCGCCACCAGACCGGTGGTGCGCAAGAACTCCGCAAGAAGACGAAGGCCTTGCATCTGGCGGGCACTGTTCGACCATGGTCCGAGAATCTTCGCGATGTTGAACGGCCATCTGTCAATACGTTGCGTAGATAACTTCCATCAGTGCATCAGTGGTGATATTGCCCACAAGCCAGGATGACGCGGCAGAGGTCGCCGTGGACTCCACAGGTGGGGCAAGGGAAAGACGAGGGGGAGCCAAGACGATGTTTAAAGGCATGTGTAATAGAGGGTAATAGACGCATAAAAAATTGGAACCGCGAATACCGAAGCTCACCTGGCTCTGACATCACAGCAAGCGTCATCGCCAGTGAGGCAGCGCGAGAGAGGTCACGTGCTTACGGTTACCAATGGGAGTGGCCGCAGCTGTGAGGAGTCTTTGACGTCTGTGCTTCAACCGGACTTGTGTTCGAGGGCTTCTATCTCGCAAAGTACGACACGTAGAAGAATGCTACTTTTTTTTTTCCTTAGTAATCGGGAGTGGAGTATACAACGCGTGAATGATACAATAATCACATCACAATCAATGAACCAATCACAAAGTGTCTTTAAAAAACTGCGACGGTTTGAGGGATGAAATTTTGCACATGGAATCACGCGCAAAACAGTTCCCTGTGAAGTCAGCAGAGGATACATAATTTTCAATAAAGACTGCACGAAATCAAGTAACAGAGAACGATATTATTTGGAACGATACATTGGAACGAATCTTTCTCATTAACTAGTACATGTATTAAGGGACTGTACTGGGACTGGACTGTAAGGGACTGTTTCCTCCGGTGAGAATATCAATGACATAATTCCTTTCCTACAAAGTGACACATTCTCTACTAAATCACGCACTGATTGCCGTTCTTTGCAACTTCAAACCTCGACGACGAGCCAAACGTTCGTTGCTTTTCACTTTCGTATACTGCCGATCATTATGCGACACACAGGAGCTACGTGCGTAACTTATTCATTAAAAGGCACGCAGATTGCTCTCCTAACGCGCGGTAAGCCTTTGTATGAATACCCAAAGAGAGCCGTGGAATCGTGTTCGTATGTACATCAACGGGCCGTCAGAAAACAACTGACGTTCAGTTAGTGCGGGTCATGCTTTGCACGGAATACTAATAGGGTGGAGTATCATTCACAGAAGCTTTCGCAGATGCAGGCGTGGGAGGTGTCACGTTCGTGGATTGCCAGACGGTATTCTGTTCGCAGTTCTGGCAAAATTATGCGTCTGACGCTTCGCTCCCCTGGCTGGATCGTCTTTTTCGGTGGCGGGGTCAGCGAAGTTTCGAAACTGTCCCGACGAGATTCTGGGAAGACAGTCCACTTTGAAGCCGACTCAGGACACGTACATAACTAATTCTCTTATTTCCCACACTTCTCCGCTGAACTTGCATGACTGAGCAACGACTGTGTATGCAGCTCATGGCCCCTTCTACTTGGCAGTGATATCGTGGATTTTGAAAATGTCGGCGTTCCTTTTATCTTCTGAACAAAGGTCGCATATGCTTATTGGCGGGCCGTGTACGCGATTATCTTGGCCGGGATACCGCAAGGCCTTTTCGCAGGGAAGTTATATCTTTCTCGTAATTACGGTGCGCGGCAGTCGTCGCTGTTCGTCGGTAAGCGGACATTGCGGGATACAGATATGGATGTCGCGCGCGTGGTTGTGACTCCTCTAACCGTAGTTCCGTCAGAATGCATCTTCCATGAAGTCATCGCTACACTCTAAAATCGGCACCTTATAACGTACCTTATATCGAGCTGTACCTGGTAAATATCAGGTACATCAGTGCTTTTCCGCTGTTTAAGAGGTACTGGGCTAGACAAAGGATCTCGCTTTGTATGTATGAGGTACAAGCATATTTATGGGGTACACGGTCAGTTTTATGAGGCAACGTGACTTGTACCATATAACCCAAAGAGCACAATGTACTGAAATTCGAGTGGAATAGGGGTGGGCGGTATGTGTCTTATCAATGTTCCTTAGTTTCAAGAGTCTGTTCAAGGTCTCCCGTTTATACCCGTCCACCCCTATTGCACTCGACTTCCAGTACATTGTGCTGCTTGGGTACGGAAGAAACATACGTTATAAGTGCAGCCGCGTCCGCGTGTGAAGGTTATTTGTGATCAGGAAGCCGCCGTCTTCGCAGGTTAAGGGACATGAAAAGGCCGGGAAGGTGTACCTGCTCATGGTAAGTTGCTCTTTACTGTTGTTCATTTCCGCTACAACTACCTGCATGCCGTTTCCCAAAACGTGCATGTGTAGGGTGAGCGTACTGAACGGTAGCTTGCCAGTGTGCGTATGCGATTGTACTCAGGGTTGTAACAACCTAGAAGCGTTCCACGTCAGTGTATTATTTCAGGCTTGTTTAGTGCTGAAGGTTACCGTCCCAGCTGTAGCGCTGAAATAGTTTTCGATGTAGATACAGTGGCGCGTACACTTGCCTTAACCAGCGGAGCGCGTGTCACCGGGCGCTGATAGACAGCTGGAAACGAGATTGGGATGATCCACTATCCCGTTGAAGGGAGGGTCGGTACGCACAACGGAGATGTCGAAGCGCGAACTCATCCGCTGTGCGTACCGACCCTCCCTTCAAGGGGATAGTGGATCATCCTAACCTCGCTTCCAGCTGCCTATCGGCGCCCAATGACACGCGCTCCGCTGGTTAAGACAAGTCTGCGCGCCACTGTACCTCCCGTCAGTCAATTAACGAACACTACTACCCCATGGCATGGCTACGTCCAATGGATTCTTTCGAATCCAGCTTTCCGGGTAAGGAATAAAACTATAATTCAATACTGGAGCGAAATCTGATCTCCTTGATACATTGATTTGCTGGAAAGTCAGGCACCAAGAGTAGTCAGTCGGCAAAACACCCATGGGTCAAAATGACGTCTTCTTAACGGCGCAGCGATCTAGTTCGTCGTGTTAGTAATGTAGTTTGTCAACACTAATTATTCACACGATCGAAATAAATCAAGCGAAGTGGCCGGCTTTGATGTGCTGTTACGGCTCAAGCCGAATAGTGTAGTTTTATCTCTAGTCTAAACTTCAAACTAAGTCTCTAGTCTAAGTCTCTAAACTTCATTTGTTTCTCAGGTGATACTGGAATTCGACGTCAGATTCCACAAAAGCTTTGATCAAGCAATGGTGGAGATGACCAACATCCTGTCGGCTTTTTCAGCCATGAAGGAAAAGAATCGCCGGCGTTCGTCGATGTGGACGTATATTCTTACGTCCAAAAAAATTCGAAGTATGATCTGATATCAATGGTATGTGGACTGCTTCCTTTGTTTGAGACAATCCTTTTGGAAGGCACAAAGACGAACTAGTTGCAGCGTTCCTCTCCAGACCGTCCCTGAAGAGGTAGTCTCTCCGGGACCGAAACTCTTTTTCGGGCAGGAGAGCCTTGTTTGGTGTAGTGACAAAGAGGCTGTGCACCTGGAACCGTCTGGCATCCTCGAGTTTGCGCCGGTCTGCTGCTTGACAGTTTACTACGTAAAAAACTTGACATCCCCAGCTGCTTTCGGCCAGTTGTTAGGCCTGCTGCAAATATATGTTGTGGGCGACAACGAATTCCGAAGCCGTACAGAAAGCTTTCGCAGCTGTTGAAATCGCTGAATGTCAAATAAAGAGCAGTTCAGTATTTAGATAGTCTTTTGTCTTTGTCCCGCAAGTACTTGCAACACGTTGGCCACCTTCGCGTATGTTACAGATGCACACGTCTGCGAGCGTGTATTACCACTACCGATACCAAAACGCACAATACATGATGCGCGTCTTGCATTTTACTGTGCGTGCGATACGTCACGTACGGATTATGTCACCACAAACATGTTCCTCTCCGTTGTGTGTGGACTGTGTACTTCTTGGACAACTGTGCCTGTTAGACGGGCGTACCTTATAGACGGCAGTATCTATTGGACTGGCGTACCTGTTAACGGCGTAACTGACGGTTGTACCCTTTAGACGACGGTACCTCTAAAGTCGCTGTACCTGTTAGACGTGAGTACCTCTTGGACAGACGTACCTGTTAGACAGCACTACCTCTTACACGGCTGTACCTCTTATACAGGGGTACCTGTTAGACGGCAGTACATTAAAAGTGCTGTACCTTTTAGGCGCTTTCGTACCGCATAAAATAAAGGGTACGTTTTTGCAAAAATGTACCATATAAAAAGGGGTTTTAAGAGGTACAGATTTTAGAGTGTTCAGTCTGCGCACGGGCAATATTGCGCATGAGAATCATGTGGCTTAATTGGAACACGCCCTGCGCTGCAATTAATGAGAAAAATTTCGTGCGCATCTTTTCCTTTCCTTCATTTTAAATCGTCAGCTTTATAGAGCCGTCGACAGCCGTGTATGACCGTCCGTAACGTCTGTGGAGAGAGAGAGAAATGAAAGAAGAAGTTGATCTTGGGGGAAATAATAAAAGGGAGAGAAAGGAAGAAGTTGTTACAATGACACCGAAACGAGTGTGGGCGGCCAAAGATCGAAGGTCATTGCAAAACCCCATTATGGACAGAATGATCGCCTGCATGTGCTTTCATGAAACGACGAAAGAAAAAAGCGGGCTAAATGCTTAGGGAAAGTTTAGGAAGGTGAGTACACAATATATATTTAAAAAATGGGTACACTTAACATGCATGCTAGCTTTCAGAATAGAAACGCCGAACGGCAGGGAGTCGTCCTGGGATTGTGGATCGTTGGAAGGGGGATTACTACTAATAATAATAATAACTTTATTTTTGTTATGGTACCTTAAGGAAGATAGATACCTCCAATTTCCTTCTTTCTCTCTGACTCTCTCTCTATATATACCCTTCTCGAACAACACGGCTATGTGCACGGGTTTCCATATACGGACTTACATCTGTACGCATACATAAGCAATATTGCCAACCAAAGTCCCCCCACCCCTACCCCAAATCTGTATTTGAGCGCACACAAAGGAAACATAAATCTGACGTGAAACTTAAGTTTACTTAAGTAAACTTAAGTTTAACGTCACCGCTGGATTTTTCACCCGTCTACATACATCAGCTTTAGTGGAGGCTCAGCTGCAGTGTGTAGTTAGGCAACGTTTGAGGAAGAAGCGGCGTCGGATAAGAACACACTGGGCACGGTTGCCAGGACAACGATGGACATCCCTTGCATCGCACCCTCCAAAGAACTCGGCGTGTCCATGCGTCCGTCGATTCCGAAGGGGTTTGCGTCTGTTCGCAGACGGACGCAAACCCTTACGGGCGCATTGAAACGCAATAGTGCGTACCAGTGGCGGATCCAATGGGGGCGATTGGGCGATCGCCACCCCCAAATCATCAGGATAAACATTAGGTTACCCCTCCCCCGCTAAAAAGAAAGTGAGGGGTCCAGGCTTAGCGTTGAACGTGATCTCCACCCGTCAGGGCGAGAACTTCCACCAACTGCAGCAAGACTCAGTGCAAAAGCAGGACTCCAATATGAGTAAAAAAACAAAAAAAAAAAACAAAAAACATGGTCGATCCATTGGTGGATCCGGCGGAAACGCGTTAGCATTAAAACTTGACAACCCCTTTGGAACTCCTCTTCACAACGCTACCCATCCCTTCAACGACCCTATACAACGCTAACGCAAGACACCATCCGCAGCTAAACGAGCCTTTCGGACTTTCTCCGACTCAGCTTGGCGGCGCTGCGCAGCGTCGCGCCCTCTCCACTCACAGCGCATGCGCACCGCGCGGTGGCTACAGACAGACCACGCCACGATTCTTGTGTACCGAGGACTCTAATGCTAACGCAGTAAAAGAAGCAAAAGTTAAAATCGATGCACGCAATACATGAGTTGGAAACTCATTAGGATATCGTCCCTGACTGGGTCCTGACTGGGTCGGGACTAACATCTCCATATTTTTCTTTCATTTCCAATTACAATTCCAAGGATCTCGTCAGCAGTGCGTGGCTACCGATTGCTGGTCTGGTCTCAGTGTTGTCCACGCAGCTGTCCGGTGCGACGTCTAATTTATAGACTCCCAGTAAGTGTCAGCTTTTGTATGTATAGGAACCTCGAATGTTTGTTCTTGTTAATGGATAAATTGCATTAACGAATAACTTATCTCGATTATGTGAGTCGCATTGACTTGGGTAATGAGAAATTACTACGCAAACCTTGCATTGAAATATTTTGAATAAATATTTTAACCCAACCGCGACACTCCTCGTAGCTTTCTGCGTGAGTCAAGACTTGTCACGTCAGCTTGTCACGTCATGTCAGCAGTCACGGCGACTCGGACCCAGGCAGCACACCGATGTCGGGCTGACAGCGGACCAGTTTTCGTTTGCCGACACACATCGTGTCGGCCCAACATCCGTTTTGAAACATCCCCTGAGGTCGGACCGACATCACAGCTGTACACAGGGCCGATGTCACAATGAAGCAGTGGGCCGATGTCAGTTGTGGATGAGCGACCGATGGCGGGCCGATACCGCTGCGATCCTGGCTTTCGGAGGATCCGCTGCCTTTTGCCGCAGTTTGGGACGACACGCGATTAACCAGTGGATAATCATATATGTTGACTCTACACTACGTATAATTTGTGAGATGTACCGGAAGTGTGTGAGCTACCTGTGCTCAAATTGTTTATCCCACCCCGATGTGTTCCTGCCGACACCCCCGATATCGGCCCAACATACACTTTTCAACACCGCCCAGAGTTGGGCCGATGTCGGGTCTGGGTATTGGACCGATATCATTTGGACATGCTGCCGATGTCATTTCGACATGCTACCGATTTGTGACCGATGGTGTGCCAACATGATTTTGTATTTGTATTCGTGTGTTGGCGATGGTAACTAAACGTTAGACTGGTTATTTGCGACGAAGCAACGTTTTATTTCTGTCATTGTTTCTTACTCGTTTCATTTTCTGATCGTTTCCTTTGTTCCTCGCATTTCCCATGGCGGACAGTGAGCGCGGCGTTACAAAAAGCAAGACGAAAAAAGTTCGAAAGCTCCTAGGACCACGAAGTGCAAGAAGCTTTCAAAAGGAACCGGCATTCCTTTCGAAGCGAAAACAGATACTATATATTTCATGTTTTACGAGCTTCCGCAAATGCAAGAGCCCTGCTCGTCTCGGAATCGAAATGGTGGCGGTGATGTGTCTCAGTTTAATTCGCTCGAGCATACAAACGAGGCTCAAGTGAGGAATTGCTTCGAATAGTAACTCGACATCAACGTAACGAATGTCTTTCCTATACTTGCTCTTGGCGCGGGACACCAAGTAAGTCGACGAGCTTCGGTCAACATCGAGCCGACATTGCCAACTTCAGTTGGATGTTGGTCGCAAGTTGGCAATGTCGGCGTCGTGTCTCTGGTTTCTATAATCATCAAGCCGACATTGTCAATCTCTGTGGGATGTCAATCACAAGTTGACATTGTCAGCGTCATCTCGCTGCTGTCGGTCAACACCAAGCCGACATTGCCAACTTCAGAGTGATATCGGTCGCAAGTTGGCAGTGTCGGCTAGATGTCGCGTTTTCCCATCAACATCGAGCCGACATTGCCAACTTCAAAGTGATATCAGTCGCAAGTTGGCAGTGTCGGCTAGATGTCACGTTTTTCCATCAACATTGAGCCGACATTGCCAACTTCTGTCGTACATCGGTCACAGGTTGGTAGTGTCGGGAATATGTTGGGCCGACATGCCCAACTTGCTGCTGATATCGGCCCGATGTCGTGTGCTGCCTGGGGAAATGAAATGCGTAGCCATCTAAACGCAACATGTGTCACAGGACGCCTACAAGTCGTCGGCAAAGGGGTAAATGGGCAAAATGTTAAATCCGCTTAAAATATTCCGGTGTGTGTATCCAGGATACAACTGGATTGAAGATTCCTCATTCCAAAAGCCTTTCTTCTGGAAGTTTTGAAACTGTGAGCGTTAAATAAAAAAAAAGAAGAAGAGGCGACATGGTTAAGTGTCTGCTCGATGGCAGTTCAACGTAATGAAGCTCCCGTATGAGCAAACAAAAAGTACTCCGCACTTGGTGTGTATCTTCTACTTTCTCTTTCCCCGGCGACTGGGATGGCCATCGCTTTCTTCGCATTTCTGATTTTAACGGTCAATAACATATCCCCCGTGAGCATCACGAAGCAGCACAACCCCTAATCAGCAGAGCAGCAGCTCAGTTACACTGAGGTCGATTAAAGGCATTCCTTCTTCAGACACCTTCCTGCTTTTTCTTCATTAAACTACTTTCTCCTTTGTAGGCGACATATTGTGGCAGCAACCGCATGAAACTGCGAATCAATATGTCTAATCATGGACCAGCATCGATTGGAGCAGACAATGAGACTTCGTTAAAACTGGCTTTGATAAGTTGGAGAAACACTGACGGACTTGCTCGCTTCGCATAAGATATTGATGAGAGACTTTGTTCGTCTCGTGCAAGGGGCGGACACAGACTCCCTTAAAGGAAGGATGATTATCGCAGCCCATTAAGAACGCTTTAATTGGGACACTGTATGCTAAAGATGTGAAGGGAAAAAAAGTTCATTCAAACCTACCCATCCGCTGTCCCGCTGAGGGTAATTTAGATGATGGGGATCCTGCAGTAAAAGCGAGGGCAAATTTGAAAAAGAGGAAATGCGAGCATCTCCTTTCAAAAGCGGAATTCACCCGGAAAAAGATTCCCCGTTGGAAAAAGCTTTGACGATGAGACAAATTGCAACAGAATGCGTACTGCCGAACGGTCTCTAGAGAAAGAGACCTTGTTCTCTTTCTGCAGGAGGCGGGTCTTGCTCAACGACCCTTCTAACATTTTGCTCTCCCCGCACTCACCCCCCCCCCTACACAAACATACACACGCTCAAACTCACGCACACTCTACGCATCTCCACCCTCTATCCGTCAGTCTTTTTTTTCTTCTTTTTTTTTTACTATAGTCGTGACGACGCCCGCTTCTGTGTGGCCAACAACGTCGAGCCGATGTTGAGCCGAAGAGAGCAGCAATATGGCACGTTTCATCCAGGACGCGTTCGCATTCCCGGAGAGATGTCAAGGTGCAACGACTTACCCGAGAGACTCGCTTATGATATTACCGCCACTTCCTAAAGTTAAATATAAGAAGAAACATAATAAAAATAATCAATATAAGTCTTCATAAATAAAATAACGAAGTGTCTTCAGATTCCTTACGAATTTATGCCACGCAGTTCCAGGCATAGTTTTGAGGAGTACGACGTCATAAGTTGCGCAATCTGCCAAGCATCTGGCAACCTTATTCCTCGAAGGAACGATTCCGTCTCCTCGCCAACAGCTGCTGAAGCCTTCCAACGTGGGGCGGAGAGCGGAGACCCTGTTTGAGCGTACGCATCCACGTCAAAAATGAGCGCAGTTCCAGTATCTCAACGTGTGTTTTTATTTTTATTTTGTACCTGCGTCACGTACGACTACCGCGTACGTGTCTACCTTCCTTCCTTGCACCTTCCGTAATTCATTGATTTCCTCATGCGTTATTCTACTACTGCGTAGCACATTGCCTCAAGCAACACCTTTATGTTCCCGAAAAATCGAAATACGGGGCTTCTCCAGATAAGATGGTGATGGGATTTAAAACGAAATAAAAACGACTAAAAGCAGCTTTTAGGCACTACACATTGGAAGACATCGACATATAGGCTAAAAATCCATGCAAAATCAGCCACTTGGTCCGGTTCATTCCCAGTACATCGTGAAAACTCAAAACATGCCGCTGTCTTATCATTTCCCACAGCCCTATGCTTACAGCTAAGTCTCACGAGTGTGTGTCAGAGTTTATGTACTCTCGTACTCTCGTTACGATGCTCCTTTCAATGTTCCTCTAAAATTGTGAAAGCGCGCTATTCACTTCTCTCCTTCCACTTCGAATGAATATGCCTTCTAGGCTTAATTTCGAAGCGTCAGCGGTGCCTCTGCACCTCATAGGAAAGAGAGAGAGAGAGAGAGAAATACATGATGACGATGATATGGGGATGACTTCCGCTCATTGAGCAGAATGCTACCCCATTGCTATTGGGGGAAAATGAGAGGATGGTGATGAGGATGATGCTGACGACGCTGACAGGGTTTTAGAGAGAGTCGATCAGGCCGGTAGTTTGCAGGAATTTGATGAAGGGTCGTAAGACGGACATCTGCTTTCGTGTGTCCCATGGTCCCTAAATGAGTCTGAGGTCAAGGGGTCGGCTGTCAATCCGCGCAAGGTCGTTTGCCAACAAGTGACGCTCCCTCCTATAAGTGGCACATGCGGTGATCACATGGTCCGCGGTCGCTGGCACACCACACTCCGGGCACAAGGGACTACTGGCACACCCTATCTGGTAACGGTAGCACGGCGAAAAGGCAACATTCAGCCGTAAGCGATGTAGGAGGGACTTAATGACGCGCGGTAGAGATGTCGGTAAGCGACACGAGAATGTTGGGTCTACAATTCCCAGTATGGTACTCATAGGAAAGAACGATCCTTAATTTCTCGTGATTTACGGAAACAAATGTGGGATCTGAAATTTTTAATACCGTTTTTGACCACTCCTTACATCACTGACGAAAGTGTTTCGAAGCATGACGCGCAATAGCGGTATTTTTACGCTGCGGAAGAAATACCATACTTTACGTTGGGAAGGCCTGTAGGATAAACGATGCAACGACGAAGAAAGCAGGTATACACAGAGTTACGCCTGAGACACATTTGAACGTATATATCACGTTTTTCCACTTACTTTACCAGTTCGTCCTAAATGGATCATTCCCGTCATCTCTCATCGTCATCGCTCATCATCCTCATCACTCATCATTGTCACCACTCATATTAGACCCCCTAGCTATGGGGTAGCGTTCCACTCCTAGAGTGGAAAACCTCCCCACTTCATCATCAGAAATATCTGTTCCCCCCTGTCCCCCCACTCCTTCCTGCTGTCCTCTCTCCATCTGTCCACATCTGCACGCCGCTCATAGCCACATTTGCTTCGCGTCACTAACACGGAATTTAAAAAACAAAAAATAGAAAATAAATATCTGTTGTTGTCGTCTTCGGCTTAAAATAATATCCGACAAAATCCCAATATACTCTGAGACAAATAAGCAGCCGAGAAACAAAAAAAAAAAATAAGAAAGAAAGAAGGAAAGGAAAGGATATATAAAATTGGAAGGCGGAACGCAAAACCATCGACCAGGATTTATGGCTGTTGGTTGGCACGAAACAACTGTCGTTTTACTCCTTCCACAACAATCGCCGACGTCTTCAGTTTTATTTTGATGTGTATTTCTTCCGGCCAGCTATGTATCAACGTCCGTGCAAAGAAAACAAAACTAGTAAACCACTTTCCGGGCCTATTACAGTTTTAGGAAACGTCGTGTAGCACCCCGGATGATTCATGGAGGTACAACCCCCTCAATTTGCTCCTCTTAGCACCATCGTTTTTCTTCCAGAGTGCCGCAGTGTTGATACACGGAACCAGCTCGCGTGGCTCAGTGGTTAGCGTGCTGGCCATGTCACGTCGAGACTGGGAGGTACACGGGTTCGAATCCCGGTGCCGTTTGTGCTGTCCGGGGTTTTTCCTGGGTTTTCCTCAGACGCTTTCTTTCAGGCATATGTTGACACAGTCCCCTTAGAAATGTCGGAAAGTTCCACAGGGCGTGAGTCATGGAGTTGCCCCCAACGGCGAGCCCTTTCACGGCCTCACGGTTTACATGAATACGACAGAAGCGTATCGAATCGAGTCGAAACAAGAGAGAAGACGATACGACACCGTTTACGTGAATGTGTATCGAGTCCAGACCGGAGGTGGCGCCACGCTGTGTCATATCGCATAGTCAGAGGCGCACATCCGCAAATACATTTCTACCTGAGAAATGTCATCATGACGTCGGTAGACCGACTGAAACCCAAACAAATCGGAAGCTGAGGACTGGGTTCCACGAATGGGCACATGTTCGCTGCCTCCTATTGAAAGAAAAGCAGCGTCTCTCTTTCAGAGATAATCGTAATCCCCTGAAGACCGTGGCTTTTGGGCACACCTTGTTCGCCCCTAGATTCGAGTGTAGTTGAACTCTACCAAATTGGTGGCGCTGTCGAGCACTATGATGTCATTTGTTTAAAAACAGGTCTATACTGCCATTTCTGGTGTCCCGCTACATTCGCTCCGAACGTCAAAACCTCGAAAGCGTGGTATCTACGTCCCATTTTCAAGCGCACTTCAAAATGAAATCTGCTCTAAGACTGCAAGCCCTGCTGCTTCTGTCAGTGTCCAAAACGGAGCGATGACTGAGAACTCCCTAATATCACCAGTTTGTCATCCCGACTAGGAGTAGCGGACGACGCAACTAGCCCGCAGTCGAACGCCGCTTCCCATAATCCCCTATTCATTCCTCGATACGCATCGTCTGTTTATATCACTGATCTCGACTGTAAAATGCCTTTATACATAGAGATCAGTGGTTTACTGTTTTTTAAACTTTTATTTTATCTTCAAGCGTCTCGGTGTAGCCGGCTCCTGTGTTTTGTAGGAGCCACCATCTCCATATTTTTCTTCTTAATTCCAACTCCAACTCCAATGGTTTACATGCACAATCTGAATGCGCATGCACCGTCTCGATCCACCTGTGTTTGGCGGATTGAATACGATAAAAAATGAAAGTCACTGAAAAGGTTAGTCAGCTGTAGGGATCGAACCCACCTCTTCTGGATTACCGGTCCAGGGCTCTACCAATTGAGCTAAGCTAACGGTTAGCTTAGTTAGTTTTAACAGTTTAATAGTTTAACAGTTAGCTTTCCAACGTCAAGAAAATTTAAAACTCATTTTCTCTGTAAATGCAAATTGTCCGGACTTTAAAACTCAGAAGGTGGAACAAACCTGCCTTACAAAAAAATATATAAATAAAAAACGAAAAAATGTGTGTGTATTTTTTTTAAATGGGATCTGTAGCAATGAGGTGTCGACAGAACTGCGCGTTAAACAAGCTCGAGGCCGGCGAAAGCGGTGCACGTACCGACCACTAGCCGTCGCTCGTGATCAAGTTGTTTCGTAGCGCATAATCCCAGGTTATCGTCATCGAAAGATCAGCCCAGTAGCAATGCCTAGACAGCGACTAGCTTGACCCGGTTGCCTGCTTGTGGCCCATGAACTCAGTCATCATAACTCGTATTGTACGTATTCGTATTTACAAAAAAATCACCCCCCCCCCCTTTCCACGATCGGCATATAAAAACCCCCATACAAGAGAGCTGGGAAATGGTTCCGTACAGAGAGTGAAAGTCAATTGAGAAACACCAACCTGGGCTGTAATTGGGAAGCGGTCGTCCGCCTGGGATCCGAAATGAGATTACAGCTTCGGTGCTCTGAAAAGCGAAAATGCGAAAGCGATGAAAGGCCTCTTCAGAATACGCTTATCTAGGTGAGCAGTGAAACCGCGCTCTTGTAATCCGCCTCTAATGAGAAAACCAAGACGTCCCCAGTGTTTTCGCTTCGACCGCGAATAAAATATATACTTGTCGGCCCCACAATCAATCTTCTACAGCTCCGATGACGGGACAACGGCGTTCACGGCAAAACCACGACCGGCCTTTTATGTCGCATTCGTTCCTCCGGGATTAGATTGATTGTTTCGCTGATTACGACCCCGATAATTGTAATGACACTCCAAATAGCACAATGTACTGAAAGAGGACGGATAATTCTTTTTTTTTTTTTTTTCGCATTCCGCTGCGCAAAACGAAGCACTAGTCAAACCGAGTTTTTCACTAGTCAAAACAAGTCAAACCGAGATTTTTGCAATTTCATTTTTCGCAAAAGTAAAATGAACTTACAGGCGAGAAAGTAGTTTTATTTTTCAACGTAATCTCCCACTAATGCACTTGTCCCAGCGTTTCACGAGGGCTTGGATGCCAGCAGCGTAGAAATCCTTAACGGCGCGTAGCAGGCATGATCGGACCGCATTCTTGACCTCGTCGTCGCAGCTGAGGTGGCGGCCACCAAGGAACGCCTTCAGTGGCCCGAAGTGATGGAAATCGCTGGGGGCGAGGTCTGGACTGTAAGGGGGATGTGGCAGCAACTCCCAGCCAAGTTCCTGTAAGGTGCGTGTCGTGAGATGCACGGTATGCGGGCGTGGATTGTCCTGTAGGAGGAGGACTCCTTTGGTGATGAGGCCCGGCCGCTTTTGCTTCAGCGCCTTATGCACATCCCTGAGAACCGGGCAGTAATATGCACTATTGATGGTGGTACCTTGTCCCAGAAAACCGTGGCCATGACCTTACCCGCAGACGGGGTGCTTCAGAACTTCTTGGGAGCTGGCGAGCCCGGATGTTTCCACTGCTTTGATGCGCGTTTAGACTCGGCAGTGAAATGGTGCACACACGTTTCATCGCACGTGATGATCCGATCAAGGAACGGCTGTCCTTCAGTGTCGAAAGGGTACCTTTGCTCTTGGGAGATTTCCAGTCTTCTCTGCCGGTCAAACACGGACAGCTGCCTTGGGACCCAACGGGCACTAACTTTCCGAAACTGGAGGTGTTCATGAATGATAGTGTTCAACGTTCCCACAGAAAGGTCCGTCTTTCGAGCCAGTTCGAGACATGTTATCCGTCGGTCCTTGAGGATCAGGCGCTCCACAAGTTGGATGTTCTCAGGAACTCTGACACTGGGCTCTGAGCCACTCCGGCCGAGATCGTCCTGCACTGATGTACGGTCGTCTTGGAGCCGTTCGCACCACTCAAACGCTTTGCTGCGGCTAAGTGTATCGTGGCCATACTGAGCCTGAAGTCTTCCGTGAATTTCAGATGACTTTACGCCTTCATTCACGAGAAACTTCATGACAATTCGCTGTTCAATGTGCGCGCTCTCCTCGTTGTCGGCCATCTTGTCCAGCACGTGTCTTCTGTTTTGCACAAACTTTGGACCACCACGTGGTGAACGCGGAGGCCTGTCGCGTGTGAAAATGACGAAAAAGAAGTACCGCGAGCCATTTGTACACTCAAGAGACAGAAAGTCCCGGTTTGACTTGAACACCCCTCGTAGGAGCTGCCAGTCACCCCCACGCAACTGGACTTTCAGTACATCCTGTTAATTATGGTTATGTGAAATGATTGGTCTCGTTATCACGCGCGTATGGATAGGAAAACATGATGAGGACATCAAATGACTAAGATCTGCAAATCCTTCGTTTTGTAGAGATATCAAGGCGATAGGTGCGGATCTCTGGAAGAGTAGCAGCGACGTTCACAAACAACGAAGGCATAATTTCCTGTCTCCTCCGTGTAACTCCGCCAATATTAGCCCAGTGTTGAGCCAATGAAACTATGGCTATGACCGGTGAACAGCCGTGGACAGAGATCCGGAGACAAATGGTGTCAGTCCTGGCCCGTCCCAGTTCTGGCCCTCCATCCGACCTCGGCCTACTGCATCTCGTCTGGAAGGTCTCTTGAAAACCCCGGGGCAACGCCTAGATAGCACCAGAGGTCGGCACTTGTGACTCCTACTCACTCACCTACCGCTCAGCTCTGCAGCTCTGTTTTCTCACTCATGCTCAGTTCATTCACCACATTGATCTTGAGTGGGCATGTTCATGAGTATGGGTTTTGTCAAGTATATACCAGGTTTCTCCGTGTAGTAGATACAGGCGCTTTGACCGTGCGACTGCCCTTCGGACATGGTCTTACGCTACGATTGTAACTGTTCGGGATATCGAGGACTTAATGAGCTGTTACGCAGATTACGATGATAGTGGGAGTGGGATCCACTTAGAGGTGCTCGTCCAGCTAATATATACACAGCGCGCGCGTTAATCCGAAGATTTCGTTAGAGGCTCAGTATAGCTCTACATTTGCGCACTCATGCTCACTAACTCCCTGCTCGGCGTTCCGTTGGCTCACTCGTGCTCAAATCATTCGCCGCACTGAGCATGAATGAACATGATCATGAGTGATTTTTTTTTTATTGCGTGTTAGCGCCTCGAAGCAACTGTGGCTATGAGCGGCGTACAGATGTGGACAGACGGAGAGAGGACAGCAGGAAGGAGTGGGGGACAGGGGGATTAGTATGCGTCCTGGCCCGACTTCAGGGGAACTGTGCCGACATTCGTCTGATGATCATGAGTGAGTGTTGCCGATTTATGGATAGCATGATTCGAACCCACCACCCACAAGTCTTTGGCGCGACCTTGGAGTTACCATGAACGAGCGGATGCCGTACCTGCTTGAATGGCGAGACACGATAATAGTAATAATATTATAGGCATGATGTATCCTCCTCTCTTGTATCTTGGCCTTGTATCAGCGTCACGAGATGGAATACAAGAACACAACAAAAGAATTTCATCATAGCGGAAGACCAGCGTTCGCCGTCGTGCGGCGTCGCTACAAGAAACCTAACTTCCAATTTTTCGCTTGCCCGCATCTTACGCCACAAAAGGGCAACATTACCGAAGCCCTTACGACTTGCATTCAATTTCGGCAACGATAGCAACGCGCGAAAAGCAACAACGTTTTATCAGGGCTCGTCTATGCATTCGTCATTACCGTGAGGAGTTTTACAACCTAACAGTAGAGACGAAATTGAATTTCTTTTTCGTGTAGCGTCGAGAAAGCGAGTGGCTCTGCACGTGGAAGAATTGGTAAACATTGGATGTCTCCGACGCAACGATGGTATCCCGTCGGGAAATAGATGTTTTACAATATTTGACGCTATGTACGATAACGATACGATCTAGGAAGCTATCAAATCAAGTTCAGCAACGTGATGTCAAGGAAGATTAGCTTATCACGTTTTCTGAACTGTTGTCCGGGAACGTCTTCCGATGTACTACACGATATTCAAAGGAATGACTTAGACAGACTTTTTGCTTTAGACAGCAGCACCCCTGATGAGATTCTCAGAGGTCTCACCGAACATTTTGACTGACTGACCTTGATTGCAGTGTGGGTTTACATGCTTGTTATGGGAAAATTTATTCAACATGCAATGCAACTGATCAAACAACCAAGAAAACGAAGTCTTATATGCTACATTATATTGTTACGACGACGACGACGGTGTCAGCAGCGGCGGGCGCATGTCACGCACGGTCATTCTCATGACGCCTAACACATTCTCTATACATGTATACATACATACACTCAAGACAGAAGGGTATGGTATAATACCAAGCCATCTATACATTATCTTCAACTAGCATAAAACCGAAATAAAGTTGTTTTTTCAACTAGCATGTTCAATGTAATACAGACAATAGATATTTGCAGTCAGCTGAGTATTGTCACGACCGCTGCTAGTCGGCACCGTCATCGTCGGGCGCGTGCAAACGTCATCCGGCTCGTGCACGGAAGCCAACAAAAACTGGGGAGCACGAGAGCTTGTGGTCTTCTCTGCTCCTCTGGGCCCTCTTCATACCTGCCAGAGTTTCCGCCTTTGATTAAAATCCAGATTCTGGACCTCTCTGTGTCTTGAATTTGGGGGAAGGAATGCATCAGTATTCACATACACGTGGGAGATGAGAGTGTGCATGTTCAGGGAGGCGCACTTTAGGATTACACTCCAGTCGCGCACAAGGAGGGAAGGGCTACTTGATGATGATGATGATGGTAATGATGATGAATAATTGGGGGTTTACGTCGCGAAACAACTGAGATCAAGGGCTACTTGCGGAGGAACTCCTGTTCGCCAAGGGTGAGTAGCTCACGTTGCAATTCGTTCGTGTGCAGGACACGCGTGAGTTGTACCAAGAGGAATACAAGAATTGTACGTCGACGCTGAGGTACTGCTCGATAACGATCCGTCCACAACACTACTGCGCCACTCGCGGTAAGCAAGACATTGAGCCGACGCGGTCGCGGCGGTGATTGAATTGCACCGGACAACAGATGGATGTCGTACTAAGGAATCCACCTACATCTGGACTCCCACGCCGTAACAATCTGAAGATAGGGACGTGACCTGTTGCATCAGCCATGCACAGTAACAGACAACGAGTGGTTCGGCATTGAAATTATCTGGAACATTGGCCCTATCGATCACGAGAATGTAGTCGGTTTGGTGATCAGGGAGGACCCTTTCGGTAACGCTGTCTCTATGGCTTGCTGCAGGCAGATGAGGGGAATCTGAGGCCCGTCTTGGGATAACGGCGACTGTTTAGGTTCTTTGCAAGTCGTTCTGCGGGCCCCGGGCAGCCGATGAGTATGAACGTATGATGAGTATGAGTATGAATCAAACGTTGCATGGCGGTGACCACAGCGACAGACACCCCAGGGTAGCATGGCGATATACAGCGCAGCGCTTACAGCGAGGTATACTTTACAATCACTGCGGATGTGGCCCTCGGATCCGCATCCGCTACACACTTTCATAATATCTTTGTAATCGATGATCGCCCATTCGCTTCCAACGACGAGGAAGTCGGGCACCGATTTCTCATTTCAAACTTAACCAGGCGTATGCCATGTCGAATGTTTGGACGATCTTTGTACACTGGGAAGGAGAACGCTTTCACCGTTCCATTCGGAGAAAGAGCGTGAACAGGTGCATCACTCCAGACTGCCGCTTGACTGTTAAGTACAATGTTCTCGAAGTTGTAATAGGTTCCGGTTGTACCTCGACGTCGTCCAAAACAACTTTTCCAGCTCCGAGAAATATATCCCGAGCTTGCGCGTTCTTTGCTGTTACTTGGAAGCCGACCCCGCCTTCATGCTGGAGGGAGTGCACATGGTCATCACCGACAGTGTTACAGACGCCGTATGCGAGGACCCCGTCGGGGACGCTGAAGTTGAAGATATGATCCTCGTGAGGGCTCACGGTGCCAAGTGAAATCGGCTTCACAGGAACGCTGATAGTCATGTTGTGGAACCCTGGGGTGGATCACCTTATGATAAGTCAACCGTGGGAAGTCGGTGAGACTAGAAGGCTGCTAGGCTTAGCAGAGCTCGATGAATATGTGACTTCTTCTCCTTCTTCGTCTACCCCGAGTGGCACAGAGCTAAAGGACTGCCGACAATGCTGCAAACTTAGTTATCGACCATGCTGTTAGGCTTAGCAGGGCTCGATGAACATGCGATTTCTTCTTCTACCTGGTGTAGCACACAGCCAAAGCACTATCGACAATACAATATAGTATGTCGACCCCGGGAAGTCTGAGAGACTAGAAGCTGTTAGGCTTGGCAGAGCTCGATAAGTAGAGACTACTACTTGTTCTTGGTCTACCTGGTATGGCACACAGCCAAAGGACTATAGACAATACAATATGCGATTATCCCACTTATCAGTGGACTATGCAGGCGCACTTCCTCTTCTCCTTCTGGTGCACTCTATGAAAAAAAAAGGAGTACTTTTACTCCTTTTGGGGACTAAATGTATTGCCACAAAAAATAATCCCTTTCGGGAGTAAATGAATGTCACAGAGTGGAGACCGCATTTCAGGCGCTGTTGTAAGAGTCCCAGGTACATAATTGGTGTGCATGCATCACAATACTTTGAAGCAAACCGTCAACCGTGATACGTCGGGTGATATAAACTCTTGCGCCATACTAGGGCACAATTTGCGAAGAAAGATGCGCTAAATATTTCTTACTCTGTGTTGCTGAAAAATTGCTACGTCGTCCGAGTTATACAGCCTTATGTCGTTCAGATTGACGAAGGGCACAAATTTACGTAGACTGTTGCATTCAAGAGACCATACGCGGAGTTTAGTGACAATTTGCAGTCCTGGGGAGTAAACGTCGGGACTAAATGTCGGGTTAGGGGACTAAAATGGGGAGTAATTGCAGACTAGGGGAGTAGAAGCTGCAGTTACTCCCCGTTTTACTCCTTTTTTTTAAGAGTGTGGTACGGCAGCTTGCAAGAGATCAATGCCACGCAACAGTCTGCCACACTGTCATTTCCGCAAAACGGTATTAAGAAATGGAGACCATACACTCTTAAAAATGAACTTCATCGCATAGCACGCTCTTAGCCAACCATCATCTCGAATGATATCGTTACCTGCCCTGACTTGTAGAAAACGGGAGGAGTACGCATTTTCTGTGACAATTATGAACAGCATAAGTGTCACAAAAAAGGCGTACGCCTCCCGTTTTCAACGAATCAGGGCAGATAACGATATCATTCGAGATGGTGGGTGGCTGGGAGCGTGCTATGCGGTGAAGTTCATTTTTAAGAGTGCATTTCATATGTGAATTCCTTACAAGAATAAATAAGGTTAGCACCCAGATTTCCGCAGGTGTTATTTTATAGTTCCCCATACGGTAGTTTTTCTTTACTAGAATGGTTTCAACCCATCACAGTAAAAGTTGCAGAGTACGCGTACGTGACACACGGGCACGGAAAATGACATTAACTGCGTAGTGATGTCATTCGTGCGGTGCTACACGGACAGTTCGAATGGCATTTGCCTTAATGCCATTTTCTGCTTACTGAGTTCGCAACAACTCAATAGCTCATGAAACGTCTACTCTCGCTCCCATTGTTAGAGCAGAGTAAGAATTTTAGTTTGCATAAAACCACTTCCCATAGTGAAACACAATATGATTCGATAAATTTCTCAAATATCTTTTCACTAAAGAAGTCCCAAGTTGTCAGAAATTTTCATCCGACAGCAGCAAAAGAACCTGAGGTGCCGCCATATTGCTTGTGTTGGATGCGGCATCAGTTAGCAAATATACGCGTTAACTGACCATGTTGTTCGACTTCGAATACATTACACCTGTTCCACACGAAGACCCACTTGATATCATTATATTGCAGAATGTTACGTGCATTTTCAACTAGTTTAAACTAGGTTTCATTTTCTAAAGTAGCATAACTTATATTTTATTTACTGAGTGGGCCTCATCGACATCATGGCGTTAAGTGTGATTAGAAAACGACTTGTGGCACGAGTAATATCATTCGAGATCCGATTGCCATCAGACGATAATGACATTTTTCCTGCCCGTGTGGCTCGGAGACAAAAAAGCGCAGAGTTTTGAAAAGGCCACCAAGAAATGGTGTCGCGTTCCCACTAATCTGCCCAGGAATTCCGACGATACAAATCTCCTTGGACGGCAGCATTATTCGACAGATGCTTTATTGCCGACATACCTTTCCTTACAGGAAGATCCAAAACACAGCGCGAGAAGACACGACGGAAGAAGAGAGGACAGGACAGGCGCTGTGATGAAACACAAAAAGAAGGGCCCGATGTAGAAGAAATGTAATCCAAGAGGACTCGCTGTTGGGCACGTTGGTGACTATACATGAAGATCCAAAACACAGCGCGAGAAGACACGACGGAAGAAGAGAGGACAGGACAGCGCCTGTCCTGTCCTCTCTTCTTCCGTCGTGTCTTCTCGCGCTGTGTTTTGGATCTTCATGTATAGTCACCAACGTGCCCAACAGCGAGCCCTCTTTCCTTACAGGTCGCGACTTCCGGATTTTGAATGACCGGATACATCAACGGGCGAAGGGTACTAGACAACAGCTCAGGTACCTGAATGTGATACGCACTTACAACTTACAAGTAGCGTATTTCCCCTGCGTATAAGACTTCAGAAAGACTTCGCTGTGCTTCTGCGCGAGAGCAACTACTCACTACAGCGTATGACCTGATACAGCGTTGAAAAGTGTAGCACTAAAGGGAAAGCTTCCCTTGACCCCTGCGGATCGCTAAAAGCACAACGATATCCACTTAACAACGGCTCTTCCGTGGGAAGGGAGTGGCATGTTTGGTACATAACGCGCACTCCGTCTTCGCGAAACTCTTTACCGCGTATAACAGCGTCTCATGCACCGAACAATACCCAGTAGCCTTTTCATTTTCCTTAGGAATTAATAGAAATAGTAGTTCCATTTTCCTTTCAGTAGCCTAAAGCACTTTTCAGTTTCGAAATTTTTTTTGACACGTCCTGACGAAGGTACAAAGTTTATAGTATTCTAAATATCAGCATGCAGAACAGAGAAGCACACAATGATGGGTGAAAAATTGTTGTCAACATGTTCATGTCGCGTGAAGTCACCCACTTGGGCGAGGTGAGGTTACCCGCACGTGGCCGCCCACATAAACGGTAACACGCAGAAGCTTCAGTTCATTTGCATGATGGATGCGGTCAGATTTTAAATAGTGCTCAGACAGACTTTAACATAATGGGTGAATTGCGTGCTCATTCAGCGACCTCTCATAATTGCCGCGCGTTTTGATGCCCAGCAAGCCGAATTTGACGATCGCTCGCGTGCACGACGAAACTCTTCTGACATGTGCTGACTGTTCTGAAGGGCCGTCTCCAAGGTTCAGTGAATAGGCTCTACATTTGCAAACAAATTGGAACGGTACCAAGCGAGCCGGTGTACTATAGAACGAGCCAATATTTCCTTAAGTTTGAGGAACACACAAGATGATGTCCTCTTTCTACTCTATGCATTTGCATCTAGAATATCAGCGGTCTCTGCACGCGAGATCCCCCTCGAACACATAGGGTTAGGAATAAATTTGAAAGGAGAAATGATCGCTATTGCGTATTCCTTCCACCAGCGTGGCATCCGTTATGTGCAATACCGTGCGGAATATTTGTCCATGCTGTAGAAATTCTATAGAAATAAGTCAAAAGAATCAATAGACACGTTATTCAAATTCTATAGATTTTATATGGAAAATCCTTTGGAATTGCTTTGGACAACTAATGGTTACTTGGGACAGACTTCCTTTTGAAATTTGTCCAAAAGATTCCAAAAGACATTCCGCTCTGGACTTTCTTTAGACTTCCTTTTGAAAGTCAACACGCTTTGGTTTGAGCATCTATTGAAAGTCATTGGCTTTTTTTTATTACCCCCCCCCCTCCCTCCCTGCACATACTACGTTGTCTCGGGTTGCCTTGTCCTCAAATTTAATTCAGTCTGCTGTGAAGTATTCAAGCAGCACAGAAGTCATTTTTAACACCCAGTTTTCTTCCTATAAAACTGTTAAGTTTGCCAGTAAGATGCACCATGCGAAGTGATTTACACCACAGAGTCATAATTTTCGCAGAAATTGAATTTAAAATACGCCGCAAAAAGCGACCGTGCGCAACGGTGGTGAAGAGCAGTACCAGCCTGTGATCTGCCTGGAACCTCGCGCTGACGCTATAAGGAGAACGCTCGCTGATTGGCCTAGAGAAATGTTGTCTTCTACTCCGCTGTCGTCTGCTACTCGGCTGTTCGGGGTTCTGATAAAGCCTTTCTGCTTGCTCGATAATGTTTCGGCCGCTCCTTCTATCCCCAATTCTCCGGGAGAACTGGCAAAACAGGTTTCCGGCGGCAAAGGTACAAGGCGCTGACCCCCACTGACCGGCAAACCAGAACGAGTCTCCTTATGCCGTCATCGGTGACGTGCCATCATACCTCCTCATCCTCGTTATAGCTGGAGTGGCGAGTTAAGGGTGAAGGCGCGGAGCTATGTTTATGCGAGTTTTTTTTTTTCTGGGAAACAAATTGCACACATCAAAACCTTTCGCGCTATTCGGTATAATGACACACACACTTTCATCAGATGTCTTAATCCGAATTTTTTTTGGATGACCCTCTGTACTCCTTTAAGGGAGAAGACCGCAAAATCACATGTGAACAGGTGCACTTTATTGAGTCACTTCATTTTTGAAATCATCGACGTGATGCTTTCATACAAGGCCTCAATTTGCCAAAGAAATTAACGATGAAAGATGAAAGTCACTGAAAAGGTTAGCCAGCTGTAGGACTCGAACCCACATCTTCTAGATTGCTAGTCCAAGGCTCTACCAATTGAGCTAAGCTAACACGCCTTCCCAGCGACTTTCCGGGTGCGTCCATCTGAAGGGACAAACCAGCCACTCTCTCTCACTCATCCTCCTTTCACTCTTACATTTTTGCTCACTCACACACACATTCATACGACGGGATCGACGCAGGCGGGAACTGATGAACATGAAAGAAGTGATGTTCAGTTCTTTCACGTGATGCTTTCCTTGGTCTCCCGTAGGCTGGCGCTTGTTTACCTTCACAGTGTTCCCACAGGGAAAGCGCAATTTTCAGCTTTTGTCTGAAAACATAGAATAGCATCTCTTAATATTTTGTGGCATATAATGTATTGTGGCATCTGCATTTAATATGAGTAATATCACACATCCTTTACGCCTACCCCCCCATGGGGACAGAAGGTGGCCCTTACAGTGCCGCATACTTGACATTTACACACGCTTCCATGGATACACCAGTAATGTTACTCCGTCATCGTGATAAATAGTGTAATAAAGAAGACCCCCCAACTGTATTATGCATCCCCTCTCAAAATACGACGGGTGTGAACCATGCAATCGAAGTCCTTTGTGCATACTCGGAAAATAAGTTGAGCTGAGCGCAAACTCACTACACGAAAGCAGTTACAAATAGTTTTATATCATTAAGCTTATCCCTCCCTCAATATGATGAAATAAATATAACATAAGAAGACTCACCTGTAGTAATAATATAAGCCTCGAAGCATCTGTGTCCGAAATTTATTTGGCGGCGAATTTCTTCCCTCACAAATTATCTACGCTTTGCAGTATCCGTAAACCCGCATCAGTGTTCTAGAGGTTCTAGATCCGATGGACGTCCAGCATGCCCGCATCGGGCCACTTCACACAAACAAAAATCTACTTGGAACGCGAAAGAAACTAAATTATCAGAGAACTTGTAAATGGCGCCACAACGCTCTCAAGTAAACATGGAAAAGAACAAGCGGGGAAGGAATGGATTGGCTCGGCTTGAAAGCCAAACAATGTTGCCCGACGTGATTCACTGTCATCAAGAGCGAGGAATTGAGGAGGAAAGGTGCGCTAAAAATGACAATATTGAAGAAAAGTAGGAAGAAATAACAGGTGTTACTATAATTATTGGTGGCAGAAACGCGGGTTTTTCCTTTTTTTAAGATGTGGCGCAAAGAACTAAGTGTTAAGTACCGGCCTTGCAGGCGTGCTCCTCGATCTGGCTTTGTTGTAGGGGGCGGAGGGGAGGATGTGCTGTCACGTAAAGCCCCCCGTCATTTTCTCCTTCCTACTCTAGGAATGTGCAACCCCCTATTGTATAATCTATTACCGCTACACTAACCCACTTTATGCTTCCACGTAAGTTTTCATGTTTCCTTCGGAATGCCCTTCTTTTGATCGTTCTTTGGACTGCCTTTTGACTTGTCTTTTGAAAATGAACAAAAAAGAGGTCCAAGGCAGTCAATAGATTTCCTTTGGCGCGACCTCTTTAGAGTTTCAGGAAAAAGAAAGGCCAAAAGTCGTCTAAAGCAGTTGTTTGGACAAATCAAAGTCAAAATAAAAAATCATGGAAATCAAAGTCAAAAGAAAAGCCAAAGAATGTCCAAACGATGTCAATAGACAGGCAAATTTCATTTTCATAAGGGCCCGGTTAGCGAGTTCCATCACGGTCGTTGCGCGGCGCACTCATAGAAAGCTGCGGTGCATATAAGGCACGCGTACATATAAGGACAGTTTAGCGCATTTCCTTTTTGCACACCGCATCGAAATTCGTAAGCGTCTAACTTTGTTGTTGGGTACGCTTTCAGCACGACGGTGACATATAAACAAAAAGTGTATTGGGGATTAATTACAGTGTCCTTCGCCCTAGACTGCACTTGCTCCCCATTTTAGCTCCCTGACCCTGAAATGCATTTAGACTTCAAAAGGACTAAAAGTACTGATTTTTTCGTCTTCTTCTTCTTAGAGAATACGCATTGATCGCCCCAGTGCGGTATCTTCAGCCTTACCTTCACAATATCCCACGTTTGCATAAGCGGCTGTGAAGTATGCAACTGGACTGGACTGACTTACTGGAACACATTTCGCGCGCCGTTCATCAGTCATGTACACCGGGGCGTGTCAGCAGACCAGTTAAACAGAACCACTGACATATTCCCTTCGGTCATCATCTCGACATGTGAAGGTCACATCAGGTCACATGGGTACAAATCCTCGTGTTGAACAGCTTCGAGCATGCAGGAGAAGGGCTGAACGGAAGGCAAGTCGGTCGGGATTGCTCAAAGACATTGCAGCAGCTCGGCGTATCGCCAGATCTGTACTGAGGGCGCTTATGGCAGTAGATCGTCAGCGATGGCGCCGCTTTTGCTCAACCCTCTCGCCATTTCAGCCTGCCACGAGAGTTTAGAGCGTGGCTCCCTGTCTGAAGGAGACTCCACCCCAAAGAAATCCACTACGTGTGCTGGCACTTTCGCTCAATAAGGCTGAGCATGTTGTTGCTTCTGATTTTTGCACAGTCTTCACGGCCACTTCTCGGGCTGGCAGTAGTGAGCAGTATCAAACACATACCGCTCGTCTTCAGGAGGTAATTGCACGAGCGGACCTGGCCACCCACCGAGAAATGGACATCTGAGCTTAATGCTGCGCTATGTTCATCTCGAGCACGATCATCGCAGGGCCAAGATGGCATCACTTATAACCTAAGTGCGTAAGTGCACTCGTAACCTTAGTGCTGCTGCTATATCCTGCCTTCTTCATGTGTACAATGCGTCATGGAACAACAGCGTGTTGCCCAAGGACTGGAAAGAAGCCCTGGTTGTTCCTTTGCTAAAGCCTGGGAAGCATCCCTGAGAGCTTGCATCGATTCACCCTGTCAGCCTGATGAGTTGCCACGGCAAAGCGCTGGAGCAGATGGTGCTTAATCGACTACAATGGCGACTGGAACTACATCGTGTATTTCCGAACGAGATATCTGACTTTCGTCGGCACCGGAGCTCGATGGACTCCGTCCTTGAACTTGTCATCACTGTCGAACAAGCAAAGTTCTATGAGAAAATCGTAATGGCGTTTTTTTTTTTTTTTTTTTGTTGACGTGAAGAGAGCGTACGATACCGTCAGTCATGCTGTGGTGCTGCATGAACTATTACAAGCTAGTGTTCCCACTAAACTTTTCCGGTGGCTTGCTGACTTTCTACAGCAGAGATTTGTATCGGTGCACACACGTGATGGAGGCACACCGGAAGTCGTGGTAACGCACGGGGTAACGGGGTACCACAAGGTAGTGTGGTAAGTCCTATATTATTTAAGCTCGTCATGGTTGGTCTGAAGTCCTGTATAACCTCCAAGGTCAATATCTCCATGTATGCTGATGACCTTTGCATCGGGACAGTTGGAAAATCAAGACCTGCAATTCGGCGTCGGGTGCAGATTTCACTGGACAGAATTATGCAGTTCTCCATCAAAATCGGCTTGGACATATCGGGGGACAAATCTGCAATTTTGGCCTTCACAAGGAAGCATATGCACCGCTATCAGCTTTTTCTTGCTGGCTCGACGATCAAGCAGGTGGAACATCACATGTTTCTAGGTGTCGTCCTCGACTGCAACTTGTCCTGGAAAAAACACATCGATCACCTTGACAAGAAGGTTCAGCGGTGGACCTCAGTCCTTCGCCATTTTGGTGGCGCCAAGTGGGGTATGGATGAGCACTCACTCATGGCTGTTCATAAGGCTCTTGTTCGTGGTACACTTCTTGTATAGCCTTCCTGTTCTTCACGGCGTTTCTGAGAAACAAGTTCAGCGATTCGGTGCTGCCTTGCACACAGCCTTAGGATCTGTCTTGGCGTCCCCAGAGCTGCAGAACCGCGGATGGTCATAGCCGGAGCTCATGACATACCAGTTGAAGTCTCCAGGACGTCACTATTTACGCCTTATAGCTCATCACCGCCGTCACCAATGGGTGGAGTTGTTGTTGTTGTGAAGTATGCGTCTTCGATTCGTTGAGCTTCCAGATTGCGATGGTGATGGTAGTTAAAAAGAAAAAAGAAAATGTACGCAGTACTCTTAAAAAAGAAACTTCACCACATAGCACGCTCCTAGCCAACCATCATTCCGAATGATATCATTCTGTGTCCTGATTTGTTCAAAACAGGGTGAAGGCGCCTATCTGGGGCAAGCATAATGTGTCTCAGATAGGCGCCTCCTCCCATTTTCAACAAATCAATGCACAGAATGATATCATTAGGAATGATGGTTGGCTAGGAGCGTGCTATGTGGTGAAGTTCTGTTTCAGTGTAGATTTATTGAAAACAGGAGGCGGAGCCAATTTTGTGCCTTTATGGACGGCACAGAATAGGCTCCGCCTCCCGTTTTCAACAAATCAGAAGTGAGAACGTTGTCATTCGGGATGATGATTGACTAGGAGCGTGCTATGTGGTGAAGTTCATTTCTAAGCGTGTACGGGTTGACGGTGGGTCAATGGACGGCAGGCCAGTCTTCCAGAACCTTCACTACGCCAAACGGTCTGTTGTCTATCGTGTCTTCGCAACGAGTGCAGGCTTCGTGTAAGAACGATCAGAAGATCAGTAGGATCTTCTACATACTGTATTGTTTCCTCTTTGTCCCGAGGTTAATGGCAGGTTAATGTCATGTGGAACTTCCTTCCGTAGCAATTTGCTAACGAGTTTTCGGTGTAGCCCGCTTGCATGAACGTCCGAGAGCGCGTAAGCTGCTTCTGAAGCCGCTTAGCAAGCTGAAGTTTCCTTTACGCAGGAACAGTCCACCCCAAAAATAAAATCGGTAACCGATTAATCTTCTTCTCCAGTACGTCGTTCAGCCAGGTGATATCCTGTCACGCCATGACTGCCCCTTTCTCCGAAGGTAACTTCCCAACGGCTTCGCTTTGGATGACATCATTTGCAGCAACATGGAAGAAACAGCGGAGGAAGTTGTTCGAGTTGGCGTGCAGGGCAAACAGCATTAACGCGGGCAGGTGGGGACGCATTCTGTTTACTTTATCAGTTGGATTAGCGTGTGGAGGTTGTAACATGTTCAAATATTTACGCTCTTCCACGCGCAGCTGTAATGGCCCACTAAAGTTTTGCCTCAGACGAGGCACGCTCCCTATAATCCCTGGGGGTTCTGAGGAAGGATTATGGCAGGCACAAGGGCAACCGAAATCCACATGGCAGGCGCTCAAAAGCTATATTCTGCCGATATAACGGTTTCAATACGGATTCCCGAAGCACGCTATCTGAGACGGCCATGTCCAGAAGTTCATGCTGAAGTGTCTCTGCTACGTATTTTGTGCGACGTGTCTCTATACCTCGCACGGAGGATCAGCCAATGTGAAAGGAATCCATTTCTAGGTTCACACGGCGTATTTTTAGTATCGTACGTTACATCTGGTGGTACATATTGACGAAAAGCAATAACTTGTGTGACGTCATTTCTCATATATCGCGCGACGTTCGAGAAACGTAACACTAGGACGAGTTCAAAACTGCTTCGTCAACAACGTTGCGATGACGCTACATGTAACGTACTGCCAGGACGCTCCCTCTCCCTCATCCCTTCCTTCTTTGCTTTCTGGTAACTGTAGAAATGAAGCAACTACTTACTACGCGTGTCTCGGTGTTACTTGCAACCCGTTGGCCATGGCAGAGGCACGGGAACCACCTGTACCTGTCCTCAGGATGCAAGAGTCGTTTCACTACTTCTCTCGACTGGCAACACGTCATCATCGCCATCCTCTGCTTCGAGCCTTGTTGCGGCGCTCCAGCTCTGCGTTCTCTCAGGCTATCCAGGCACAACGGTGATTCTCCCTATGCACAAGCAGCACGTGTACCCAGCTGTTCCAACGTGGGCCCTGCAACCACCTGATGTGACGGTCAATATCCCGGGTCTACCACGCTGGAAAGATGTATCGACTCCTCGAGTCCTCCGGCAGCTTAGTCTAGACCAAATGTTGGCGGGTAGAGTTCAACTTTTCACCGATGCATCTACAACGACATTTGGCTCGTCATGTGCGTTTGTCATTCCTGAGATCGGTGTCGAAAGATCAGCACGGCTGTCACACACCACCTCGGCTTCAGCAGCTGAGCTCCACGGGATCCGTCTGACACTCAGTGGCGTCCCTAGGGTACGCGTCACCCGGTGCGGGAGCTCTTTGCGTCACCCCCCACTCCACCCCATGCCCCCATTAACGGGTACCAGGATTTCCGTACCAGGCGATTCACAGTAAATACACACCATATTACACCACACTCAGAAAAAAAAAGTTGTTGTTTTTGGCGTCATCGTGCCACAGAGAACGGAAGGAAGCGGCAGTATTGATGTGGCGTCACCCCTTCCGTCGCTTCACCCCGTGCGGACCTCACCCCCCGCACCCCCCTAGTGACGCCACTGCTGACACTAAGCTTCATCGTCTCTCAACCCACGTGCTCTCAGTGGTCTGTGTACAGCGACTCAAGATGTGGCCTAGAATCATTGGCCTCTATGTTTATCACAGGGTGTCGGGCCCAAATTGTTCATGATGTGCTGCACATATATGATGCCGCAGTATCACAGGGGCATGATATCATATTTTAGCGGATTCCTGGTCACTGCGGCATAGCCGGTAATGAGACTGCGGATGCTGCTGGCGCGCCGAGCACTTCAACACGGTCACGTACACACAAAGGCGATTTATTTCACCATAAGGGACGCAAAGAGAATGATACGTGAACTGAGACAACAAATGGCGCAACTCTTCTTCGTTGACAGGATATGCTCGATTTTCGCTGTTGTACAGAGTCGACCCCGAGGTACGCTTCCAGGTACGTCGTTGCCCCGGCAAGCAGCGTGTCTCCTGTACAGGCTCCGGCGGAATGTCCCGTACAGCGGTCGGTTGCTCTACAAACTGGCCAAACTGGCTCTCAAACTGCAGGGAGTGCGATGTTGTCGAGGACAGAGAGCACATCCTCCTCAGGCGCTCAAAGTATGCCGACAGTCGCGCGACACTAGAAATAAGTCTGGCTCGCCTGGACGCCCGCCCATTTGACCTCTAAAGCTGAATGGTCCTCAGCCATTCAATCATCAAGCGCTGCATTCAAAAGCGCTCCTACGTTTCCTCGGAGAAACTAATCTGATTGGCATTTTGTGAGACTTTCTGGTACCTCGTTTGTGACAGGTGTTCCCACTAATTCGGGATGTCTCGGCTCCACCGTGTCTACCCTCTGCCCTACTTGTGGAATGCACGGCGACCACGTCCAGAGCTGGATCAAGAGTGGGGTCCGGATGTCCTGACCCCTCCTCAACTTCTGTCTTCACATAGTGTTTAATTGGCCCTAGATCTCGTGTCTAGCACGCTGTACGTGGTTGGACTCACTCCTCAGAAAGATCCTGAATCCGGCCCTGGCCACGTCATCCCGGCTTGTGGGCAATGTCACCACGAGCACGCACGAGCACGAGCACGAGCATGGAAGTTGCTATGCAGCGTATTGACAAACCGCTGTTCACCCTCGCGAAGATTCTCGGACCGTGGTCGAACGCTGCCCACCAGATGCAAGGTCTTCGTCTTCTTGCGGAGTACTTGCGATCGACCAGTCTGGTGATGGATCTCGGAAAGTGATCCGTCCCCCATCATCATCCCCTCATTTGATCCCAATGTGCAATAGGGAAGTACACCGCCTCGGCGGCGGTGAATCGTCCACCTCATCATCATCCAATATATATGTGTGTGTTTGAGCTCCTTCCGCTCCTGATTTCGACGATCGTCCACCGTAGTGCATGAGACAGTATCAACTGTGTTCGCATTAATCAGTAACCTCAATCAAGATATGCAGCAAGTATAATTACACGATCACGTATGTATGGTATCAGGACTGATGCGATTCCGCTCCGACTGTCACTGCCCTTCATAGTATCCTAACTTATTTGGCACCAGCGGCATGGCCGAGTGGGCTAAGGCGTCCGCTGAAGACTGGGAGGTGATGGGTTCGAATCCTACCTCCGACTGTGCTGTCTGAGGTTTTCCCTGGGTTTTCCGAAGATTTTCCAGGCGAATGTCGAAACAGTTCCCCTTGAAGTCGGCCCAGGACGCACACTAATCCCCATGTCCCCCACTCCTTCCTGCTGTACTCTCTCCGTCTGTCCACATCTGTACGCCGCTCATAGCCACAGTTGCTTCGCGGCGCTAACACGCAATAAAAAAAACTTATTTCGCCTTGCTTGTTGTAATAGCCATATACGTGTATCTGCAGCATACCGGTAGAAGACATCGTGTCAAAAAGCTTCGGTGAAGCTATTCTCACCTTCGCGAAACATAACTGACATCATCATAAGATGTACAAATGGTACTCAGAACTGCGAAGGTGCGCGCGGCGTAGCTACACCTTTGGTTCTGAAAGGTTGGTGGTGCGGGCAATGCACACTTCCAGTGTCTCTAAATCGCCTGGACTCTCGCCTTCTCGCAATGGTAAAACTGCCTTGTCCATGGCTAAATCCCGCTCTGCCCTAAAGGGAGTCCTAAACTTAGGTCCTCATCCTCGCTGTGCAGCGACTAATTACTATATCTCACCACATTACCGCCAGCAATAATCATCATCATTAAAATAAAGTTGTTGTTGTTGTTATAGTTGCTGATGATAACCCTGAAAGGCAATAGTCAGACAATATAGTCAGATGACAAATGCACTTGTTCAGTTTCTACGGATCTGTCCCGTCTGGGTGAACTGTGACCAATTTCGTGTTTGTTTTCCTTTTTGTTTGTTTCTTTTTATTTTTGTTTGTCTTTCTTTTTCCTTTCTTTCCTGGGAATAGCGAGCCGCCGTAGCGGTAGCTAACCTTTCCCTCCTATTTGTTTAAATATAATAAACATATCCCCCCCTTAAAGGCCCCCACATAACACGTCCGAATTCCACTCACTATTTCCCTATTTGACTCCAAAACAAAAGTTATAACAGTACGCTGATATGTTGTTTTATACCCAATATCGAGAGATGTGTAAAGGTGCGCTTTTAGTGCACTTTTGCACACCTCTCCGGGGGTTACACGCCAACGGGGGATGCCTCCGGTGCTCATGCCGTTCCTCTCAACTGTGGCTCCCCTTCGTTTAGGATCTAGACCTACATCTGCCCAAACTTGGAACCAGACGTGCCATCCAGACATCCACGCATCATCGTTATTTCTATGCCAGGCTCTGGCGGTGTATATGACGCAAGATTGCTTTCGAGCCTCTGCAGCAGCGGATGTCTGCATGCTCTCTCTCAGTCGGCACAGCTTCCGCATTATACCGTACATGTATTACGGTGTTTGTAAACTGGTGTTTAATTCTGTCGCATCTTATAACGCTAGTCGTTTTTGGTACAGCCGCGTATGAACGCAACGACAGAGTAAGTAACGTGAAAAAATCAGGTGCATTTGCTTCGTTGCACATTTTACTTCACGACCCACGTATACCGACCAGAACCATAACCTGAATAGTTTATACGGCTATTACTGCACGTGCCGACAGGAGTTGGTGCATGGTTACGACCCTCGAGTCATACAACAGCGTACTATGTTTAGGTACATTCCCGGCACGACACTTCCAACTTTGAATCTACAGAATGGGCGGGACAAACAAGGCTGCGAAGTGGGCGATAAGGATTCGTAACTTTCTACTACGCAACGTTCTTCGTGCATATAGTTTGAGCAGCTCGTTTTCCCGCACTAGAATACGTCTCCGCCCCCCAGAATCTCGCACAGACGCGTTTTATTCATTTTTTATTTACATACTGCAGCCTCGAAGACAATCGCGGGAGCAGGCACGCATTGTATAAGGAGTTGTATAGTGGAGCTAGGTGTATTCTTTAACCAGCTGCCATACTTCAATCGGATATATACTGTTCCATTGAGCAATTGTGAGTGGAGAGAAACCATATTTGCATGCGCCAATATGTTAGGTGAAATGAACAATATTTGAAGGACGCGTACTACGTGAAAAGAGATTCCTTCATATTTAGGGTTCCGTGTTTTCGGCATTCATACCAGGGAAGATTCCGCAGGTGTTTTTCGGCATTTATATGTTTCGTCAAATTCTGATATTTTCGGCATTTTAAAACGTTTGCCCCATAATGGATGTCGAATAATCGTCAGCTATAATCCCTAGGGAGAAGGACCATGGAGGGAGAGCAGCTTGGTAGGAGTACACTGAGAACGCGTATAATTTTCTTTCTTTTGCTGCAGGGTTCCATGTGTACTTGAACCCTCCTGACCCACTGCTCAAAGTTCTACAGATGAAGGTTTTTCCCTGAACTAGAGGCTAGCAGATCCGCAGGGCAGTATTCACCGCGTTGCACCTCGAAAGGAGGTGAAAGAAACACGAAAATGCGGTGCCGCGCAGGACGAAAAGAGCAATTGGGTAACGACATTTGCGCATATAATACCATATGCGCGAGTATGATTCGAAGTTTTTCGGAACATGCCGAACTTCGAAAAAAAAAAAAAATCGACAGCTGTTTTTCAGAATTTTTCGGCAAATGCAGAAAACGTTTATGGAACTCTGTGCAGCATATTATTGATCCGTTCGTGAACTATCTCCTGCACGTATTTAGGCCTTTCGAGGTCCTTCCCCCTTACTGAGAGAAACCAAATCGAAGGAACTGAGGGTAGAATCTGCGGAAAATTGTCTGTCATAACGTCTTCATGATAAAACTAACTGCTTTTACTGATTCGAGTGTATTAACGCCTCTGTCGAAATGTGGGTCCCGAACAATAAAAGCAGATCCCATAATATCTGCGTACAATATTTGCGTGTTTGTCCTGTTTTGTTGTCTCCGTTTCGTCTTATTTTGGCTATATTGCAAGAAGTGGGGCAGCAGATCGCCGATGGTGTCACCTAGCTCAAATTTTCTGTAATCTGGCGGATTCTTCCTCCTCCTCCTTTATGTGTAGTTCTCTTCCCGCGTAGTGTCCGTCACACTGCCTGCCGACGGTCTACCCCAAGCAGCACTACGTCTTAGCCGAATATTGGACCAATATTGGACCAATATTGGCAATGTCGGCCCAATATTGTTCTAAGATTGCACCAATATGGACCCAAGCAGCACAACATGTTGGCCCAATATTGGTCTATTGGACCAATATGGACCCAAGCACCACAACATGTTGGCCCAATATTGGACCAGTATTGGCAGTGTCGGCCCAATATTGGTCTAAGACTGGACCAATATGTACCCAAGCAGCACAACACGTTGGCCCAATATAGGCAATGTCGGCCCAATATTGGTCTAAGATTGGACGAACATGGACCCAAGCACCACAACATGTTTGCCCAATATTGGAGCAATATTGGCAATGTCGGCCCAATATTGGTCTAATATTGGACCAATATGGACCCAAGCAGCACAACATGTTGGTGCAATATTGGACGAATATTGGCCAACATTGAACCGGCACAACATTGAACCAGGATTGGGCCACTATTGCCAATATTGGTCCAATATTGTCCAGTGAGCTATGACCAATATTGGCAATGTCGGCTCCATATCGGTCCAAGACTGGACCAATACTGGGCTAGTATTGCCAATATTGCTCCAATATTGGGTCAACATGTTGTGCTGCCTGGGTCGTTGACATGTGCAGGTTGAATCAAGTCCTTCCCTCCACAACTGAATGGCAGCTTTGAGAATAATCTCCATAGGTTCTGGAATCACGAACGAAGGACGACAAGAACATGACATACCACAACGCTCCTGGGATCATACATAGAATAAACGGGGCGCTGCATAAACTACTGCCTAAGAGAGCTTGAGTACAGCGTAAGGAATGTGGCTGGCGGTCATTTAGCAGCTTACGTGAACAGGAGCGGGTGCACTCCTTTCTTCATCACCACAAGCACCAGAGGCAGATTTCTATATAGACATCAAAGGGAAATATTTGAAGCCTATTTAATGAGGAAGGCAGGACACAAGGTATGTTTCTAGTGAACCATCCTTTGGGCCTGATACAAAAGGAATTTAAGCTTTTAGCTTAACCGGTGAGTGTACCTTTACTCATTCGGTCTGCATTCATTCCTATTTTCGTTTAAGCTGACGTTTCCTTTGAAATAGGGTTTGGTGGTAGGCTTCTGTCCTGTTCCCCTCGCCCTTCGTGCACGGATGCAAAATCTATGAAAATGATGGATCACCAAGAGACCAGTATTGCCGTCTTAGTAAGTTCTGAGGATGTTTAGTGTTTACTAAGCTTCAGTTTATGTTCCTCGGAAGTGGTTGTGACGGGGGGCTGCAGTCGACGTGTTATTGGCAGCCTCCCACGTATGCGCAGGTTCACGATTGCAGTTTTGATGGGATGAAACGGGATGAAGGTTATAAAGACGTCCGTGCTAAGTAGTGCTGCATCTAGAATCTGTAAAAGCCACCAGCTCAAGCGTCTGTCACGAAACAAAGACAGAGGAGGACGATACAAGAGCATGCTTTTATGGGAAATAATCCTTATAAAAGGGAAATAACCCTAGGTTGCCAGTTCGGTGCCTACGTGTTAGTGCAGTACGTGTACATCCTTCCCGTGACCATTATTTGTTTTCGCAGCACTGTGTTTTTAGTAGATTTCAGACAGTCGAAAGTTGGTGGTCATAAATCGTGATACAATAGATTGACGGCGGGGACGTTAGAAAGCAGAGATGGGCAACTTATCAACCAAATTGAAAGCAGTCTTGACACTGTGCCCGTTCCTTGAAGAAAGTGCACTATAACCACAACGAGTTTTCCAGTAACTTTCACAGTGAGAGCCCTTGGCATAAAGGACATCGTCCACGGCAACATTGCTGGAGTGTGCGAGGTATTTTGCCCGTCACTTAAGACGCTCACTTCGCTAACAATGTCCGCAGCTTGCGTCATCAACGGAGCTAATCTTATATAGCTAACAGTTAGTCAATGCGAAGTATATTTGCACCCCATGGAGCATTGTACGGATGTGCCCAGGACGGAATGTGGGAATATCTAATGAATCATTTTAATGCGTTCCTTTAAAATGACGGTCACATCCAGAAACCCGTAACAGATGTCATTATGTTCCGCAACCGCCGACAATCTAACTGGCTAATTGTTTTCGTACGGAAAATGCTTAGATATTAAATAAACGAGTTTTGAAGATCAGCGCTGCTTCCGCAGCTGCGGACGCTCCAGTGGCAAGGACATCAGCCTGACGTCACTAACTAAAAGAAGAGGCAGGTCCCCCAAACTCACCTCGGAAAAGCGTGCAACGAAGAAGGCCGCGACTAGATACCCCACTGTTGCCGTTCCGGGTCACTTCAGCGCGCTAAGTTTAGCGGCAAAATGTTTTTGTTGTTTCTGCGAATGAATCTAGTCTTTATATGTCCAAATAAAACGCGTATAACAACTTTCTGTGTCGTGTTTCACTTTTTGGTCCCGTTTTTAAACGTGTTGAGCCATCGGAAGGATCTAGTGCACGGCTGCGTGCATCACATAGCGTACCTGTCGTACCAGGCGCCGCAGGCGCAGTCGTCCATTTCTCCTTCGGTGACTTGGCCTGGCTTGGATTGTGCTTCAACTGGATCTTTAGCGCGCTGCAATCAAACGCAAGCCAACGTCTGGTAACAATGGGATATCTAAGGGCGGCCTCCGGCATTGCACGCATCGGGATAGGAACAAATACATGGGAAAATGGCGACCTTGGGGGACCTGAGAAGAGGTGAAAGGGCGGCGCTCCGAGGAGAAAGGCGCCGTCCAGACGCCCGCATCGCCACGGCCATGGAGGAAGGAAACACAACGAGCATCTTCATCGTCACAACCAGCAGCTCCTCCCTCCAGACAAACGCCGTTTATACGGAGAGTTTGGCCATTAGGAGGAGCCTAACTGGACCTCCTAGGTAGGGAAAATATAATATCACTTATACAATAATTTGATTTAAAAACACAGGCGTCAGACTGTAGTATTTTAATCAACAGGGCCAGTGATCTATGGGGGCATTACATGTACAAGAGCTAACCAAATGAATAAATAAATGGAAGGGATATGGTGGATCACGGTCACGTGGGTGGATTCGGCCAATAACCATGGCGGCGGCAAAGGGAAAAGGCTGGCGGTACTCTGAAACTTGTTTTTCTCGTGCTTCCTCCTTAGCCGCGGCATCGCTTTTCTCAAGGCCGTGCTCTGATTGGTGGTGTAGGGAATGACGTTTTCGCCTGCTTTCCGGACAGGGAATTCCGACATATTCTGACACATCCGGCGTCTGCTCTTGTCATGTATTCCACCGAATAGCAGTCAAGCTGCGCCATTGTTTCGCGTGGGATTTCCGATACCATGGCCAGAGGCCAACTGGGAATGAAATGTTTTCCTCCAGTTTCTTATGAAATGTTCCCAAGGTGCGCGACGACGGCATGTCATGGAGCAGCAGCAATGGCGGACACACGGATATTATTGATGCTTCCAAAAAAACGAAGATAAAAAAAAGGCGAAATGACAACATAGAAACAGGGTTGCTCTATGCATTACCAATGTGAAACGACAGGTGCTGTGCGAATCCCTGTTTTCATTGAAAGGCGCAAAGTAGGCCACTAAGCCAGCTGTTGGCTCTTTTGTCTAGCTTCTATGTACAGGGCGGGACAAAAGCATCATTCCGCAGGAGCGTCGAAATCTAACAGGTGTATTCTTTCCAGACTAATGCATTTTACATTGGCTGATGGCATTTCTTTTCTAGGCCGTATATTGTTCTCCATAACGTCGATCCACGCTTCAGAAGATAAGTTGAAGTGGTGCAAAAGAAAGGGAACGATGGAAAAGAAAAGAGTTGTCCCACTCCGTGTAATGGCATGCTCCTTTCCTCAGTGGTGTACAAGTGACGTCACGTGGGACCCGGATGCACACGCTACCGACATCTCGGTAGTTAGCAGAAGGGAGTGGGTGAATCTGCGCAATGTCAACTACGAAATTGTTAATCGGATTTTGCAATAGGAACGGCTTTAGCTTACAGCCGTTGTGAAATCTCTCCACTGTTTAGGTCACGGATGAACCGAACGACCTAGTAATATCTGGCTTGCTGGTAGGTGTATGGCAATCTCAAAAATCAAAACGAGTTATATTCACGGCGAGCCTCCTCGCGCCGTTAAACGGAGATAAGGGCAGATACAGAGCTTAGGGACTGTTTTCAAAGTGTAACCAGTCCCTCTTTCGATAATCCAATCGCTGGCCAGTAATGGTGTTCTGTTATAGGATAATGCGCGTCCCCGTTCACACAAAGAAAATAAGTAACGATGCGCACAAACATTCTCCCCCCAGAGTTGCCTCCAAAGCAGGGCAACTGGCTACAGACATGTTTCTGTGCGTCAGGTGGCGCGAGTGAGCAGCAACGTCAGCGCCCCAAAATATGCAACGCGAGGTAGTTTAGCAGACGACGTGGCACTTTTAAACACACGCTCTCTAGTTGTTCGCGCTTGGCAAGATGCACCGCTTTTTCTGTGGATTTCCTACAGGTTTTGTAGCTCTCCTTAACGCATATACCGCTTGAAGCACCACGCAGAACCCGCTGGTGAAACTCCCTACTGTTTGGATCCGTGGCCGCTTGGGCCCGAAATGGCGCTGTGCAAACTGTGCTGCAACAGCCCTACACGGATAGAGAAGACGCCTGCGCCTTTGCTAGGAGACGGGCGTTTAACGCGCATGATGTCGTCACCTGCCTCTTCGCGAAATCGAAACCTGTGCAGATTCCACAATTCTTGCAGATTCATGGAAAAAAACATGAATACACTGATAGCACTTATACTTTGTTTATCCAATATTTAAGCGGTGTTTTATATTACGAAATAACAAGCACCCAACTTTTCAGTCCCGAGCGGGTCTTTATAACCAACGCTGTCTGCTCTTTTATTGTGTCAGTTTTCCAAGATGAACCTCAAAATCAACGGTGGGTTCCTTCGACTAGGGGTCACCGCGACGTGGCGATTCGCCAGTCCGATATTGACCGCATCCAGCTTGTCACGTTACAGAAGAAATAGTATTGATAGTAATAGTAATAATAAACCAAAATAATGTAAGACGGCTCTCAAGGTTTCAGATACCAACTTTCCAATCAAACGGCATTCAATGTGTCACTATAGTATTGTATCAATGCCATCTTGACGTCATAGCGGCATGCCGTAATTTCAAGTTAGTTGTTATTGACGACTACGCGGTACAACGTAAAAAGAGAAAATCTTTTGTCTATTGCGACCTTATTCCAGTCACACAAAGTGCAACTGTCGCTGCATGGGCGCGTCTTCGTTAATTACTAACACCAACTAAAGATCGGCGGCTGAAAGTCGCGCACTAATTGGCGCGTTGTCTCCTGTCAGAAGTTTGATGTTGCACACAGTAGGCGACAACATTCTACGCGTGGATACACATTTTCCGTCGCGACAAACGACACTGCAGGTGTTGTCAGACGAAGAGATTGCTGCATAGTTCGTAGCAATGGAACATGGCATTGAAACACAGCAAGTGAGGCAGGCCGAGAAATGGGGGAAATAAAGTGTTGGGCCGTACGGAGGGGAGCGGTACTTTGTTCAACAAGACCAGCTGTCACGGGAGCTGGTTCGAGCGCCTTTCACCTACCCGAGCACGTCCGTACGCACTAGGAAAATAAAAGAGGAGTTACCGGGTTGGAGTATCGCATCATTTAGTGTGGAAAAAAAAAGCGACGAATATAAAAAAAAAAGCGCAATTTATTATCTTGGGCGGATGACTCGGTATTCTGCAGAAAGGGCGCTAAGGTATCATCATCCTCGTCTCCCGGTCTCGGCGTGGAAAGCGGTCATCCTAACCACTATGCCACGGGAGCTGGTCATATTGAATAAACCTCACAGTTGAGAAACCGTAATGCATGTTGGCATAGCAGAGGACACGTTATTTACCATTTTTAGCCACTAATTTTAAACGTCTACTAAAACTGCCGGTGAAGTAGAATTGTCTCTTGAATCATCAGAGAAGGCAAATGATCCAAAATCAAAAAGAAAAAAAGGAAATCAAGGCGCGCGGTCCCCGTGACGGGTAGTACAAAAAATTACCGGACGGTTACGACTCGTCTAACGCGAAATTCAGCGTCATCTGTGCGTGTGGCGAAATGAGGCCGGATGAATGTGTGTAGACTAATTTATTTAAGCGTGACGAATATTGATTTGCGGTCGCTGAAATGCTTTGCGAGGTGAGTGGTGCCCTGAACGAGGGGGCTGTTCTGGAACACCACGTCTATATGCACGGGCCATGTCTAGTTGTGGGTTGGCGGACGTCGGTGCACAGCGTAAGGCCCAGTTGTTCGGACATGTCACTTAAAAGTGCTGTTCTTGGCCAGTGAAACGTCCACATTGAAGGCTCCGACGACGAGAAGCTTGTGCGTGCAGTAAGGAGCGAGTACATAGAAGATAAAGTCGCGTATGCGTTCCGGCGATGCGCGAGGCGAGAAGTAGCACACAGCCACCACGAGCCCTGTGGGAAGCCGCACGGCGCAGCTGAAGAACTGACGTACTTTGCTTTTTATCTCACTTTTCTTCAGTTGCAGTTGTAAGCCACCGGGATACTCCGCCTTACTCTCAGCGCTGAGCGAACATGTGATACGAGTTTTGCGCGGACATGCGAATGCCGACGACGCCGACGTGATCTCGGGAAAGTCTCCACTATACAGCTGACGCTGTAAAAGGAACAGTTAATCTGGAACGCAATATTGGTTGACATTCACATTTTGCCGTCAAAAAATGCCGGACCAGCAAGCCTTACGCTTATGTTCTACCTGCAACATTGAGCCAGATATTCGTCACCTTCTTCTCAGCTGCCGCCGTTCCAAGTCCTTCCGCGATAAGCTCAAGTCTCGCCCGACCAGCCTCGGATACTCCATCTCTCTCGCAACACTACTTGGCACACGGAGCAGTGGTGTAACCGTGACGCTCCTCCACTACCTGCGTGATACCGGTCTCCTTAGCAGCCTCTGACATCGTGTGTGGGACGGCGAAAGACCTCTGACCCCACATCGCCTTACTCTTAACTACCCCAGGAATACGCACTAAGGAATTATATAATAAGGTATAGCAAGCCGTCTTTTGTGGCTGACTTTTCCTGTGGATATTAATAGTTGCCCCCCCCCCCCTCGTCAAAAAATGCGCTTTTACAGCACACTCAAAACTTTTATTCGCTGTTTCGTTCTATTGTTATTTTCTTCGCACGCTGTTTATAGGCCTCTTTCCGTTTACAAACAAAAGACGCCATTGTTGTGTGGGCAACCACACGAACGCGACTACTGATTGCCGTATGTAATTGCAGATTGATTCAGGTGCTGTCGAATGGTAATTTCTGGCAAGCTGTGTCACATTATTCTCATTGTCCCGGACTCTCTGTTAATTTGTTTTGCCCACACCGGCCTTGTGACGTCACTCGCGGAAACTGGTCTATTGAAAACAGAACGAACTGCCTTACGCATTTGCGTGTCTGAGTGCAGCTACACATATACCGCTCGCGACACGCTTGTCTGAAACCAGCACCCTGTGCATGGTTTATCCCATCTCTAATATCCAGGTGTTGGGAGACTATTTCTTTCGAGTAATAAACCCGTGCAGCATATGATCCACCTTCAAATGCAATATTGGCACAACACTTTCAACAGCAACGAAGGTAGTATGGGCTGCGGAACTACTGACAGGCGATTGTAGACAACCGTGTCGCGAGCAGTACATCTGCAATCTGTATATTTACCGCAATATAAGGGGAAGGATTAGTGATAACCACGCTACATTCCTCTCTTCCGCCTACCTGTTACAAGATATATACTGGAATGTGATGAACGCTCTCGTAGACCAAATTAACGTTCCACCTGTTTCATCTTGAAAGCTAGTTGCTGCTCTAAGACCACGCAGGGGCTGTCACGCCATGTCGCGAAAACGGGGCTTCAATTATTTCGAAACGGGGGATGATGAAAGGCGGTCACGCAAACTTATATGGTTCCCGCATTTAATTAATAGAAGGCCTTTTATGAACGCCGTCCTCTTATTAAAAAGCAAGGAAATAACACCGTGCAGGTTAAATATAACCCATATATAATAAAAAAAAAAGCGTTTATGAGCTGAAATTCTGGGGCAGCGCCGAGCATGGAAAAAAAAGAAAGAAAGGAAACACAAGGCTGTCGCGGATGATAGACGGATTTTCAAGACGTAATTCAAGGTACCGAATTCAGAAAATACCGCGTAGCACGACTTTCCGATAAAAGATCCAGTTGCGAAGAAAGGCGGGCGCCGAAATAAACACAGTATCAAAATAAACTTACGAAACACTTGTCCCGAGATAACGCATTCCCGAAATCCTCGTTTCAAAATAACAAATCTCAGTTTAAGATGTATTAATATACTACAGTGCGAGAGCTTGCTGACAGACAAATCTTCACCGTCCGCAAAGGATGTGCAGGCTGCAGGGAGCGTGAAGACGAACCAAAACAGCGCTGTCACCATCCCAAGGAAACGAATGAAGGCGACCAGCTCAAGTGGCGTAGTTGGTAGGTTGATCGCCCTCCACACCAAGACGGGGAGGTGCCGCGGGTTCGCATCCCAGCACTGGCTGTGCTGTCTAAGCTTTTCCCCTGGGTTTTCCGGAAGGCTTTCCAGACGACTGCCGGCACAGTTCTCGCTGAAGTCGGCCCCCCTATTATATATTAACCCCCCTGTCCTCCACCCCTTCCTGCTGTCCTCTCTCCATCTGTCCACGTCCGTATGCCACCCATAGACACAGTTGCTTCGCGGCGCTAACAGCCAATTTAAAATACAATGAAGGCGGCGGAAGTAGCCTTCAGAAATTTGAGGCTACGTTTTATGCGAATTAGATCCTCATTTTCTAAGGTCCACATTTTTCTAGGAACCACGCACATCGTGTGCGTCATTAATGATACCCGTCACAAGCGGAGGCCGTGCCCCCTCAATCTTTGCTTTCCAAGAACTCATCAGACCACATCTCGTAATAACCTGTGCGGCATGGCACGTTACAGTAAAGCGTTCGCCTTTTTACTCCAGTTCGCCCTTTCCGTTAGCTGGTCAAGTGAATTTGCGCATATATATCGCAACTATATAGGAGATTTATAGCAGCCGTAGACTACTCCCATAATAAACCTTATTGCAGCGCGGAGGTAGTTGGTACTCAGTACAAGACAAAAACGGTCTATCACTTGTTCAAGAGAGAAAAAGTACACAAGCGAACGTTGAAGTAGGGAGCATCACCTTAAGCATGAGTAGAACGAAGTATACAGAAGGCTCACTTTTTTATCACTTGTTGCTTGTCACTTGTTACATATGTAGAGGCTTTTTTTTTCTTCGTTCCCCTTTGACGGAAAAGCGTTAGATGATGATGACGATTGTAGTTTTAATGGCGCACGGACAACTAAACGCAGAAAAGATGTAGAGGAGAAAAAGGGGTGAGGACACGTGTTGGCCTACCGAAGAATACTCCGCGCTTGGTTCTCCTCCTGTTGAAGATGGGTTGAAAAAGCAAAGTATTTTCCGTCCCTAGGCACGGCACAATTTTTAACTGTGAACTGTTTAGGCAGTGCCAGAACATTGAATCCAAGTAATGTGTAATGCCATAACGCATTACTCGGTGAAAATGTAATGCAGTCTTTCCCAAACTTTGTGTGGCGGCTCCCAGGAGGGTCGTGACAGATTCAGCTGGGAGGAGGGGGGGGGGGGGGGGGAGTCGACTCAGAAACTATAAAGAAGATATCCATATAGACCATGCTCTGCCCACTGCTCTGCGCCCCAAAAAAGCCCGTGGTAGCGGACCGAAGTATAGCGGACGAAGTCTACAAAGCAAGCTCCCTTTACTGAGTAGCAACAGTCATCCCTCCTGCCACGCGATTATTTTCCTGTCTGCGATGGAAGCCTGGCTTGCTATTACTCATTATCTAAATATAATGCACTACCGGTAATAGATTACTTTGTGACGCATTACTCTCCACCTCTACACAGTACCATCACGGTGAAAAGAATCCTTATAGAAGAAATAAGCAAGTAGTGAACAACAACAAGTACGTAGGGTCCCGATGAATCAGGAAATTTGCCACTTAATTAATGGGTCGTTACCCTAAGGGTACACTGGTTAACCTGGTAATTGCCACCATATCATCGCGCTCTTTGCCACACATGTCATGTGGAAGCTGACGTGCCACACAAACTCCTTGCCTGCCAGCGGTACGAAAATCACCAATCCAGTCTCCGGCGCAGTCTCGCTCATCTAGGCTACCGAGAGCTCCCCCACCCCCCTCGCGGTGCTACTTGGCCCTACTCAGCACGCTGAAGTCACGTCTGCGCTGACACGATTCCTTCGGGAATCTAAATTCTTTGGTACTCTCTGATACTTTTTACATGACTGTCTGCACAATCATTAGTGAAGGAGCTGTCCCTTTGTGTATTTCTTCATAATTTTCTGTGTCTCTGCTGCTTTTATCTTCCTTTTGTTCGTTTGTTTGCTTGCATTTGGGAACAGCAAGCCTACATCATGGCTAACCTTTCCCTCCTGTTTTCTTTCTTTTTATCAGCATTAAACATATCTCTCCTCCCCCCCAATAATTAAAAAGCCTGTTCTACTGTGGGAGTTCTGGAAGGTTACCTCACCACATGTCATAACGTTGGATGCTATATTTTGGCACGATTACAGCGCTATAGCGGCACATATTATTTAGCACTGGAAGAATTAGAATTGGAGGTTAGAATTTCAGGAAGAGTTATTTCACCGCTTGTTATGTCGCGACTTGTGATTTTTTCACCAAATATGGGCAATATCTCCACGTGTTGTTTCGTACTCGGGTATATCGCATCAAGGGTGCGGGGAAGTTATTTCGGGGATACGCTACTTCGTTCCTACAACCGCGAGGAGGACAAGACCTCAGATATTTCAGAGCTTTAACAACGCCATAAACTTCTGTCGCCATGGAAGACGCATAATGAGACAGCTGGAATGCACGGGTGACACCATCATCCGGCACATCAAAAACAGAAGACGAGCCATCGGCGGTGACAGAAAACGGAACATACAGCAAAAACTCTATTCCGCGATACGTGTATCACATCAAGATGCTGTAGTGTCAGCTATTTGAGCACAAAGTTGAACATCTTTTATTTACTGCGTTTTGAATAACACACACAAAAAGTTTCACTGCTCTTCACACGAAACGCTTGTCGTATTTCAAACGTATCGAGCTGTTTGGGTGCCGTCGAGAAATAAACGCTATTACGCCGCTAATGAAATGTCGCAACAAATCCGATTCACAAGTCGGTATCCGTACATAGCATAAAACAGAAATTGCAAGAACCACAAACACAAACATATCTTTGACGTAATACGAAACACTACCTCATTCGGCTCTCATATCCGACGCTATGTCTGGCTCAGGATGTTCAAAGCCATTTTAAACGTGAGACAAGATGAGTGCGTCTATCTTTCATAACGCCTCGTGGCGCCACTCGTCGCATGTATCGATTCGTTTATCATTTTTACGGCCTCGTAAGCTCACAATGCGGGATTCTTATTTTGGTCGGAGTTACGGCGCAATAATATTGAAGCATGTATATACAGAGTGTTTTCTTTTTATTCCACACAGATGTGTTGTTTAAAAAAAAAGAAAAACTGTTAGAGCTGCATAAATTTCGTTTTCGCAGTTGGATTGTACGGCCATGAGGACATCCTGTAGGACAGCGTATGCAACTACTCGATGGCTAGTTAGCCAAGATGCATTAATTAACGTGTTAATTAGATATTTTCAAGGAAATGCGACACAGCTGAATTGGATCCACTCACTGCGAGAGAACTGCGTAGTTCTGATTTCGGCTCATTTGCATAGCGAAATTTGGTAGCTTACATTTCGAAGTACAACAACAACTATTAACGATGAAAGATTACTACTATTACTATTACTACTACAACTATTACTACTACAACAACTATTACTACTACACGAATGACGATGCGATGAGGTACGTCCACTTCGCAGGGTGTTAGTAAGGACGATGGATTTGAATAATGACTGGCTCCAATTTTGCTATCTCGCATTTCTCACAAAACATAAAATTAATAAGTTAACGAATTTTAGTTTACTTAGTCGTCCAGTAGGTGGTTATGCCGTCCTATAGCACGTCCGCCTTGCCGTATAACCCACCTGCGAAAACGAAACTTATGCAGCTCTATTAGCTTCTTTCATAAAAAAAAAGTGTGTCGAATAAATATTAAACAAAAACATCTGGGATATTCACTTCTTGCACTTCGCCTTAGAAACTATCTCATTATTTTGACCTGAACATGAAACGATGTCGCAAACTGAAAGGGTTCTCGGCGTCTGCCATTTCAAGAAGATTCAGGAACCAGAGGGAGAAAACAAAATCAACTTACGTTTGACTGTACTGTACTTTAGTGCTACGCACCGTAGAATACAGTTCTCACGTCTCCACATTTTTTTATATCTCAATAAATCAATACGGAGTCACGAATACGTGTGCCGTAGAGGAGGTGGAATATTTTAAACGACTCTCATGAAATCCAAGCTATGGCACCGCGTCGTAGCAAGCAACCGAGACAAATAGACCAGAAAGAGCGACCTCCAACTGCAATACTTTATCTTTGTTGACAGTGACTTTGAAGATACGAAGCGATCTTACAGACGACCATCAAAGAAGACTTGAACGGTGGTAGCGATAGAACTGCTTGCCGTAGTCGGCCACGCTCAGGCGTGCAACGTCGCGACTATCGCAGGGAGGGATAGTGCGTCCTGGGCCGACTTCAGAGGGGACAGCGGACATTTGTCTTAAAGGGAGACTTCGCAAGGTTTCGAAAAAAATTAGGTGAGCATCATACCGAACACGGACCGCTCCCTTGATACCGAATACAACATTCGCATTCATTTTGTGCGAGTAATTAATTCGTAAATGATGACAATACCAAACCGAAACCAAAATGCAAAGCGCACAGCGGTTCGCCCGGAGGAAGATACTGTGACGCCACCCAGCATTGTCGTCTGCTACGAAGCTTGCATTCATCCATGCCGGATAACGTCAGCAGTGTTCCTTTCAGCGCCCTCTTGCTTCACACAGGCGAAGCGCTCACTTCGTAATAATTCGTTCGAATAAAATCTGCGCAGTTTGGGAACGCGATATTTCGAATGTATGTTCCTGACACCCAAAGGGTTACTGCTGTGTCACAATCTTTGTGGAGATTTTGTTGCGGAGTCCCACTTTGAAGCGTCTAAGGAAAACCCAGAGAGAATACCCAAAGAGCACAGCCGGCGCCCGGATTCGAACCCGGGTCACCTTGAACGGCATAAAGAATCAGATGCAGGCGATGACCGATTGCCCGTATGAGAACCGCGACTTAACCTTACATACTGGTCGTCAGGGTGCATCACTGCCACGTACGCTTAACTTTATGCCTAGCATAAAGAAAAAAAAAAACTTGGGTCTGATCTTGTTCACAAAATTGGCAGTGTGGTCGCCTAGCGATCTCAATGTTGCGTGTTCGAACCCAGCCGAGGACGCTAACAACTTGGTGGCAGGTGACGTTGCTCTGACGCGCCGTCTTCCGCGAGGTACGTTAAATACGGTGTGCTGTATGTCGAGATTTCGGCGCACGTTAAAGAGCCCTCAGGTGGGCAAAATTGATTGGCGTACCGACCACTATGGCGTCGCTGATGATCATAGTTGGCTCGCGACGTAACGCCCGGAATTATTAAATATATTATCTTCTTCACAATAAGAAAGGTACTGCATATTCCTCTTCCTCTATAACTAACATAACATAAACCGAATTAAGAAACACTAAAAGTTGCCTTTCCGTAGCCAACCGAGGCCCACCCCTGCCCACCGCCTTCCTTACCGCCCACTTAATGTCGCCAGAACCCTTCTGCTTTTCAGCAAGATGGGTCGCCTATATGTCCTACTTGCGCTGTTGAAGCTGATATTCCACACATTATCTTTCACTGCCGCAGATTCGACACCCCTTGAGCCACCCTCAGACGAAGCCTTCTAGAGCTGCAGAGCACAGACTTTACTCGGTCCAGTATACTGCACCGTCCACAATAGTCCGTGACCAAAGCAGGTTTGAAATTCTTACGCGACGCAGGTCTTACCCCCGAATTCACGTACATAACACTGACTTGAAGCTGCATCTTGACTTGTGCATGTCTGCGCAAAGACCTGCCCTCGCTGAAGACGGATTACGTGTTTCACGATCCCTCCTTCTTGCTTACCTCATGAAGTTGTAGCCTGCTAACTTTAACTGCGTCTGGGAGCGAGATTTTCGCACAAGTTTGCACTCAAAATTTGCTTTGCAATATGAAAAGGCGACATTTCTCGGCGTCAGGACTGATAATATGTGCCACACCTGTCGTCTGGCACCAACGCTTGTGCAAAGGCCCTGTAAACAAACCGATGATGCACCAGGTCATGTACCAGCTCCTGTGGTATAGTGGTTGGATGATCGCTTTCCACGCCGAGACTGGGAGGTGACACGGGTTCGAAACCTGTCACCGGCTGTGCTGTCTCAGGTTTTCCCTCGGTTTTTCCGAAGACTTTCCAGATGAACGTCGGTACAGTTCCCCATGAGCTCGGCCCAGGACGCATACTAACCCCTCTGTTCCCCACTCCTTCCTGCTGTCCTCTTTCCATCTGTCCACGTCTGTGCTCCGCTCATAGCCACAGTTGCTTCGCGGCGCTAACACGGAATTAAAAAAAACAGGTCATGTAACGCCAAGACAAGGCAAAACTCTTAGTGTCATGTGGCTTCCCGAGGCTGCCGTACTGGAGCGCTATCCAAGTCGGGTTCAAGGTATCCCAAGCGCTGACTTGACATTTTCACTACACGTGTCAGGTCGAGCTGGCTGCGTAAGAACGCTTCAAGCCGAGGAGGGTGTCTGAAGTGCATTGACGCTCTTCGAAGGCAGCTGCAAGTCAAGCCTTGATCGAGCCACATCTATGAATTCGGAGGTTATGCACTGCCTGTGACCTGAAGTCTTGTAGATAAAACTGAAAGGATGGCGGTCAGCTGGTGTAGATGCATCAGGAGAAACCTCGAGCCTGAGGACGGAGAGGACAACCACACACACACGGAGGGCTGAAATTTTTGCCCATTGCCCATAGATTTTTGCCCATAGATTGAGAAGTTACCCGTCAAAAAGAACTCGTTACGAGTTAAGTTACCGTGTGAAAAATGTAACTAAGTTAATAACAAATTTCTTCAGCCTGAAACGTAACTCGCAGTTACGGAGTCACTTAAAAAAAGAACGAGTTACTTCGAACACAAAATAGCATTACGCAGGTGCAGCGCGCGTGAGCAGTTGAGTTAGACATTGAGTTGCCTGCTGAGGATTGCAACACGCTTAGATCGTTTTCGTTTATGTCCAACATTAGACCTCTCCCTGTTTGTAAGCAAATGACGTTATAGTGTTCGACAGCTCCACAAATTTGGTAGAGTTGAACTGCGCTCGAAGCTAGAGGTGAACAAGGTCGCGCCCGAAAGCCACGTTTTTGATGGGACTACGATGGTCCCTGGAAGGGACACGTCCTTCGGTCCTACTTTTCTTTCAATAGGAGGCAGCAAACAAGTGCCCGATCGTGAAACCCAGCCCTCTCCTTCCGATTTGTTTCGGTGTCAGTCTGTCTACCAACGTCATGATGACGTTTCTCTGGTAGAGGTCTAAACTATGCATCTTACGCCCTGTGGGCGTACAATGCTCCAGCTTCATTTCAATGGCAGCGGTTCTTACTTTCTGAATAAAATACTGTCATTGATTGAATATCACGTTTTATGCCAAAAAATGCAATGAAGGAACAGGAGAGAAACCAAGAAAATATGTGGACGTGAGTGAAAAGCGAATTAAAAGTAACTTGGAACTTAACTTAACTTACTTTGGCAAAGTTACCTCAAACAGGAACGAGTTCCTCTGAAAGTTACCACGGCGCAAACGTACCGAGTTAAGTTACAAGTTACCAAAAAAAGTAACTTAGTTACAGTAACGAGTTACCTCAAACTCTTTATTTTTATTATTGTTGAACTTATTATTATTTATTATTTATTATATATATTTATATAACTATTATTAGTTATTATTTAAACTTATTATTTTACCCTGCGTGTGTGTGTCTGGTTGTCCTCTCCGCCCTCAGGCTCAAGGTTTCTTCTGATGCTAAAGTCTTGTGTCACCTCATCCGTCAGTACCACCCTCACATCTCACCCTCACGCACATTAGTCACATCTTTTTGATTGTTTTTCTTTCTCTCGTCCCTCTCAACCTTCACTCGCCTCTCTTTTTTATCACTCATCTTGTTTAGCACTTATTCGTGTAACAGCAATCCGACACTCGTTTGGCTGGCCTTTCCTCGTTTTTTTTCTTGTCTTCTATTAAATATAGCCCCCCCACCCCCCCAACACACACACACACGAAAAAAGAAAAAGAAAAACCGGAGAAGCGACGATCAGTAGACTACAAGCGGGAACATAAATCCTCCTGTATATCGTGCTTTGCCTGCCGCGCACCGTTGCGATAAGTGAAGCCACCCATACTTGCTCTTTCGAAGAGAGTGTTGGGCATTGAAAGTTGTGCGCTCTGCTAAGTATGGCCGAGCCTTTAGTTGTCGGGGTGGTACGCGCACCATACTAAAATATTGAGAGTACGGACAAAAAATCCCATAGACACCTTAAGTACGAAGATGTCATTCGGAGGTTCATCGCCTCAAGTACAGGCGCTGTTTCGTTCTTTTCTTACGGAGTCACAATTCAAGATTGCATGTTTTAGGAAATTAGTTATCGGTTTTTGCTCGTAAAGGCGCAGTAACGCTAAACCCAAGGAAAATAATATCATCGGACAGTAAGCCAACCAATAAACGTCGGGGTGTTGATAAGCCTTCTGAAAATTCCTTTCCTTGAGTAATACGTGGTGAGCGTAATACATACACGCTTAAAATCCTCGATTGAAAAAAATCTAATCCCCTTCCAAATCAATGCCGGTATCACCTCACAAACGTCATTAGATTTGGTTTCCCTATATTTGCAGTCTAGCGTGGTGGAGCTTGAAGGGAATTTGTACAATCAAAAGAAAGGCTTATGCATTGGCTCTTTAATTGCCCCTAAGCTTAACAAAAGAAAATCTTAGATAATTAAACTTGAAGGTATCTTGACTGGTTGGTGTGCCAGAAGCCCAGAGTCACTTGTACCGGGTTATGTCAAAGACGTATTGGTGATATCCCCGAACTCCTCTAGTCTCCTTGATATAATTCCCCTCCTCCAACTACAATGAACTGACCGCTCATTTACCCATTAATTTCCCTCAACTTACTCACTACGGTTCCTCGATCTCACGCTTCAGACAGACGACGTACTTTGTTGGGAATACGGCAGATTAGACCCCGTGCCCTTGCTACCCAAGCACAGTTACCACCCCAAATCGATGAAAAACAGCGTGGTCAAATCCTGTCTTACCTCCGTCTTATTCTGTGCAGCGCGACAGATCTCGAGGTTACAACAAGCAGGTTACGTGTTCAAACCGTTGTGAAACATACGTAATTAAAATAATCCCGACACCACATAACTCTCCCTGTCATCAGAGCAAGAGTTGTCTTTCCAGTTTTTCCATAACATGTTACACTCTTCAGGGAAGCTTGCTTCACCTCACGGGTTCCGTGTTGCTTATTCTATAAATCACGAACTCTCTATATCTCACTTCACTCATACGACCCGAATCTGCAAAAATCTGACTCCAAACATTCCAAAATCTTCGTTCCCTGTAGAAAGGCTGTAGTCTCATGTAGCTCACGCTGCATTGGCCAGGCTGAGAGATGTGTTAATGATCGACTCCGCGAACATTTTAACGACGTTGAAAAGAACACCCAAAGTGCAAAGCTAGCGAGACATGTTCTCTCGTGTACGAACTGTGACCCTTTATGGCCCAAAAGCCAATATACGATGTATGCGATGTGACAGACGATGTTTCCCGTGGTCACTTAGAAGCGCGCCAAATAATTCACAGGCCGCTAATTATTAGCCAACCCCGTGTGACCGTGGCGTCCTCTTTGCTCAACCTCCTGTCACCTACTTTGATTTCTTCAGGAATAAATGTTCGCTTTGCTGGTTTGAGTTGTTCGTTCGTGTCGTCTTTTCGTGTGCTCCTCATCCTCGAGGAAATGCTATCGCCAATTTCAAGTAATCTACATCAACTCGCATGCCTTCTACTCGTCTGTTCGACATGGTGAGGTTTCAATTGCTACGCAAAGGTCATACTCTGTTCGCTTTTCTATAGAGAGGGGCTCCAGAACTGTGGGTTGCAGCTGTAGTCTCGCTAACTGAAAGCACAAACAACCGAGCACGTTATCTATAGGCAGATCCCAAAGCAGGGCCATGTAGCCGATAGATGCGTTTACGCACACGTAACATAGCACTGTCTAAAGGCAATTACCTATTACTGTTATTCTATTGTCGTTGGCTTACTACACTGTTAGCACCGAGTGCCCAACCACTGTAGTAAGTCGCAGGAGAGGAAAGATGGCGATGGCAGGGACTCTCGGTAAACAAGACGATACAGGGCAAACATTATCCGCCGGAAACAAATAGAGAGGACGCTGATCAACTGCTTTTCTGTCTACTTGTTCCGTATACACCCAGTGTTTGCAGATCCACTCTGCGCCCATTCGCCAAATGTAGCGGGAGATGTCGTTCGAAAAGACCCGACTTTCCGACACGCGATAGCGGGCTTACTCAATGTACCTGCTCATTACTCCCAGCAAGTCCGTTATCTCCAATTGCAAACATCATCGTAATTGAAGTCATGCTTGCATGCTTCCGCTGGAAACAAATTAAGACGAAACCTTCCCATCGGTCTGCGGGGAATTTTAGTTTAATTACGGGATTTCGTTTATTGGCTCGCCCGCAGGGTGGAATGGACCATTCCCAGGAGCTACACGCTTGTCTATCGCTAATGCGATAAGGTTCTAAATCGAACTGAATGTTTGTAGGTCAGATGGCAACATCGTCAGATGTAATCGCGTGTAGGAGGCACAGTAGAGGGCGCTAGAGGACCGTTGATAACGTGATCGTGATTATGCAAGCGAGATGGCGTAAACTTGAAGTGGGCAACATATCCCTGAGTTTGGGTGTCCGCCCATTTCACTGAACGACGTTTCATCGACTCCTGACCAAGGTTTGGTCAGCAGAGCCTTATACGTATTTCAAGTTTGTTGTCGCAAGAAAAAGCGGCGGCCACCGATTCGATCAAACGGCGTTCGATGAGTCGGCGTTCGATGTAACATCTATTTTTCGACGAAATGGCGTTCAATGAAACGCGTTCGATGAAATGTCACGGAACCGTTTGGAGTGAAGATGAAATGACGAACAAAGCACAGATGTTGTAGACGAGTAGAAATCCAGCAAACCGGTTGGGAAGCATGAAGGGAATTGCCTCAGGACGAGAGCTGCCGATATTTCGAACAGAGACTGTTCTTCTTCTGAAGAACAGTCTCTGTTCGAAATATCGGCGGCTCTCGTCCTGAGGCATTTCCCTTCATATAAAGCACAGGTGTTGTACGTTTGTTTGTTCGTCCCCTTTGTCTTCGCCCCAGACTGGGGAATATGTTGCCCACGTCACGCTTAGTACGTGCTGCATCGAGCACTTTGTCAGACGCTCCCGGTGCAACGAAGAGATGCCGATTATGAAAAAATAAAGAAAGGCGACGTTTTGTCATATGCTTTCCGGATGTGAATGTGATGAAAAGGTGTTCCTTTTTGTAATGTGGTCTCCTTCCGCAAAGATGGATTGCTCGACCTATATTTTGTTGCACTGAATGTTCCACGATTGTTCCACTTGATTCCATCTGTTATCAAGAATATTATATTACGGGAACTGATTTTCTCGGCCAATTCCTACAATCCGACCCTAGCCAGTATCGCCTTAGTTAGTTCCTGACGTGCTTAATTACTTCCACTCGCTGAATCTCGGCTACATAAGTAGCACGCAATTTAATTTTTGACCTACTAGTTTGCAAACGGTATTTATTCCCCAAAAGTCAGACATGAACGTGACCATGACTCTGACTCTGATTCATTCATTTGCTACTGCCTGCCGCCACAGCACATGAATGCTGAGTAGGAGATCCTCATAACTGCGACCAAACCCTCCACGTATTTTAACTTTACATACCCCCAATTTAACTCATTAACAAACTGAAGCATTAAGATGATGCCTCGCATTAAGATGATTAAGCACCGCCCCTGGCGATGAAACTCCCCATTCATTCATCATCTCGCAATAAAGTTGTTTGATTAGCTGCTCCCGCGGAAAGAACAACGCATGCAACTCTTTTCTTGGCATTCTAAATGCGATAAAAATGTTATTCCATCAAGAAGTGGATAAGCCTCAAGTGCACCGCTTATCGTCTTCAAGTTAAACTAGAGCTGCTTGAAAGCGAAATAATAATATCCGGCTATTATTACAATGATACGAGAGAAATAGAATATTACCATTAAGCTCGACGTGCATATTTTATTTCTGGGCATGGCTGGGCAAGGAAATACCATTGGGGATGTTCCCCTCGTGAAGCAGGTACATAATGGCAGTTTGAGGAAAGGTCATCCTTTCCCCGGCCATCAATTAGGAGCGCGTCGCTCATTCAACGCTCTGGAATGGCATCGTAAAACAGAAGGGCTCTCCCAGTAAAAGGACGTTAAAGCCGTTTTATTTCAAAGATGTTCCTGTTTGATGCCCTTCTTCGAAAAATCTTCCCGCTGTAATGGCAATGTTTGTCCATTCTGTGAGGAATTGAAGAGGAGGACAGCGCAATTCAAACTGTTCACGTAATACAGTCGCCTCCAACCCAACATAGTGGCTCGAAGTGGACGAAATGTTCCGACGTATTTTGGGATACCGCCAATCGTTACGGGGTTCTGATAGAATTTGCGTCGTAGCCTCGCTATGCGCCCCACTAATACGTGCGCCAAAAAAAAATGCACGAAGTGCGTTACGTAACTCTCGTCTGCGGAATCCGCGCCAGTCTCGAACAGTTTCGCGATGATTGCATGTTTGACGTTCCTTTGGAGACAGGCGACAACGTATACGATGAAAAATATGCCCCATAATAGAGCAATATGTACAATCTAAAAACAGGTGGTGGTTTTGAAAGGGCTTGTCGTTGTCGGCCTCACAGATGTGGGCACAGTTGACTAAAAACAGAACTTCACATAAAAACGTGGTCGACATAGCGTCTGACAAAGGGTGTAAAAGGGTGGTAAATGCAATTATCATATATCCAAATTGCTACAAAAAGGCGTACGCCCACCTCGCTCATCGAATCAGAAGCAGTAACCCTATCATTAGTGGCAGTGAGTGAGGTAGCAGGTAGAACATTTCAACCTTTTAGACACAACGTATATAACACCGACAACTATATATATATATATATATATATATAGATACTCATGGAACGATGCGGATGGCTGGGGCTGGCTTTTTTCCTCTCTTTATATATATATATATATATATATATATATACGACAACTATTACCTCCTCAAAGGTGTAACTACTCCACCCTTTTCTCTAAGAGTGCGGATCTCAACTCAAATCTGTTTTTAACGGGAGTCTGCTATACTGGAAAATCTGAAATATCTCCCAGCTGCAGGTAACCTGCCGCAATAAGAACTCGACAGTGACAGATCAAACGACATTTCAAAGCAATCCCTTCCTGTGCAGGGAGCGCTTCCGAGGAACCCAAACAACACATCGTGCCCTTCGGCCAAACTGCGACAGTTAGACAATAGTGCTCTGATCCACTTTCACAAGGCGCGCAATGTCTTCTACTGCATCTCGACGCAGTGCTGGACGATGAATTTATTATGACGTGCGACGTGATACGTACATCTAGTGCAGAAGCGCTCGGATGACTTTCGCTTGCCAGGTCTCGTGGCATGAAATTACTGTTCAAAGAACGAGGTTTTGACGCAGTAGATGCCGGTCCTGCGCTATTATGCATTTTCTGTGTCGGGATTCAAGTATTCGTAGAGGGCAATTTGAAATTATGAGACCCAACGTGCATTTCACAGTTAATTCATGGTAATTAAATTAGTAAGCTTTTATGTAAAGCTCCTGTTATCTGCAGCTTCTGCACCATCTCCAGGGTACTATTATCGGTCCAGCGATGCGATGATAGGCAATACCACTAAGCAACTGCAAGTCGCTGATTCCCTATGATGCTTTAAATCATCACGAACATAGGGAGCTTTAGAATTGTGATGCAGCAGGCTGTGAATCAACCCACGTGCCAGCGAGTCAGTGCACAGTGCCTACACTGGACGTGGACGCCAGAGCCCTCAGGGTAGTTCGGATAGAAGCCAGGATGAGACAGAGTCAAACAAGGTTGTAAGCAGAAACTTTACTGTGAGCATGGGTAACCCTCGGGGCGGACAGCGCAACGCCAGCAGCCAAGCAATCCAGAGCCAGAGGCAAGAACCCGGTGGGGCAGACCCGCAGCCGGAACCAGGAACCCAGGACCAGGTCGAAGTTGGAACCTAGAGCCAGGCGGTAGGACTCCAAGACGATGCCGACGGTCAGCCAGGAGTACTTCTCTTCCAGAACTCAATCGCCCGTGCTCCTCCGTCCGTGCCCGTTACGACACACCCTGCGTGTTTTCCCCACTACTTCTTTTTTGTCTCAGGTGTGCCCACAACCATGACAAGAATAGCGGACTCAGGAGCTTTGCGTGCGCGATAAATAGCGTAACCGCCACTGCGCATGCCCAGAACGTAAACTCAGTGTTTGCGTTTTGCCCGAGCTCGCTATTTATTGGAAATTGCGGGTCCGCGCAAAGCTGGTGTTGCGGGTCTGCACTGTTCTCGCGGACGAGAAACTGCATGAACATTCCGTCGTCTGCTGAACGTCACGAAGTAATTCACAAGAAAACCGCGAGTTGGCTTGCGACAGCATATATTTTTATTATGGACAACAAAGCATGCTTTGAAAAAGTGATTCCTCTGTGTTTTTGATTTTCTACTCTTTTTTTATGTCTTCACTTCTAGCCGTAACGGCGACGGACGCAAGCCAGCAGCCTTGTGTCCGTCGCTTGCAGCGCCGTTACGGCTGGAAGCCAGCAGCCTTGCGTCACGGGAGCGCTATTCTATAAGCACTGTGCGGACGGGCCCTTTGCGTCCGATATAGCGTTCACGTTTTGCGTTTGCGTTTCCAACAAACGCTATACTAAAACACCCTAATATTTCGACAAAACTTTTTTTATGGCAGACCTCTCTATTGAATCCACAGATTCGATTTTTTAATTCGGTGTTAACACCGCGAAGCAACCGTAGCTATGAGCAGCGTACAAATGGAGAGAGGACAGCGTGACGGGGGGGTAGTATGCGTCTTGGGCCGACTTCAGCGGGAACTGTGACGACATTCGTCTGGAAAGTGTACCGGAGAAAGCGAGGGCAGCACAGCATTCGGAAGGATTCGAACCCGCCACCTCCCAGTCTTGAACATAACCTTATACCTGCCACGGACGAGCGAACGACGTACCCGACATACCGCCATGTCGCTGGTGCCAAAGGTTCGAGAAGGGTTGAGATGTATATTCGAGCAATTCTCGATGCAGTCCTCAACGCTTTCGCCTCGGTCACACAGCCCTGTGACATCCGCAAAGTTGTGACTGCTATAATGCTGGCGACGCGGACATATTTGCCGCGATACGGCGGACGCAGACGAGAACCAATTGACCAGGCAGTAACGCCAGATATAAGACCCGTGTGGTCTTCTGCCGATATTGGTGAAAGCCGGATAAGACGCTTAAGGCCTGTTCCGACATATAGCGATTTGTTATATAGCGCTAGAAAATAGCGCCATATGTTTCTCCTCGCAGTGCTCCAAACCGCTAAAAATTAGCTTTCGCCGGAGTTGAGCTCATGTCAACTCTTTCAGCGCTAATGTTAGCGCTACATTCGTGTTAGCCAATGAGGAGGCTTTTGAGCGATGACGTCGCGGAAGTCGTGGAGTTGTTTCGCTTCCGCGTTTCACGGCACGGCGATCGCATTGGTTCATCCGCATGCTGTCCAACCCCGGAGGCGTCATGATGGGAGACAGCAGAAACGGCCACGGAACTTCCACTAAACAATAGCGCTAGCGCCACTTTGCAAGTGTGAACCGTCCAATAATAGTGAGTGCTTTCTTTGCGCGCTTTTTTATGGTGCTATATTAGCGGAACAGGCCTTTCCGGTGTATGTCGGAACAGCGTACAGAACAAGCGTGGAGCAGTCTTCGCCGACTGTCACCGCATCACCGCCCTTGCAGACAGCGGCAGAACGCTGTGTCTACGCACTGCGTCAAAAGCGTTCCGACATACAGCGCTTTGCTCCAGAGCACTGGAAAACAGCGCTGTTTTTCCGTCCTCTCCCGGCTGCGACTCGATGGAAAACAGCGCTTGGCGAAGTTGAGCTTCGGTGAACTTTCCCATCGCTGTCTCCCAGCGATAGGCTCCCTGAACCAATGAGAACGCGGCGCCGCGTTCACCTGACGGTACGATCACGTACGATCACGTGAGATCCCCAAGTACAGCGCTGGGACAAGCGCTGCAAGTGCGAACCCCGCAGTGGAAATACAGCGCTGTTTTGCAGTGCTGTGGTGCAGCGCTGTGGAACAAAGCGCTGTATGGTGGAACGGGCCATTACTACAAAACCCAAACCGGATATGTAAATGTGGTTTACTTTTCTTGTTCAGAGAAAAGCTTCACGGCGTGCACTCAATCAAACGTTGTGCAGAATATGCCCATTGGAAGACAGTGTTTAACCGAGGCAATGCTCTACAGTCTAGCGTTAAGTTCTGTATCATGTGCACTTGAATTAAAGCTTGATTCTTAACTGAACGACCGAAGAGTTCACACAGCAGACGGACGTAAACGAGACAGCACTTTTACTATAGCTGATGATATTACACATACTTGAGAGGGTGGGAGAAGGGATGAAGGAAAGAGGAAGGGTTTAGAAGGGTTTATCGGGTATCATGATCATATCGCGGCATTGTTACTGGCACTCTTAAGAGGTGTTTCACAAGAAACTTGTGGACTACTCTATAAGCTACCAAAAACTTAGCTTCGGTAGCCTCGGTAGAAGTCGTTTACGCACTGATGAACATGAATATTAACCCTAACATTTTCTAACAAAGGAAAAAAGGAGAATCATTATTGCTCGTTCGTAATCTCGTAACTGCCTCTCACAGAGAGTGTGGGCTTCGATAAACTACGATAACACTTCAAAACTCCGTAGCGAGCACCGGTACCGATGCTTAAAACTGAGCGCAGATATCGGTACTATATATCATGAAGGAATCATGCGTCGCAAATTATTTTAGTCGATTTTAGATTTCCGCCTTTGAACACGAGGACGGCATCACCGTCATCCTCGCGCCATAAAAACAAAAATCCATTACGTTTCGTAGAAAAAACAATTATCTGTATCGAGTCTAAATTGTTCCGAAGGTCATAGTAACGAGAACTTTTCATCGGAAGCAGCGGCATTGTCGGCTTTAGCAGAAAAACGAAAACGATCCGACCACCAGTTTGTCCCATTGTGCACTGCGGATTTCACTGTTTTTTTCCCACTAGAAATTGTTATTTTTGGTCACATGTAGCCGCCAAGGGTCGCGTTGCTTCCATTTCTTCCTGCAATAAAGGATCCCCGAATTCCTGAGAGACGGCTGCTTCTGACATCCAGAAAGCATTACAGCACTAATCCTCTGCTGCTTGCTGTTGTCTCATTTCGTTGTTTATCCCGAGAGGGAGTTTCTTTTTTTTTTTTTTCCCCTTCCTCTTCTCCCTTTTAGGCAGAACTACGATGGTGATGGTGATGTGATAAAAGAGAAAAATGGGGTTTAAGTTTCGACGAAGTCGAACTGGCTACCTCAGTACGCTTACACACAGAAAGTACAAACAGATGATGAGAAAACAAAGAGGTGATGACCATAGAGGAACAGAGATGATGATGGAGTTCACCATGCAGTTCAAAAGTTTCGACCAAGTGAGTGTAAAATGTCGGAATCGCTGGGGGCACACACAGCACACATTCAGCGAGTCATAGAATGTCCATAAGCCTGGTTGTATGTAGAATATCTTCAAGTGCCCTCAGCGCCTTGGGTAGAACTACGACATCCCCGCACTAGATACGGAGGTGTGGGTAATATGAGAATTGAAAATTCACGAATAAATCGAACCCAGTGGCCGGCAGGGAAACGTAGAGTTTTAAACCGAGGTACGAAACGCGCTAGGTATACGGGCTGTAATTTGGGAATTGACATGTCGCGAAAAAAATGGAGCCCGGTGGCCGGTAAGAAATCTAAAGTTAGACCAATCAGGTAGGATCACGCCAGGAAGTGTGTAGATAATTTGGGAAACGACATGCCACGAAAAAATGGGAACACTGTGACAGGCAGGAAAATCTAAATCTACTCCAGGGTAGGATCACGCAATAGGAAGAGTTCAGGTAACTTTGGAAATTACATGTCACAAAACAATACCACAAATGCAAACAATACAAAAGTTCAAACCTCGTCCTATGTACCTCAGTCCTGCCTATCTCGTCGTCCTTTATCTGGTGCTTGACGTGTACGATTCTATCCAATCAACATCGTTTCATTTCTTGTACCACCCATATACCTAGTCCTACATAAAGATACGCGGAATGGTAAAACTATGCCCCTATTGTTGCCTTCTTGTTTTCTTCTTTTAAGGTAGCAAAACTGAAACCTTCAAAACTATACGCGACTTTAACATATTCCGTAGAGCTTTAACGAAAGCTTCGATGCCACAGATGATCTTTGCAGTGCGAGAAAACAGGGGGTTTTAGAGAATCGTAAGCGTCCTCCGATTCAGACTACATATCGCAGTCAATCAATAAGATATCAGCAACGTGACGTCAGCCACTCCAAACGAATCAGGCGATTGGGTTACCATGTTTGGGAAACGTTCTCGTGAAACTTCTACGTTTTCCTAAAACTCGCCTAATGAGGAACTTGGAAAATACCCTACCCGCGAAAAATCAGCACTGAAAATGCTTGAACTGATCGTCGACGGCGTCCTTGAAACAACGAAACCACTCGGTCCTTATTCCCGATGCAATCGCCGCCTCAAAGATTAATTTCAATTTCCTTCGACGAGGACACACACATACACACACACAAAAGAAGAAAAGTTAATAGAGTGACAACAGTCACCGTAAAACCTCTGGGAGGGCTCTCTCGAAGCGTGCCGTTATTCGAAGTTTCCTTCTTTATCGCCCGTATAGTCGATCCGTCGATCTTAATTCGATCCGTGTCGACTTTCATTTGTTCTGGCCAGTGAAATTTCCTTTCTTAACGTCCTCGTAAAAGAAGAAAGAAAAAAAGGAAAGCAGGCCAAATGATTGCACTCGTAAACGAGTCCGGGAAACGGAAACCACTCGGGAACATTGTCCGAGTTGCACCTCGGCAAACAAGATCGAAAGTATCCACGGGGCCGCATGCCTTCATTAGTGGCGCTACCACGAATTCGACACGCATTAGGCGGTACACTCTTCGGATGCTCTGACGGAAAGAAAGCCTTTATGCGGACACGGAGGCTGCTCAAACTTTTCCTTCCTTCGCTAGGGGGCGATCATCTTGATGTCAATTACTCTCGTCGCCCTTATTTTCCGTAGTGATGTCTCGTGCGCATTACTGGCAAGAATGGAATAATTGATGGATTGATAAAGATAATTCGTCAGTTTACGCCGTGAGACAACTATGATTATGAGCGAGGCTACACTGGTCGGTGTGTGGAGTAATTTTGCCCAGTTGAGGGTTCTTCAACGTGCGATGAAATCTCAACACACTGTACATCGTATTTAACGCTCTGAACACGCTACCTTGGGCAGTCGACTGATTGATTGATAGATTGATTGAAAAAAAGAAAAAAACTCAGTTCGTTACGTCATCAGAAATTCGTAAATTGCCCGTAACGAACACAACAAAAACAAGTGGACGTTGACGATGACATGGAGTGTTTCGCCACTGGGATGCAGTACGCTACCCCATTACCTGTGAGACATTAGTGAGTTTTAGTATAACGTACGCTATCGCCTTTGCGTACGTAAGGAATGGCGTGGTGGTTCCGTGCAGTGCGCGGAGCTCTATTTTTTTCTTACGTGTGCGCAGAACCCCCAACGTTATTCCTTACGTACGCAAAGGCGATGGCGGACGATGCACTAAAACTCTCTATTAATGAGTTTTAGTACAACGTACGCTGTCGCCTTTGCGTACGTAAGAGATAGCGCGGTGGTTCTGCGCAATGCGCAAAGCTCCGCTTGTGTCTTGCGCGTGCGCAGAACCACCAACGCTATCCTTTACGTAGGCAAGGGCGATAGCGCACGAGATACTAAAACTCGCTATTGAAAGACGTTCAAGTGGAACGAGTTCAGTTTGAACTGAATGAGTTCAGTATAAACTGAACAAATGACGGCGCGAGCTGGTGAAAATTTGAGTCTTCATGTCGTGTCGTTCTTTTCGTCGCCCTCAAGCTCAAGGTTGCTATTCAAATATTGCTGTATTAGCATTTCTTTGTGATTTAGCAGTACGAAGAAACCATATGTGACGCGATACATTGGCAGCCGCGGTTGTGTTGTTTCATTCCCTAACGATACTCAAACGCCAGCCTACTCAAACTGTACTTATCCTGCAAACGTATTTGTACGTAACATGCTTACGAAAGTACTTATGAATGCATAGCGGGAACATATTCAAAAGCACGAAGACTGAGTACCTCTCGGTACACATCTCGAAAGAAGCTCCCGTTAAAGTCGCTAGTCGCGACAATAAACCTCTACCTAAGAAACGTCATCATGACGTTGGCAGACAGACTGAAACCGAAACAAATTGGAAGAGGAGGGCTGGGTTCCACGAATGGCCCCTCTCCCTGTTTGTAAACAAATGATGTCATAGTGTTCGACAGCGCCACCAATTTGGTAGAACTACGCTCGAAGCTAGAGGCGAACAAGGTCGTGCTCAAAGGCCACGTTCTTGAGGGGATTACGATGGTCCTTGAAAGGGACGCGACCTTCAGTCCTAATTTTCTTTCAATAGGAGGCAGCGAACAAGTGGCCATTCGTGAAACCCAGCCCTCCCCTTCCAATTTGTTTCCGTTTCACTCTGTCTACCAACGTCATGATGACGTTTCTCTGGTAGAGGTCTATTGAAAGAAAAGTAGGACCGAAGGTCGCGTCCCCGTCAGCGACCATCGTAATCCCCTCAAACCGTGGCGTTCAGGCGCGACCTTGTTCGCCCCTAGCTTCGAGCATAGTTCAACTCTACCGAACTGGTGGCGCTGTCGAACACCATGACGTCATTTGTTTACAAAGAGGGAGAGGTCAATTTACAACCACGGCTTGGATGCTAACTACTACCATCTTGACACAGAGTCACATAACCACTGATATTATGGGTTCACGCTTATGATGAGTTCTTGGGCCAATAAGAAACCTCAACAATCAGTACCTGATATCTCTTACCCCATAGAGAAATACGTCCAATGCCTCCAACGGTTGAAACCCAGCCGAGCACGGTAGCAATGCGGGGGAGGTAAACATTGCTTCCAGCACCGCGTGTCGGAGATTTCCGGTGCACCTCGAAAAGAACCCCAGGTGGTCGAAATTATCCGCAAGTCCTACCCTACGGCACGTGCAACATGTCGCCATACTATAGGCAGACAAAACCTTACGTGTACCATCACTGCACGATTCACGGCACCACGGCACGTTTTTTTTTTTCTCAGACGCTTTAAGACGTATGTCGGCACAGTTCCCAGAGAAGTCGACCCAGGACGCACATTCCCCAGGGCTTCAATAGGGACGTTGCCCACCCACCTCTGTGAGGCCAAAACGGCAAGCCCTCTCGACATCACCACCACCACCATTATTATTTTATTCCAAGGGTGATAGCAGCAGGCAAAGATTAAAGAATTAATATTTCAAGTATTCATTCAGTTAGTGCCCCACAGTCTACAGGGGGAAATGTCTTTTATTGTTTATAAACAGGTCCAAAACCTGTTGCAGTTTTCGCAAGTCCATAATGAACAAGCCTGAGCGTGGACGGCAGAAAAGCCGTTCAAGCCAGCAATGAACTTTAGTAACTTATACAGTGCACGGAGGAGGATCAACAACAACAAATAAGTAATGATGATGTAGTGGGATGTTTCGCCGCTGAGGCGGAAGAGGCGGAGGAGGAAGAATAAAAGAGTGAGACCCGTTCCTCAGCTTCTAACTCGCTTTACTGTGTCGTCCATCCATCCACCCACGCCCAAGCTTTTTCATTATGAATTTAATCCACCAACTTGACAGCGTCTATCTGTTCCTTTTCATTTCCACCCTCTCTCCCTCCCTCTTTTTTATTGCCACTTGGGGTCATTCCGAAGAGCTACAGTATTGTCAGTAATGTAGACAGAACAGAAGAATTGGGCATGCAGGCTGATGTAACCTATAGACATAGTATTTCTTCCCCAGAGAATGAGGACAATTGCATGGTAAAAGAGTACACAGCGACTCTGATTGCGTACGTTGTCCTATGTACTTGTCCTCATTCTCGAGGAAATTAATCTTAGGTCTCCCTTGTCAGGTCCCTTCTAAAAAATACATACGCTGTAGCGCTGGCGAAGCATCGATTCTTACGCCCTCTGTTCTTCCTTTCAGAACGCAGCGCACATTCTGACGACAGACAAGCTACGAGGTAAGGGAAGCCAGTCTCTACTCGGGTGTATCATTTACATTCCAACTGTCGGGAGCGTCTGCTTTCCAGACAAAGAAACGCAATTAGTGTCAGCACACAAAATGAGTTGAACGAAAGACGAGCGAGCGACGGACGACGCTTTCGACTGCGTGGTTGGAATGGTCCGGTGGTTCCTCGTTTAAAAATACGGGAGCCACAACGGTCCTTCCGATAAGCGAACATATCTAATCTAGCTTCTGTATACCATTTATATAGCTAGAGGTGAGCGCGGGTAAAATTGACATTATCCGCTTCCTAAAGCGCGCTTGTTGACAAATGTGTATCCGCACCCGCGCAGATATTGAGTACATCCGCACATTCGCGATCATTGTGTTCTCAGAAAAAAAAAAAAAAATCGGCATGACGAAAATGTTATGTTACGAACGTTTTCACTTTTCAGCATGCAAACAACTCAGGAACGTTTACGTCATCTAGAATTGTCCAATAAGCAAAATAACATAAATGTTGCCTTCATATTTTACTTGTGTTGACAGAACATGGCTGTGATGCTGTCTCAGTGTTGCAACATCATAACAGAAACGTTCCCTCCGTGTTGTATTGGTGTTGAAGGAATGTGGATGGGGAGCTGTCTCAACGTTGCGGAAATGTTCTCAAGCATCATTGGTGGCAAAAAATTTTCAAGGGGACATTACCGATGTTCATGCAAGGTTTGTTTCACAACTCTCTTGCAAAAGATTACACGACCATAAGGTACGGTGTGGTGCATGGATGAGTAATGTTGCTCTAAGGTGACTGAGGAACGTTCAGACACTGTTCCCTAACAACACTGGAGAAAGATTGCACTGCAACGTTGCAGGAACATTGTAAAATGGATAGTAACGTTGACCCACTTTTGGTAATATTATAATAATGTTAACAAATGTAGCAAAATTTTGCTCCACATTGGACCACATTTGCAACGTTGCTTCAATGTCATGACTACACCAGAGTGTAGACCAATCCATACTCGCTCACAGTTTAGTAGGGCACTAAGGGCTGCAAGCCTAGCCCATCTAGTGCAACGGCTGCACAGAAGAAAATGAAAAGAATCCTGTATGCAGTGAGAAAACAGAAACAGAAGAAAAAAAAAAAGAACTGGAGTGGTAGCTGTGGTAACGACAGTACTGCTGCTGATACCAGGCACCCGCAGGTGTGCTACTCTGAGTGTGCACCCTCAGTAAAAGTCCCAGAACTCGCGTGATTGGTACTCACCTTCTAAAACATCTTTCGGTACAGCAGAAACTGGAGTGCTGCCATGGAAATCTGCGTCCATCACCTGCGTCTCTATAAAAACACGTTGATTAGAAAGCGTGCAACATTCTGCCATTATGCTGCTGAGAGAATGTGTACCTTCCATGATGCTGCAAGTACTTACATCGCCGTTAGGAAGGGCTTCAGGTGTCACAAACACGTGGTCACAGGTGGTCACAAACACGACAAAAGAACACACGACCAACGAACCTGGAAAGGACACAGACAGAAAGTATGTTCCTGTTTCCGGGTTATATCACCATCTCGCTTGATTCTCAACTATTCTTTCATTATAATAACCGAACATTGCGCAGTTAAAACTGCATGGAGCGACAAGATAGTCTTACCTGCACTCTACGGTTGGGAAAGATGGTCGGCACAGCGTCGACTTTTAGACGCTTTTTCTTCGCTACTAGTCCGAACCTGATTTTGAGGATGTCGCTGTCCAGGTATGCATCCTCCGAGAAGTGTACCGAACACACTCGAGACACCATTTTCATTGCAGTCTCTTGTGACAACAACAACCAACAACCAACCAAACCAAATCCAACAACCAACTCTCTGCCACAATCCAACGAAAGTGGCAGCTTGCCACTTTCGTTTCGTGCCCGCATCACGAGGAGGATGAAACGAAACGTTCGGATTTCTTACCGAAGTGTTATTGCAGTTGGGCACACTGCGGCGGTTTCCACCAGTCATTCTGGTGAATATGCCGCTTCAACAACCACCAAACCCGTAGCAGTGAAACTTCTTTACTGAAAGCAGACGACAAGCAGACGAAAATACGGCACTAGCAATGTCGTCGTCTACCCGTACAACTGGCAATCAGCTGTTCAACCAGAGAACCAATGAGCGAGACGGAGCGAGACTTCTGCAAAACGTCACAGATGGCTGTTGTTGCCAGCAGACTTCTGCGTTCGACAAGCAGCCACGAATAATTGAAATTTAATTTCTTTGTTAAAATGCCGATTTTTCAAGAAATAATTTACTAGCTTCCATTTCCGTCTATGCGCTATCGAATGGTAGTAGTGCCCATATAGGCTCGCTGCATGCTACTATCCCTTTAAACGCACAACAATAATGCAAGGGATAGCACACTTCGACGCCATTTTGGATCCATTGCGAGTTCTTAATTATGGGACCCCCAGACGAATGTCAGCACAGTTCCCCCTGAAGTCTGCCCAGGACGCGTACCAAACCCTCCACTCTTTTCCCCTGTCCTCTCTCCATCTGTACGCCGCTCATAGCCATAGTTGCTTCGCAGCGCTAACACTGAACTTTTAAAGAAATATATGGTTCCACCTGGAGGACGTCGACACAGACATTGATGCTTTTTTAGGATAAAATACCGATGTCCGCGCGCACCGTGCATGGATCGGATCGGAGCGGAGCGAATTTCAAAACTTTATACTTCTATCAACAAACCCGGGCCGTATATAGCGCGGATATCCGTGCACACCTGTACTCATAGCCACAGCTGCTTCGCGGCACAAACAAAAAGAAACAAGGTTTCAAGAAAAGCGCAAAACGTTGCGACACCATGAACATAAAAGGAACACACACAAACGCTTACTTCCAACGATGTTCGTGTTCATGGCGTCGTAACGATTTGCACTCTTCTTGAAATCATGCTAAGGTCCAGTCGATAATTAAAAAATAATAATTTTCATGCGTGTTTCCTAAACTTCCCATACCCGTTCATGTTCTTGGAGCCCCACTGCTCTCAAGCGGTGAATCACCCCAGACCATAGTCATGATTTAGTTGTTGTTGTTTGTTGTTGGAGCCCCACATCACATTTCGTTTCATCGTACACAACGCCTAGAGGCTCGTGTTTTGGGTTTAAACCCGGCAGAGCCCGTTTTCGCCCCCAATTTCCATCATCGTCACTCAGGGCAAAACCCGAAAACAACCGAAAACGAAGTTGCCAAAGCAGGAATTCAGCACCGCGGAATCAGCACGGCCGCTCGGCACCTCATGCATGTTCACTGAAATGCGAGGAGCTCCTCTATTTTATTTCCCACCCCAAAAATATCTATTCCCACCCGATGTCACCCGCTTTGACCCTATTTTACAGCGCCTAAAATAAATCACGATTTTCGGATCCCGATTTTTAAAACACCTACTACCCGACAACGCAAGGCTATATTTATACTCCATTTTCATACTCCAGTCGTGCAATCTCATTCTTCAGTGCCCCACTCTCACCCTCAACGCGTTAACCCTCATGCTTTTCTTTTGAAGTCATCTTCTTCTGTAATCCATCTGATCCTTCTTTTACCGTTTGTTAGTTTATCCTTTATTTCCTAATTCTTTTCTTTTTTATTTATTTTATTCTTCTTTCATTTATCTTCTGTTTTCTTTGCGGAATAGCAAGCCGACGTCCTGTTTGGCTGACCTTTCCCCTTTTGTCCCTTTGGTCTAATAAATATACCCCCCCCCCCCCATCCCATGATTTATTCCCGGTGTTGTTGAACACGACAGGCTCGAAGGAGGAAACACGTTCTTGCCTTCGTGCGTTCCTAATTCCAGGACTGGGGCGACGACGTCAGCTGAGCCTGTCACCCGATGCTACGAATGATGCTGCGTGATATAGTGTCACCGTAGTGTCACGAGCAGCCTGTGACAATGGCTTTCCTCGATCTTCGCGCCCTCTACAAAAGTTGGATCAGGCCTAACAGTATATAGTAATATGACGGGTCGCAGCAGACACTGGAGTAACCCTGTAAGAGAAGGAGTGGTAATCATTAATCCTTCAAAAATAAACGTAATCGTAAAAAATGCAAATCATCAGTATTAATGCGTTTAATAATAATTCGGTGTTTTAGGTCGTCAGCTAACAGTGACCGTGAACGACGCGACAGTTGCTCAGTGGATTAACTTTGCCCATCCGATGGTACTTCAATGTGCTCTGAAATCTTATTAACGCACTGCATCTTTAACATCTCCCGTGTGTCTAAGCTTATGTGTAAGTAACTTCTACCGTGAAAACTAGCGTGCCAGGTGATCACAAAAAGACGACAGCCCTGGTTGGTAGGGCATGCCTAATGACGACTATTGTTTTTACGTAACAATTTGTTTTAGACAAGCATTAACATACCTCGTGTACTGTTATGACACTGAGAGCTTTCTATGTACTCTTATGGCGTTAGTATACTATACAGAGTGTTCCTTTTTACCTGCAACAAATTTTCATTAAAAAAGAAGTTGACTGAGGACGTTTTTACTTTCGCCATTGCATTACTCGACGGGGCTGCTACTAGGAAGCCGTATTTATTCTCAATTGGGGACTAATTAACATAGATATTTTAATCAACGTTTTAATTATTGATTTTAGGAAGCACATTGCAATTGTTATATTAAAGCCTGAACTTCACATGATGCGCTCGACCCACTGACGAAGCACGAAAGTAATCGCAGCGCGCGCCACAGACTTATTAGCCCGTATTCACCAGCCGACTTGAACCATTGGTTTAGTGACGTCGGGTTTAAATCGATCACGTGATCTCTTCGGCTATGAAGAGCGGTTGACCAAAGGGTGACCACAACGCATGCGCACTATTGACATTGGCACGAGATGGTTGAGGGGAGGGAGAACGTAGCAGACGACAGGATTGTGAAGAGGAAGGCTCCCGCTCGTTTTTTGATTAAGATGTTAACGGAAGAAAAGTTCAGGCGGCGCTGGCGCTGCTGCAGGTGGTTGCGGATCGGGGTGTCGGTAATCGTCGGTTATGCGTTATGCCTACCTCTGTATTTGTGAATGGCAAGCTCTTGATATGGTCGCTAAAAAGAGAGCGTTTGCCATGTTATTTGAAAGGCAGCAGTAGGTATCCTCGCGCAGGTGATCGTTGTGCTTTCGTCGGTGTTCGGTCGTCGATTGTGGATGCGTATAATAACGTCATCCGCATCGACCATCGCTTTTTTATCGTCTGTTGTGCGGCTTGTGTGGTGAACTGCAACGATCAAGAGAGCCTCTCGATTGATGGGGCATTCCAGCAGAGTCTTTTATACGCTTTGGAGCCTGATATCATGTTCGCTAGTGTACTGTGTAGTGTGTGTGTACTAGTGCTTGATCACTGTAGGCTATGTAAACAGAAAGAACACTGATGCAAGGGTGACCTTATCCTGCAGGTGACTCCCATACGCATAACTCGACGTGGTACTTTCAACGTGCCACAAATCTGCAACGCGTTAGACCATCTCTTTGCTGGCTGTGTTTCTTTGTAGTGTGACTCCTATCGAAAACGTACTCATGGTGCTGCCTTGTTTACGTCCTGGGCATGTGTGTGTGTGTGTGTGTGTGTGTTTTTCTTTGTTTGTTTAGCGCTGTTTTCGTCAGTTACCCAGGGCGTCCCTGCTTGTGAGCGTGGAAGTTGCCAGTGTCGTGACCCCGTGTTAGTGCGGTGCTGTGCTTACCTCTGATCTCCTTTATTTCTGCATTTCAGCATATAAGATTATTGTACAAATCATTAAGCACTAAATTGATTGTTCTGTTCAGCCAACAAAGATACATCATTACGTTGCGACTGTCTCTTGCTCTGATGAAATTTCACACAATGGGAACATACCTAATGTATATATTTGTCCTTACTTGTCATCAGCCATGATGTACTTGACATCACAGATGTAATAATTGCAAAAATAAACGGCCACACTTTAATACCATTACACTGCATCCGAGCCATTCAGAATTTTTAGTTTATTGAGACTGTGTACACAAAATACAGATGTTAAAATGAACCAAATACCTCGTAAAGAAGGATATCTTATACCGGTTTCAATAGTGGTGTTTCAAGGATGGAGCAAACAGGAAAGGACCAAAGAAAACACACACAACAACAGCTGCAACATTAGCCACAAACAAGCCTGTGCTGCCATTTTGTTCAATAATTGTGTTGAGCTTATTTGTTCAAAGCCATATATTATTCAGGAAACACTTTTACACACCTGGTTGGGGACTTATCTATTTTTCCATGCTCATTCTTTACAAACTTCTCTCTCGACTCCATACTGGCATTGTAAGCAATTTCACTGGCATTATCATCGCACCATTACATGCCAAAACATCACCACCACCAATGCCTAAAAACTCCCCACAGCTCATGCCATGCTATAATACGGCTGCCAACAAGACATCATGCACTAAGCAAGCGTATGAAGGCGGGGTAGTTGGTACGAATTCATTCCGCAGCAGAGACACGTGGACAGAAGGATGACGACTGCATCATTCACTACGATCTTTGAAATCACTCCTTATTCAGGCTTTTTTTTTAATTTATAAAAGAATTTGCATAGTGATGCAGTTACAGTTATCACTTCACTCTTACACAGATTGTAGAGGACGCTACTAGTTATCTCATTAGAAACGATAACCGCTAGCAGGCGCCGATGTTGAGGGTGTTTAATAAAAGGAACCGGCATGACCGGGGGGCGTGCTTTTTCTTGTTTTTCTGCCCGCTATCAAGACTGGGTACGTCTGCAGTTACTCGTCAATTCCCAACATTCACTCACCACCACTCAACTTTGACTGTGAAATGACATAAGAGGCCTGTGTGATGCCACGAGAAAGATAATCTCCATTGTACAATTGTGTAAACTTATTTAGGGAATTTTTACTTCAGCAGCTCTTCACCGCTTTCTTGACATTTTTTCTAGTTTTCCAGTCATGCAATAGTTCTCAGACTATTCCCAGTTTTCCATGCTTTATTGGATTGCAGACATCCTGAAATACAGACGATGATTCAAGCAACTCAGCAACTGAGCGTTTGAGGCTTACATGTTTGTATCATCCGTATGTGTGGCCTGCTTCGACTAATTTTTGTTTACACCGATGATAAAGCTATGAAAAAATTATTGCACAGGCTGCATTTCTGCACTGTGCGGTTATGCAGTTTGACTGCGCACCTTTGTACTGAGAGATTGTGCTATTCCTTGAGAAACAACACAGTGGAATACTACAGCAAGGCACACCTAGAGATGCTCATTCTAGCATAAAATCTCAGTGCTACAGCAAACAGCAGCACTGGTTATTGTCTGCTCGCTTTCTATATTGATCTGTATCATACCGTAAGGGGAAGTCTGCAGTGGAAAATTGGACGCAATGCAAATAAGCTTATACAAAGAAAAGGATGCAACTTGAAATCATGTGCATCTTAGCTACAATGTGCTGTATTACTTTTATTAAAATTTACATGATTGTATATCTTTCTTCTGCAATTTCAGTTATTTTTTAGCCACATTGGCAGTTTTCACTTTGCAGAAGCCGACATATTGATCCAGTTGTGTCAGCACAAATCTATGCAACTGAACAGTTTAATGTAGTGAGCATGGTGTACTGTATCATCAAGGACAAAGCCTGGGAGCAGATTTATGGGACACAATGCTGAATTTATGGTAAAATAATGTAGATGCCTCTGCATGACTAACCACCTAACTTCAGTAATGAGTGGTGGACATGCAGAGCCTTCAGGCAACTTCTGGTAATTAATACATGTCATATGGGAGATGGTTTGCAAGATACCAGCACCCAAAGCAACAGTTTCACAGATTCTGGCCATATGCATTACGTTGGCACACAAGAAGAGCATGTAACTACTTCAGCCCACTTTACTGAACTTTAGCACCCCTGCCATAGAAAATGTGGGGGGAGGGGGGGGTTCTAAAAAGGAACAGTAGTAGTGTCAATTTCCCATTAAAAAGAAATGAAAAATTCCACACACACAACCACAAGATTTCTGAACCTATGGTGAAGCTAGCTCTTACACACACATGTTTTTTGTGGGACATGGCATGGTGTGCCTAAGCTAATGCCAGTCACATATTTGAATAGCAATAAATTTGTATAGCAATTATTTTCTTCACATATGGCATTGAAGAACGGCTTACCTGAAACAAAATAAATAATCAGGTTTGACACATATACAATCATACGTCACAGGCATTTGGTGCCAGCCATGCAGTGAAAGCAGTGTGCACGAGATGCCACATATTCTCCTGGTAATCATGTGAAGGCTTTCCAACAGTAAATGTATGTATGTGGTATCTTGTATTGCAACAGCATTCAGGCACTGTTTCGAATGACAGATCCATAGATGTTAGAATCATTTGTCATGATGCTGATAACACATTCTTAGTTACACCAGAACTTTGTGACCGTAGTATGCCCATATTCTGTTTATTCTCCACTCACTGCTGTACATTTATGGGTGGAGTGCGAGTCAAGGAAGAGGAGAGCTGGTGTGAAATGAGAGTACCAATGTACAGGACATGTCATACAGCAAAAACCATGGACACTTAGCGTGCACCTGAGCTGGTGCAAGGAGAACAAGTTGTAACATAATTGAAGGTAAAGTGATGTACTACGCATATGCATATTAGCAGGATTTGGTTTGGTTCACTATTTTGTAACTCAGCTATTCAGAACACGTTCAAGACATGCACAACACAGCCAAATTAGAGGGTAGTGTTTCGGGTGTGTTGTATGTTGTTACCGTCAATAAATTTTCCTATTACAATTAGAGGTATTGTGGCATTTGCGATGAATAGAAGCATGATTGCAATGTGGATGCAGGCGTATATGATAAATCATGTGGCATGATTCCATAGGGATATGTTTTTCGTTTCTTAAGATTTACCTCAACACGATCAACGTGGCTCCAACCAAAGTTAGCTCGAAAGAGGGGATCCCGACGTTTCGGAGCCGAACCGGCTCCTTCTTCAGGGGTGACGAACTAACAGGGCTAACTTTGGTTGGAGCCACGTTGATCCTGTTCAGTTTCTACCCAACCAGGCACACCTATGTCAAACATGTTCACGTTTAAGATTTACCTGTACAGGATATGAGGCTACACAAAAAGAGTGCACAGATCACACCAGTGTAAAGCTGCAGTGCGTCGAGTAATTTTTAACAGTCTTGCTCACAAAATGATGCAGAACAGCATGCGTACATTTTTGCTTGAAAGAAAAGCCTTGAGCCTCAGGAGACACAAAAGGGACACCATTTTTTGTTTAGCGCTGTATTCACACTGAACAGATGAGCACATGGATAAACTCTGTGGCCATATGACAGCTATCAACGACGTAAAAGGAGGAGAGCTAGTGTAACATGGGTGCTTGTTTACCCTGCTTTACTACTGTCGTCTATATCCACACTGAACACATGAGCACAGAAATAAACTACGCGGCCATACGGCAGCTGTCAGTAACGTAAAAGAACGACAGCTACTGTTAACATGGGTGCATGTTCTTCCATGTGCTCGTGTGCTCAGTGTGGATATAAACGGCTGCAGTGGCTGGACAAACCTGTACCCATGTCAACGCAAGCTAACTTGCTTTTGAGTAGTTGACAACTGTCATGTGGCCATGTACAATTTATCCATGCGCTTATGGTGCAGTATGGGGGAACGACATTTCCATTTTGATGTTGCATGAACCAGCTGACTCCTTTATAATTGTCAGTACTATCTATTGATGCGTCTGTAGCCTATGTTTTGTTATATTCATCTGGAAGGTGCTATATGCAGTAATTGCAGTTGATCTAATTTTCAACTTTAAGTGCAGTCAATGGGAGCAAGAGAGCTTCAAAGTTTCTGTACACATTGCCATTTATTCCTGTGCAATTCAAACGTACTGCAGTACGACACCTCAGATATATTGGTGGAGTCAGCATGTGGAACGTAGCAAGGATTTTTTTTTCCTTGTGCGCCATTGCTCACTTATGTTCTCATGTGACCTTGACAACTAATTGAGCAGGATATCCAGAGTGCATGTTTCTATGAAAAAAGTCATCCTTGTGGAACTACGTAATAGCCTTTACTGTCTGAATATAAATAAAAAGCTCACGAATACAAAGTTGTTGTGATGAATGAGTCCATAGCAGAAATTTTCAAGAAAGGATCTCCAGAATATATGTGCTTATACAATGCAGAAAAGCTGTCAGTGATTGGTCATGGTTATGTACCTGCAATAGTAATGATGATTGTAAAAGGTTTGCAGCTTCCTTTAGCACATTGCTGTGTAGTGTGTTTTGCAGAAGCAGCCCTACAAAAGCACATCTACTGTTACCAAATGATAAATCAATATAGAAGTAAGCAGCTGTCCCTTTGAATGTTTTCTAATGTAGCAGTGGCAACACGATACCTGAATAACATATTTTTATTGGTCTGTTCTGCTGTGGCATGCTGAAATAAGTAAAACACACATTTCAGTTTCATCTATGCTTGCATGTGAATCCAGGGGAAATGGGGACCTCCTTAGCTTTTGCTCCGGTATTTTCATAATCGGGGAACGTAAAATCTGCTCAAATTTCGTGTTCAGTGTAGTGCAACAACATGCAATATCTCCATACCTTGATAGTACTCACACAACAGCCGCAAGACGCTAATGCACTTTATGATCAGTCCTATTGCACTGTTAGATGTCTCTGGGGATTAGACACGCTGCGAAGAGATGATAGATACTGGGATGGTTGATAAGCATGCCAGTGGATAACGCCCCCAATTTCTCCATCGGGGCTCGCAACAAACATCTAGCACGTTATTGCTCTTACTGTACAATGACAGGGGCGCTTACAGTGTGTATCACAGGAGATGACGCTCATAATAAGCGCCAGCACTACTTATGCTTTGTTTTTGAAGATGCACATTGACGTTCGGCCATCCGCACGCTCTCTCGGTCCCTTGGATTGGTATATGGATTTTGTCCAGTGGCACATGTCGATGTCACTCTCTTTGACCACACTTTGACGGTGCTTTTTACGTTTGTCATGCAAAAGTTCGCAATAGCGCCTTGTAAAAACAACAGCCGCATTTCGTACCCCCGGTCAAGCGTTACGCCGTTTTTGTTTACTAACCGTGCATTTTAAACGATTCTGCTTAATTTTTACCAGTTAACTTCGAATTAGTGCAACGTCACCTACCGCAACCAATCTACGATAGTTTTTTCAACACACACGTCCACTGTAGTTGCAACGTATACTTAGACCAGTGTTAAACTAGCCCCTCCCCTAGTTTAAAATACGTCCCATTCAAATGCATGGGGCTTAAACCACCAGTTTAAGTAGCTTGGGTGGATGATCGAAATGGAATATTTGAGGCAAATATTCGTCCCATTGTGATCAAATCTGTCTCCTGGGCGCTTCTAGTAACTATATTAATCGAAACTTACCCAAGATTTGATGAAAAATTCTTCGTGAACCGGGGATTAGGCCTACCGGCTACCATCTCTTCTGGCAGAATCTGGTGAAATACGCATGCGCTGTGCAGGAAGCTCGCTATGTGCGCCGCCATAGGCTTCACAGCAGCAGGTGGTAGAGCATGGGGTGGTGATCCAGGATTGGCGAACGAAAGTCTCACGTGATTAATTTAAACCCGACGTCACTAAACCAATAGTTTAAGTAAGTTGGTGAATACGGACTAATTATTTCAGCTCTGCTGTCTGTTGCGCACCTCAAGTGGTCGGCAAAAGAGCAACGGTGACGTCAATATCTCCGCCCTCACTTAGCGTCACAGAAAAACGTATTGTTTCACGATCTTTGTTTTTTGTTTTGTTTTTATTTTTGCTTTCAAAGACCTTTGCGCATCAGCACTACATATCAGCGCTTATCGTACCGGGGAAGGGCAAGAGCTGTAGTGAGGCCGAGTGAAATACTTAGGTCTATAGCACGCGCTAAGATTACTTTAGTGCATCATCAGTGGCTCGAACGGATCATGCGGTGATGAGGCTTTTATAAAGTCAATAATTAAAAAGTAGATTGAAATATCTCTGTCCCCTAATTGAGCAAAAAAAACTGGGTTCCTATAGTAGCAGCCCCGGCGAGTAATCCAATGAGAAGGCAACTCCCCTTTTTACGAAAATTTGTTGCAGATAAAAGGAAACACCCGTATACAGTACACCAAAAGCCAACTGATTTTTGTAGCAAGAACCAGAAACGCGTAGCGGTACTCTACATAGACCTTGGAACATGCAGCCCTCGATTCGTAAAGACGGCATTCCATTGATACTGTAATTGAATTTTAATTGATTCCGCGCATTAGGAACCAGGCAAACTTTAAGCTCGCTCGGACTAAGGACAATGGCGCGGAATGCATTTCAACGATCATTCTCTATAGAGCAGGGGAAGGCAGCATCTCATAAAGACCTTAACACTCACTTTGAGATATCGAATAAAGGCCTTCCGTTCATGGTGTCTTACACTTTGGAACGCGAGGAACGCAACGTCCGGAATGCTTTGGCGCATCGGTTATAAGCTATGAAAGTGGGCAGCTGAACCGTGAAATGCAGACGACTTATTCTGAATTAGGTACGAGACGCAGAAATTCCCCGACAAGATTCGTTTTGAAATCAAGCTGCCGCGTTCAATCGAAGATGACGGCCGGTAGTGGTCTTGGCATGGAACCAGATTCACGTATTGATTGGGCTCAACAAGTGAAACGTGGGGACATTACTTTGCACCTGTCAAATTATCGAACGTAGTTTCTCAAAATTATTAGCAGATTTCTTTCGCCTTTTCTTCGCCACTTTTAAGACACAGTAATAATAAATTATGTGTATGATGCTGATAACGGTATTAAACAAACTAAATTAACGAGGAATAAATTGTTTGCACGAGTGGTGAAGCGGCAAGTTAACAAGAAGGTGGACGTTGCGCAGGACGCCGTTGTTACTGCGTGACCATTGATTGTGTAGCAACCGGGAGGAAAATCCCGGAGCTAGCGAGTTACACCATAGCGTCGGAAAACATTGGGCAGTCACTGACCACGTTGCGTCGGGTTGCTGCGGCTGCGTTCTGGGCGATCGTATGACATCTCGCGATTGTTTTGCGACATGCCTATTGATACTGGCCGGAAGGCAGGTGCTGAGTGGGCAGAAGCGAAGCGCTGCGGTGATCGTGGGTCAAGAGTTGTGTGCATACACTGCAACTGTTCACCCACGTGTGGGTTTTATTGGGTTTTTCAGCCCGGGTGGACTAAAAAGACCTCGAGTGGGTTTTTTCAAACTTGGTCCATTCGAACCCTGGACTATTCACCCGTTCATCCTTAAACACGTGGATATCTACGATTGGGGTTTCTCAGCCACGTTCACGGCGCTTGCAGAACAAGGTTCAGTGAAGGCATGGAGCGAATGTACAGCGAAAAAGCGGCGAATTTCGCTTGGCTAAGAACGCCCTGCGCGAGGCGTCAAAAAATGTGAGCGTCCCCCGGTGACCTGTCCATGCAAGATATTTTCGCCCAGCACCCGCGGATTCCGAAAGCGTGGTGGTAGTGGTGATTGAACTGCTTATCGTAGCCGGCCACGCCTAGACGGGGCAACGTCTCGACTGTCGCTGAGGGAGGGCGTGGCGGTGCGTCCTGGGCCGACGTCACAGGGAACTGTGCCGACGTTCGTCTTAAAGCGTCTGAGGAAACCCCAGAGAAAACAACCAGAGAGCACAGCCGGCGCCCGGGTTCGAACCCGGGTCACCTCCCAGTCTCGGCGTCGAATGCCATCATCGCAGCCACTAGGCTACGGGAGCTGGTATTTCCGGAAGCGTGGTGGTGGTGGTGGTGGTGGTGGTGGTGGTGGTGGTGGTGGTGGTGGCGAGAGGGCTTGCGGTTGTCGGCCTCACAGAGGGGGGCAACGTCACGACTGACGCCCTGTGGAATGTGCGTCCTGGGCCGACTTCTTCTTTCCGGAAGCGTCAACTGCGGATCAACACGAGGCCGGTCAATCAAAGTAATCGTCCACTACGAATTTGCGCCGCCAACGTCTCGCTGCTTTGTTAGCCTTGTGGTCTGCTTATGCTCTCCTGACGTCTTTTTCTTCTTCTTGGTATGGGGTGCTGTCGTCCGCCGGGCGCCTCGCCTACTGCACCGCTAGAACGCCAGGCATTCTCTGCCAAGAAACAGACCAGCAAACTTACCAGCAAGAAACAGCATTACGCTTTTTTAGACAGATGTTGGACTTAGTTGCAAAATTTGTGAGATTCAGTGCATTTTTTCGAGCAACTGATTTCACCAAGCTTTCACTTTGTACTTTGACAACAGTGACATCAGAGCAATACCTTCCGACGCCGTCACGCCGTCTGCTTGTTTTTCATCCTTTTACGTGGCGTGGAACTGCGCGTGGCAGTCTGCGGCGCGAGTTCGTTGCAAAAAATTCGATCCATGGAGGTTGGCCTGAAGATGTTAACTCGTTCCACGAGACCTTCTGACGCCACTTCGTCAAACGCTGCTCCGCTGCGCATTGCTGATGATCTCCTGATAATGCACAAGTAGCTCTCCGGCTCTGGAAGGTTATGCTTGAGCTATGAAACTATTTATACTTCGAGAGAACATAAGAGCTACAGTCAGAGTGGTATACCTCCGCCAGCGAAGAATGTGGTTCGCACATTGAGAGTGGGGTCATACGAGAAGACGGCAGACGTGGAAGTCGATTCACATGTTTCGTTAATGCGAATATTTTATATGTGTTCGCTTTAAAAGCATGCAAGCGTGCTCTAAGTATATCGTCCCCGACGAGTGTTTTCGAAACATGATCGGGCAACTGTTTGAAGCATGGGGGCGCACTAGTTGTGTACTGGGAGGTATCATGGATCCGCCCAACCCAATTACAGACTTCTTTAGATTTGTGAGCGGAGTTCACCTGTAGGAGTTAACTTGTCCCGAAGTATAGTCTGGTAGAAGGACTCAGTCCTTCCTTCCATTTTCACGTGTACTCATACTTATACATCCACATTATATGTGTAGATTTGACTCTACGCGCTCTTTGCCCCAGTAGGTCCGGCTTTTTCTTTTTTTTTTTTTTTTTTTACATTTTCGGATAATGGGGGGTGGGGGGGAGTACGTTGGGTAGACGAGCGGTCGGGTAATGGGAGAAGCAGAATTTCGCCGGGTGACGAATTCAATTTCTCCCCTCCTTTTACATTCAAACTCAAACCCAAATTAGATGTCCTATTTTTAACGCGTACATATATCTTATTATCACACTATTCACGTATCGTTCAAACGTTCCGCCGCAACTAATTATCGCGTTTGTGCGTTCCACCGAGCACTTAACGTTATGTCCCCGGAATGTCAATCACCAACTTTCTTTTCTAATACCAGTCGGAACAGGGAAAGCAAACAAGAAAACGTGCCGCTGGCATCTACTGGGCTTCTTGGGAAAGAACGCCGGCCCAGTGGAGCTTCGCGAAGCCCATTTTTGACATGACGGTTATTAAATTCGAAGTGCGTTCCGCGCCAGGGACTGTGAAATAGTGGGAAAACAGAAAGAACGAAACGCGTAAATAAAAGAAAGAAAGACGGGCTTTTTTTCATCTTGATGTCGCTCATGGTCCGATAGGCGACTTTTTTAAAATAAAATATTCATCCTCTAGGAAGCCGTAATTGTGCTTTCTTCATACGGGACTTCAGTTCACTTCATACGGGCAGTTCTGACGCCTTCGTCGCGTCAGAACTGCCATGAAGATGTCCCTCCTAATGAATAGCAGAACGTCTCGCCTCGCATGTTGAAGGGACGTAAAGCGGTGCTACGCTCGTGTGTTTCAGCGAGTTTCGTTCTTTGTAACATTGTGTTCGCTCTGCTACTCGCTTCCTGAATTCTCCCTAAGAAAGGGAAAATTATTACGCCAAATTGGTAACAAGGAATGGCAATCCCACGCGGCACGTTCCGTTCTGCTATTGGTGACGTCATAGAACTGTCACGAGGCCGTATTTTGAGAGCATATATTTTTAGAAGAGTTGAGTGTTGGGAATGCTGCTATTCCATCTACACTCGAAAGCGCAGATACACACGGACACAGAGAGGCGAGACGCACGAGCGCTCATGTGTTTCGTCTCTTTGTATGTGTCCGTGTGTGTCTGCACTTCCGAGTCTGGATGGCCTATATTTCTCGAGAGCGCGGGCCTAAACTCATGACACGTGCGGCAATCTTCGAGGCATCATGCGCCTAGGTTGCCCATGGGAGTATTCTCTTATTGTGTATTCTAGTATTCCATTCTAAAGAAGCGGCAAATCGCTTAAACGGCGCCTTCTTCGAATACTGCTTATGTAGCACACTTTTTGCATGGAGGGTATCAGGCAGCATGCGCGGCATTTGATGTCTTACTTTCACACTGTGCACACGAGACACAGAGCGGCAACAACAAGATAAAATGCTCTTTCTTTTTTCTTTTCTTTTTTCTTTGTTCTGTGGTAGCGCCGCGAAGCAACTGTGGCAATGAGCGGTGTACAGATGGAGAGAGGACGGCAGGAAGGAGTGGGGGACAGGGGGTTAGTATGCGTCCTGGGCCGACTTCAAGGGGAACTGTGCCGACATTCGTCTGGAAACTCTTCGGAAATCCCAGGGAAAACCTGAGACAGCACAGCCGGTGGCAGGATTCGAACCCACCACCTCCCAGTCTTCAGGACGACCTTGGCTACCACCAACGAGCGGGTAGTCTTAATCCACTCGGCCATGTGCCGCTGGTAAAGATCAAATACTCGTCGATGGGTGAGGAAAGCTGGCCAGTTTAATATGTCCGGATTAATATGTGACTCGGTATCCCAGTTCAGATATAATTAGGTGAAATAATACGGTAGGGGGATCTTGGAGAACACTCTGCGCCGAAAACCAAAAAAAAAAAAAAAGGGGGGGGGGGTCACCTTAATGCTCCTTTAAATAAATTGCATTTAAGAGGAAGCACACTTGTATGTTTCCTCCTGAAAGTGAACTATTATTTATTTTGTTTTTCATCAAACAAAGATATATTCTGCTTCAAAGCACTTTTCAGTAGAAGCGTTTTTATCTTTCTTTCTTTTTTTTTTTTTTTCCCTGACTTTCTAAACTTTTTCTTAAGAAAGGATTCAAAAGATTCGGCATTCGTAAGATTCGTGGATTTGCAGAACGTTGCTAGGGTTCGGATTCGTCCCATCTCTAGAATGAACTATTCTTTTAAAAAGTTCAGTGGGGTGAACTCAACTGAATGAATTAGTTCGCCAAGGTGAACTGATTTGCCCATCACTATCCAATCATGGATTGGTTTGGATCGCGCACTTGGCTATAGAAGTACTGGGATTTTTCAGCTCACGTCCGCTAGGGCGCGCAACAATATGGTCGCACTCTGGCGTGCCGTTGAGGAGGAAAGGCTCCTCCATTCATCCGCTTTGCTCTCCCTCTTTCACGCTCTCCCACCCTTTCTTTTAGCCTCTCTCGTTATGATACTACATCTATTATTATATAGATACTTATCTGTATGATACTACATGATACTACAACGTTGTAATTCGCATGATACGAAGCCCTCACGGTCAGATTATGTCGGCGCACAAAGGCATAAAAGTCTCAATATGAATTCAGTACTACTAAAGAGCGTAAAGAAGACCCTTTGAAATTCCATGAAGAAAAGCAGTTCGTAACGCCGCTACATGACATTGGGCAAGGAACCAAGAACCGACGCTAAAGCAAACAGAAGCACTAGACTCCCAACAACCACGCATTTGTAATCCAGTATCTGTGGCTTTTTGAGGGACGATAAATATCGATGCGTACGAGTCTCGTTCGATAAAGTTACGTCTCCCGAGCCCCGAGAAGACGCTTACAGAAAGGAAGACCCCTTTAGGAGCCGAATGTGGCCTATAAAAGAAGAGCAGCTTTTCCCAGCGTCCGGCCTCCGCATAAACTGCCGTTTTTAGAGCACTCTCTCCTCGCTTGGAAAACCCTAAAATAACCAAATTGTAGCGGAGTCGTAATGCCGCTTTTATGACGTTGCGGCTTCCTCTCAGACGGGAAAATTGAACATAGATCACGTCCCATGGGAACATATAAGCTCCGCCCACAAAATCTCGGACGGCGCAGATTTATTTATTCGATCCTCCCGAGCAAATTGGAGGACTTTCTTTCTTTCTTTCTTTTTTTTTTCTCTTGAAGACAGACAATTGAACTGAGCTTTACAATGGTTCGATTCGGTAGTTGCAGGACGTAGTGAGTGCAAAGCTTTCCTGCAAGTACGTTTTCATTTCACGTGCGGTAAGTGAATTATCTTGCTGCAGCGTACAGAGAATGCTTTCGACTTCAACTGGTGCGCTTCGAGTGCTGATGCTCCAAATACTTCCCGCGCGTTGAATTGTATTCCTCGAGCGAAATTTAGTGTTGCGAATGCAGTTCATGGAGAAGTTCTACGAGAAGCTCTTTTGTGCTACTGATATTTAGAATGCCAAGTACATTCACCCATAAAAAGGGTAATAACAGAGAGTACAACGCGACACTGAAATCTAGACCTGACTCGCGACCATACTGGTTATGTCGGCTGAATAGCGAGGTCGCGCGTGCTTGGAGTGCATACTCTGCGGGCACGCATGGATGCAAGGTCGCTGTAGTGACCATCATCGCCAGTGTACTTGTTCTTGTATGATGTTGTATGATGTCGTTGTATATGATGAGGAGGAGAGGAGATTCGTTCGGAGCAAACATACAACACGTAAATGTCATTTAAGAATGTCTACTGCCTCCAATCGAAGATGCAAAGGCCGTTAGAGTCCGTCATCCATCGCCTGCGATTCAACGTCCCGTTCGCAACAGCATTCCTTCATAAGGTAAGCGTCGTTGGATCGCCGAACTGTTCAACTTTCGGAACCGTGGGGAACACGGAGTACGTGCACGCCTGGTCACCTACCGACGCTTCGACTCTAGTCCGCAAACACTGAAGAACGCCCTTGTTAAACTTGACATCCGACATTTCAATGTTGAAAGGGTACTGGGGAGCTGGCCAAAGCAGCACCAACAACCTGCGCTGCGTGCCCTGACGAACTACCTCAAGGACATGCGTACGTGCTGAAGTAATGTTTTAAATCAAACAGTGCTTTCACATCAAGCGTCATGGAACACCTGGCCTACGTTTCCTTTTTTTTTTTCTATTTCTATTCTATCCTATAACAACAACAACTTTATTTTCGACCTATATTCTATTCTATATCTCTGTAGATACGTTATAGAAAAGGTTTTTTCTTCTTCTTCTCCTTTTTTAAAGGCTGTACACTACAGAGTATAGCCGTACGAAACGTATTCATCTATTCGCTTCGCATTCAAAGATGAGTGGAGTGGAGTTCGCGTTTCTGTTATTTCTATTTTTATATTTTATTGGTATTTTCGTTCTTTTTTTTTTGGGGGGGGGGTTGCAGGTTTGGTCGGGTGCTGAATTCAATTTCTCCATATCTTTTAAAAAAATTACTTATCAACTTATCATGACTGGCGTTTCACTTTAAAGGGACCATGATGAGATTCTCGAAATTTTTGAGTTCTCGTGTGAGAATGAATGTTTCACAAGAATGACTTCTCTCTGAAGCACGCACGATTTTTGCCAGACTGCTTTCCACGCTAAAATAAGTGACCGTCCGACCCGGCCCCTATAAGCAGCATACATCAAGCCAGCCCAATGCCAATGGGGAAGACCACAGGTGCTTCTGACTGTCAGTCCGCTTTTTTCGCCGTGGCATATACGCGTTACTCTAACCAATGCTCCGTTCAGAATCGACACGAGGAAGGTGTCCAGAAAATTCTATGAAAGATGCTCGCGAGAAGTACTAATGATGGCTTCACGTTTCCCTTTAGCAATGGGGAGAACAAACTATCATAGGGACATCAGATACGGAAGAGGCCTCCACCACTAAGTGAAATTTGCGCACTACGACGCAATCCCATCATGCTCCGATGTTACACACTACGGTGGAGTCTAATTACAAGACTGACAACATTCGTTCGCATTTTGGGCAATTTGAAAACAACTTGTAGGCATTACTGCAATATTTGGGGACGCGAAAGACGAGGTCATAAGGTACACACAGAATAGAATATTCCAGTATGCTATCCCACCAACAAGCCCAACTTTCTGCTTGTAGGCAACGTATTCCTCGAGTATGAGGAGCCATGCACACGATAGTTTGTCTCTGCGCAGGGAAGAGGGAAGAGATTTTCTACTTTTTTTTTTGGGGGGGGGGGGCTAATGGCACGATCGGCCCGCCGTTGTTGACCACACAGAAGTGGGCATATCGTCTTGACTTTCGCAAAAAAAAAGAAAGAAATAGACGGATGGAGGAAGAAGGGTGGAGATGCGTAGAGGGTGCGTGAGTTCGTCGGGGAGGGCAAAGTGTCAGAGGGTCGTCGAGCAAGACCCGCCGCCTGCAGAAAGAGCAGACGGTTTCTTGCTTTAGCGGAACGTTCGGCATAAGAACCACCGGGGTAGGGGATGTCCGCTAGCGTGCCAGCGCTGGAGTGAGGAAGATGGGCTTCGCGCGCAGAATGGTATGCTGGGCAGTCTCGCAGGATGTGCTCGATTATTTCAGGTTGTTGACAGTGAACACAGCAGTTTGAAGAACCCACGTTACGAGGTGTCTGTCCAATCAGAAGGCAGCAATAAGCGGTTTGACCGGCATGGGTCTACGGAAGAAACTACGTGCGCCTCAACCTTGAAATGTTGCCGCCTTATTTGGGAGAGGCACCAATTAATGCTGTGACCCCACTGGTAATAGGGGAGAGACGGAATCTGGGGAACTGCGCGGAGAGCTGACCTACTTGCATAGCACATATATATATATAGAAAACACAAACACGAAGGGACGAGACTGAAACGACGTTTACGACGTCAACGACGACCTCAACGAAGGTTTATTTACTACGCATGACCTACCTGGTTGAGGGAGAGTCATAAAAAGGAGCGAGAGTCATGAGAGTGAGGGGAGAGTCAGGGGAGCGAGAGTCATAAAACCAAGGAGCTACGGTTGCGTTCAACCTAAGAATGGCATCTAGGGAGCTTTATAATTTAGGGTTCCGCGCTTTCCTTATTTTAGTTTCCTGGGAAGATTCGGCGAGTGTTTTTCGGCATTTGTATGTTCTCTCAAATTTGGGTATTTTCGCCATTTCAAAACGTTTGCACCAAATAGATATGTCGAAAAATCGGCAGCTATAATGACTCATGGGAGCAGGGTAGCTTAGTAGGAGGACAGTGAGAGAACGCAAAGCATTTCGTTTCGTTTGTTGGAGGGTTCCACGTGTACTTGAACCCGTGGAAGTGAACTTGTGAGGAATAAAAGTATTACGAGGGAAGGTTTTTCCCTGAACCAGTGTCTGATCTTAAGGCAAGCGGCTCTGCAGGGTGGTGTTCCTCACATTCCACCTGGAAACGGGATGAAGGAAAAACGAAAATGTGATGCCCCGGAGGGACAAAAAATGCAATCGGGTACCGGCATTTTCGGCATGTACTTCCATATGGAAGAGTGCAATTAGGAGTTTTTCGAAATGTGCCTGATTTCCAACAAAATATTCGGCGGTTCTTTTTCGGCATTTTCGACACTACATGGTCTTCTGGCTGATTAATATGGTTCAAAAAGGGTGCACCGACAATGTCATTCTTCAGGCTGCACATGACTGTATAGACTGGAAGAGAAGGTCGTTCAAAGGTGTGGAGTGCGGTTTATTTCTGTGGCCTGGAAAAGGAAGAATGCGACACTGACACCGGCAAGGGGTGCATCCAGGCCAAGTGCGTATATATACTTTTTTTTTTAGAATTCGGAGTGTGTTATTTGGACGTTGGAGAATGTTCGCGAAGGCGTTCGCTGGGGATCGTTTTCTCCTCGCCGACATAACAAGAACCACAGCTTAGCTCCCTTACGGTATGAAAGTTTTTGGATAACTCATATAACAATCTCTCTTCGGTGTAAGGTGTAAGCTTTGAACGTTTCTGATCTACGGAATAGGCAACCTTGAAATCATTGGAGGATGCTTGTTTAAGTAGTAAACGTAAAATGTTATTCAAAGAAAACGATGACGGAGCTAGCTATTACCGCGACGTTGCGATTTGGAGGTTGAGGAAGATACGCCTATTAGACCATGTAAATGTTTACGAGTAATTCCCAGACTAAAGCCTGATTGCCTTAGCTTTGTTATTTGCCGTTCGACCGATATGTTAGGGTATGTATACAGTATTTATTGATGGCAGAATTGAGACACGACTTGACTACGCTATGTTACGCATATATACGGGCTAACGCTTGATGACGCAGAAATAAAGCTCACCCCACGCTGTATTCGCCAGCCCATCGGTAAATATATCTCCCTCTTTAATTATCTTCTCCTCCCCAACTAAGTATGTGTAACTCTGGCTCCTTCGGTTTACGACTTCAGCTCCCCAACCGATAGTGGGTAGGGTTGCCACGTGGCCGGTATTTCACCGGCTCGGTCGATTTATTATTTGCAGTTCTGCCGCCTGAAAGGTAATACCGGCAGCCTTCTTGCCGGTATTTTCAGCTTAAGGCCTCTCATAGCGTCTTTCGCCAGACATCGCCTTCAATATTCCACAATCTGGAATAAATCTGGAGCAGAGGTCCAACTCCGCAGTCACCCGATAAGGAAACTGGCATGTGGACACAAGGTAGACAAACGATGATCTCTGTCTTTACCCACACCCGTCGTTCAACTGGTGTCCGCGTTCCAGTTTTCGACCCCGTGGCTACGTTCGCAGAACACCAGTTCAATGGTCCCCTAGAATTCTTTTTATTTTTCTTCAGGTGTCCAGTATATGTCCACTACATTCTTATTTTTCGAGGGGACGGTATGCGAAGCCAGTTAGGAGTCTGGTTAGAACGTACGAGCACGACCACCATGAGTTCTCCGCCTGCAAATAAGGTGCGCTTGTGTCGATACGTTTTTCGAAGTGAGTGGCGATCGAATCCGGATTTTGACTCTTGTTCTATTACGTGCAGCGTTGTTTCCTCTTTACATTGCAATTTCCAACATCAAGGATTCAGCCAAAGAAAGTAATATCTATTTTCGCGCGTTGTCTTGAGTGAGCCCTCTCTCTGTGCGCCTCCTCTCTTCTTACCATTTCCCTTCCCCACGCATTTCATCTTGTCACTTTAACGTTTCCCTTTCCAGTGCCCGGGATCTTTCACGGTGAAAAGTGGCAACTCTAATAGTGGGCGACGTATAGTAAATAAACGTTCACTGCTGATTTGATGATGTTCCTCAAGCTGAACGAATAGACCCACTTCTATTTGTCAACAAGTTGGCGCATGCGCGCATGCACTAGACAGCAGGCGTCGCTGGTGGGCAAAAGGGAGTAAGAAGCCGCGCGGTGTGTATGGCGTATTTGGCCTTTCGCCTTGGATTCTCTCCAGACCGCTTACCACACCGCTTTGCGGCATGTCTTTAACAACGACCGAAAACACCCAGTGACTCGATGATCGCGCGATTTTCGCCCACCAAACAGGACAGCAGCGCCGCCGCATCGCTATGACGTCACGCAGTGAAGTGAGTCTATATGTTGCTTACAAGTCCGTTACATCAGCTTGCTTGCCTCATCCCCCCGTGTTCAGTCGAAAACTGCATCGATATGAACTAAAGTTACCTCTCAATGTAATAAGCGGACAAGCCTACGAAAAGCTGAAAAATTTTCGTTCCATTATTCGTCGCCCACAAGGTGTAGGCCGAAATTAAGGTGTTGTCGGCGAGTTCATTCAGACCTTCGCCTTTAATCATCGCGGAACATAGTCACTTTAATCGGCGGTCTGGACGACCAGATGAAAATATCCAAGGACGTTACCACCGAACTGAAACTCCCTAACGATGCTCGAAGGCAGTGATTCTCAACCTGAGCTTATGAGCTCTCATGAGCTCGTGCTCCCGCAAGTGAAGCATGAGCGCGTACCAAGGCTTGCGCGTTCTGCCTGCCTTGGGTCCCACCATTGACATCAAGATCGCCCGACATCGTGGCGAAAGCTATCGTCATCACCTGTGATCGTCATCAATACATAATCAAGATCAATAATTCGCTGCTTGGACGACATCTTTTTTTTTATTCAGTGCTAGCGCCGCGGAGCAACTGTGGCTATGAGCGGCGTACAGATGTGGACAGATGGAGAGATGATAGCAGGAAGGAGTGATATACAGGGGGTTAATAATACGCGTCCTGGGCCGGCTTCTGGGGGAGCTGTGCAGACATTCGTCTGGAAAGTCTTCGGAAAACCCACGAAAAACCTCAGTCAGCACAGCCGGGGTTAGGATTCGAACCCACCACCTCCCAGTCTTCAGCACGACCTTGGGCGACATGAACCTCGCCTGACCCACTTCTACAAAGTCGCGTCTACCGTTCTGTAGCAACCTTGCTGGAACGATCACATACCCCCCCCCCCCCCCAATTACATAACGACTGCTTTAAGGGATTGGCGTGTAGCAGGGGTGCGAGACGAAGAACGAAACGAGATAATGTAAGGCAAATCTCGGTACAGTTCCCTGTGAAGCCAGCCCAGGACGCGCCATCCCCCCTCCCGCCTGCAGCGTTACGCCGCGCCGAAAGTCAGATGATTCGGCAATAGAAAAACAGGAATCCGGAGATTCCTTCCCACAGGAAGAAAACTAACTGAACTGAACTGGAGAGAGAGAACGAAACGAGACTTGTTTGCTGTCTGACATTTACAATGACGCTTAAAATTGCTTTGAAAAAGGAGCCTGCTGCAAAACAACCCGAGACAGATGCATGACGCCATGAGCGACGGAAAAAGTCGCAATAAGGCAAAGAAAGCCGAGGAAGCTGCGTCTCGCGAAGAAAGAGGAAGAGGAAAGGAGTGAATGTCGGCATTGCGGAAAGCGTCATCGCGCAGATCTCAAGAATCACACGTGCCAGTCCAGCCGCACAAAAGGACACTTGCAGCAGTTTGAGTGACGAAAACTAAATCAAGTCCGAAGTACGTCGAGGCCGGATGAGGAGCCAGGCGGCATAAGCTCAAAGAATGACAGCAGTGGGATTCGAAAGGTTTACCCAGGGATATGAAGTGATTTCGTCTCGTGCAAAACACGTCGGACTATTCCAATTTCGCAGGCTTCCAACTTGGCATTTCTTACGCTCCGGGTGTTGTTCTTCTGTCAGGGCGAGATGCGCGCAGCGCAAAGCAGCATGCGAACCTTGAAGGACACTGCTCTGTCGTGTGCTTCGGTTATGGTTTATCCTGGGGCGGATTACTGGCCATTGCATCGGTGCGTCGGCCTAACGTGGCAACGCCCACCGTCGGGCAAGCGCGCGCTGCCGACGCACGATCTGAAGTGGTCAGTAAGGCCACCGTCGTCCGCTGGGTAGGCGAGCCTCGTCGGCGCGAGGAGCAATGACGCTACTCTCGGTGGCAGACGCAAGTCTGTCAAGCAAAAAGCCTAAATTTGACGACATTAACTTACTTTGTATTTACCTCTAAGAAATATAAATTTTATTACCGCGTGTAACGAAACCTTCTTGCACATACTTCGCTAGATGAGCACGTAAGACACGAATCAGCCAATGCGAATGCAGTGCAGTGTCGTCTGCTGCCGTCGCCGGCTCGAAGGGAATCCTTCGGTGCTCGGAGCTGTCTCTTTTTCTTTTCACGCGACACATGTGTTGAGGATTAATTGCGTTTTTTATTTTAGCATTACATTCGTAGAAGACGAGGAAGGTGATCTGTGCACTATACGCCGCGTGGAAGATTGCTATACTGACGAGGATAAAGTTATTTGGTGGACTTACGGTGTGCTTGCTGAGCTTGTCGAGTGATCTCCTCCTCCTTTTTAGTTCTACAACTAAACTAAGCAGTGATTCGGGTAACAGCTCAGGACTACACAGCCTGCTGAGGCTTCCAGAGAGTTGCCGGCTACAACAAGCAGCCAAGCTCAAAATGTGCGGAGCGGAGGCAGATGTCGACGGAGGAGGAAACAGGTGCCACCATCAATGTCCACCAACTCCTTGAAGAACGAAGGAGAATCGTGGAACAACAACGGCGGACCGCAGGAAGCCTTGATCGCCTATGCCAAGTATGCCCAATGAAAGAGTTACTAACAATACGGACAATAAAATATGTGCTGGCTCATTCCCGCAGGCACTGGCTGCAATATCACAATATTTTGCGCACAAGCTTCTGCAGAAAAGGCATACAAATGAATAGCGCAAGTATTGCTAGTTTTTTTTTTATTGCAGTGTCCAAATATTTCATAAATAAAGAAATGTCATGCTTGTGCAAGACGGAGTTAATTTCACAATGGTGGGTTACATACACACTAACTCAGCTAATGCGGGTGCATAACATTCCCTATATGGGAAACACTCGATGTGTATGTCAATGTTTCCATATACATCCTGTATGTGTATACACGAGGCTTTGGACAGTCCGAAGAAGGAAACAAACTGCTCTTCCGACAACGACGTAGGAGCATCCTTGTGAGCACGAAATGTCCTCGTTGACTGCACTGAAGTGGCTCCTTGGTCCTCTAGAAACGCATACACAAGCGCCATTTTCAACGACGAACAGCGCAGCGTTTTGCGTCGGCTGACCTTCTCGCCCAATGGCTACGAACGCCACACACCCGGCGACGGTGGCAGGCTGCGAGTAAGGTCACTTCTTCCTTCTCACGACGAAGCGGGTCACGTGCAGCACGCGTTACTATGGAGACGACGCTGCGCTACGCACCGACAAGTGGCCAGTAATCCGCCCCTGGCTGACGCTGCTGCTACGCACACCGGGAATGTTGTTGTTCTTCCTCTACCTCCGCCTCTGGTGGTCTTGTAATGCTTTAAAGCGCTTGAAGTTCCCATGAGCCCCTGCGTGCCACAGGTGGCTCTTGCTTTTCTAAAATGGTCTATTCTCGCAGATCCTGTGGAAACGCCGAACGCGAATTCAAACGGTGATTCCTTTACAACTCGTTTTGGCTGTAACGGTGACTGGTAATATTTCTATCCCCAAAATGATGCTCGGTTATTTAGAAAGGTAAAAAAAATGTGTAGCACATCGTTATGGGATAGAGGCGATGAACATGTACACGGAAGATAGCATCCTGATCGTGCCGGGACTAACGAGTTCACGTTTTTGCTGCCTTATCTAACACCACGCCCCATTCTTTCCAACATTAGTGAGGCATCTGCAAGATCTCTCCTTGAGCCCCAAACAAGTTTCGCTTTCAAAGTAGATAATTATCTCGTTAAGCACCGACTGCATACTAAGTGGGAAGGGCCATTCTAATTTCCCAAGATGGCGCCGAGAATGAACAATCGCGCCTCAAAATTAAACTCTTCGCTGTGTTACCCCTCGGGGGATGTCGCACGGAATACCTAACAGTGTTATGACCCGCGGAGTATAATTGCTGCGAACTCGTAATCAACGTAGAAGTCGTTGTGTGCATCACCCTGCTCCTGATTTCCAAAGTGGCCTCCTCTCAACCGAATGCGCAATCGAGAAATTTCAGCGACGAATAACTTGGAAAGGAGGCAAAGGAGGGATTCGTTGTAGACACGCATTATTCCATTGGAGTGAGTGCTAATTAGAGATTGTACGTAACAGTTAGTACTCGAGTATTTGTTCAGGTGGGCGCGGTGAACATTGACTATTTTGAACGTCGAAAGAAACTCAACTAAAAAAGGGAGATTGAAGGACAATTAATGTAACTAATGCGGCAAAAATGCGGTAGCATTAGACATATTCCATTCTGTTCTTTTTTTGAGCTGACCCACCAACCACCCGCTACCACTATCCAGCCCTATCAGACTTTATCCACCACTAACTATCACGAGCTGTTACTAACTATACCACTAACTACACAGCCACAACAGTGGTGCAAGTCTTCTTCCTCTCAAATTGCCTATTCGCCGCGCTGCCGGAGAAGAGAGGTCTAATTCGCTCTAGCTGTACCCATGCGCAGCACGCGGGTATGGGAGGTGGAAGGGAGGACAAAGATTTTCTCCCAGGAGGCTTCACGCATCACGATTTTCCAACTTGGGGGTTCTAATGCTTACACATTAAAAGCAAACCGCTAAAGTTTGACCATGCCACGTAGCACAGTACAGTGCTGAGCAAACGTTCACGGAACACGCGCTCTTTCCTACACGGGCGCATTCCTTCCTCAGAGTGACACGCTAGCAGCGAATGGGACCGAACGGACTCACAGACCTATAGGTATTCCAGTCATCTGTTTGCAAGTCCATACGATACCATTCGCCCCTAGCGTGTCCCTCTGAATGAGGAATGCGCCAGAGCGTGTTCCGTAAACTTTTGTCCAGCACAGTACAATGATACATAGAAGGGCGAATGCACCACTCCCCACAACCACGCAACGACCCGTTGTATATTTCGCTTAAAGAATAGGACGCATCTCATCCTGTCCGTTGTGCCTTGTGGTAGTGGGCCGCACCTCATGTGACGAATTTCCCCATTCATCATCATTAATTTATATGTTGTTGGTGTTGCAGAATAGGATTTAGGTAAATAGGAGTAATCTATGGTAAATAATCCCGAGCACTGGGCGAACGCTGAAGCCAACACGACAAGCCGTCTTTGTCGCGCTGTCTTCAGCGTTCACCCACTTCTCAGTCTTATTCACCATGGAGTTTGTCCACCACTTTGCCTGCACATACGCCGTTTTCTAAATAGGAGTAGGAATAGGAGTGGGTAAAAAGGTACTATTGCTCGTGCCTTCCGTTACAAAAAAAGAAGAAGAAAAAAGAAACGGCTGCATCGTCAGCCATCTTCAGAAGGAATTCATCTGGATATACCACAGGACCACTTCACGTGGTCATAGGATGTCACGTTGTAGTAGTCCCTATACATACGGACCTAAAGACGGTGGATGGTTCTGTAAAGCTGTCGCTTTAAAAAGATCAAAGGTCATTCGTTAACATGGTGAACATCGAATACATCAAGTGTCTGTCTACGTTGGCCGCTCTGCAACGTTCAAGACTTCCTGCCTTTCACAAGCGCCCGTCTGCGTTACCTACCACCCCGAGAGAAATATATGCAGCTGACGGTGACGCACCGTTTTCGTTTATATTTCAAGCATAGTGAAAAGTGCTCGAATATTTCATCATGAAGAAAATTCGATGACAGAAAAAAATAACTCGCTTCGCATGGTTAGGTCTCCCCAGAACTCTCAATAGAATATAGAATGAGGAAAGTTTTTGTTTTCTTTTTTTTCTTTTTTTCATGCTGCAAGAAGGTTCGCACCAGAGCATCAGCTTACTTATTTTAGGCTATTTCTCTTTTCTTTTCTTTTTTTTTTTTCTGCTTCCTCTTTCGCTGCCTCGGGCAGACGGATAAGACATCCCTGTAAATTCAACGTCAACAATAAACTTGCGAACGTTTTACACATTCCACGAAAATCCAATGCGTTGCGAATATGCACGCGCAGTGGGCCACTACGTTTCCAATGTAAACACAGCGGAGAGCGATAGCAAATAGATGGTCCCGTAGTGCAGGCCTCGCCTCTTTGAAAGGCAGGGAAGGAGACCCTTCTCCCGTCCAATCATTTCATTTTTTAGAAATCAGGCCATAATTTCTTTAACATTCCTTCTTAGTCCTTCGAGATCAAAGGCGTTGAAAACTGAAATAGATTTGAAGGCCCGTTTTATTATGCCTCGGAGCGAAGTTCACCAGTGGCGACATCAGAGAAATATCTTCGTCTGAATTATTGAGAAACTATGCATATTTGATGAGTTGATGAAGGACTCTTTACTCTTTTATAAGCCAGTAATAAACGGGAGATGAGATGGAAGAGTTCCTTCTTGGTACTGCGGAATTACAAATCGTCAGCGCTTTCGCTGCCGGCGAGCGAGAGAGCTTTTTCGAGTCCTCGCTGCTTACTCACCTGAGCAGCAAAATCGCTTCTCTTAAAAGCCGTTCCGTCTTAGTGTGCTCTGAGGCAAGGCTTAAATAACGAATGCATTTCTTTGTGCCGTTCCCTGCGTCTTCTATTTGAAAAATGCCTCGAATTTCACGCGGCTAAATAGCGCGTTTCGTATATTGAAGTGGATTACATTTTAATTTTAATTTGTGTGAAGTGTATTTATTTTTTGAGATTGTGCCCTAATGTGCTAACTCCAAACGCCTAAGACCGACGCACTAAAACTCACAATGAACGTTCCGCGCGAACTTTCGAAAGAACAGTCTACAAAACTAGTTTCGGATTCTTCGAGAGTATGGATAACGTCCACCGGAGTTTTCTAGCAACAGGGCCCGTCTCCGCTCTCTACCGCTCGCTGGAAGACTGCCAGCCGCTGTGGTGAGGAGACGGAAATCGACGTTCGAGGAGCAATGTTGCCAGGCGCGTGGCCCACCCTATATGACATCATACACCTCAAAACTATAAATTTATTTTACGATACTTTCGCGTCCCCAAACAATATTTTTTGGATAACAACAACAACAACGTAACAACAACAATAAATGATGACGATGAGATGAGGTGTTCACCGCGGCGGTGCGGTACCCTACCCCATCACACGTGGAACAGATTTTTTTTGGATAATACAGTGTGTGACACGTGGATTGCAGTGACATAAACTAGGCAGGATTCTAACAGCACAATATGTAATCTGTAGAGACACTCCAAAGGGATTGTCGCATCAGTACCGATCGATTCCGAAACGATAGTACCATTTTACTCCTCGTTCATCACCTGCAATAACGCCGGAAATCGGACGCGAAGAAGTGTAGTAGTTTCTGTGCGATTTGATGTAATTGATGGCGAGAGCAGAGGACGGATGTTGAGAGTATACCGGAATTCCCTTTCCGAAAATCGGAGAGAACGTCACTCGGACAAGGCCAATAAGGCAGCGGCCGGAGAGCCTTTGGCGATCGGCGGGCGGGTGGGACGGCGTCTGCGGAGAATGCGTGCGATTGACTTGTGGAGTACCGCTTCTGGTTCCGGGTTAGCGTACGGACGTGTTCGTACAGCCAGGAGAGTAGCACCCTGTTCCACGCGGCATGGTCGCGGAAGAGAAACTTGCCCAAGTATACTGTGAAGCGGTGCAGAATATTACCGTAGTGGCCAGCTTCTCCACCGCCGTTTTCGAATAACCACTGCAATCCAAATGCTCAAACAAATTAATTTCGTATGTGTGCCTTCGTTCATGCGGAACACGTGAGATTGCGTGTTTAGGTTTCGTAGCTGTCCCGCATGTGTGCCGCCTACTAAGTGATTATCCAAGCGAGGCTTTTTAATTCAGGTAACGCATTAAACGATTTCAGAGGAAGCTGCGGTATACCGCGACGGGAAAAAAAATGCACCTGCACCTGGTGCAGTTTCAAGGGATTAACAACAACAACAGATAAATTAATGATAATGAATGGGGGAATTCGCCACATGAGGTGCGGCCCACTACCCCAAGGCACAATCCACAGGATGAGATGTGTCCCGATGATGAGGGGATGGACAATGCTAAACAGGGACCGATAGTCAGTGGAGTCAGTCAGACATAAACAGAACGGTAGGCAAGCCAAGGGATTAAGCCAAAGCTACCTAAGCCTAAAACAAGGACAAAACAAACTAAAAAATTGACTTGACTTTAATGGTACTTTAGTATATTGTATAATTTTATAATTGTATATGGTATAATAGGACTTTAGTATATTTTATTGATTATTACTTTAGTACTCTTGATGACGACGCCGTTGTCCAAAGGCTGACTGCCAGCTAAACATAATAATTTTCCCCTCTGGTGCGTCCTTCTTTATCCGGCTTCGGACTTAAGGGGGTGCAACACCCTCCTGACCCAATGGCATTCCTTATGCATCTTTCAAACCGCATAACTCCGCAAGGAAATGCTCAATTTGCATAAAATAGGTCTTGAATAGGTCTTGAATTGAAGATCTCAATGGCTTCTAGTACTTAATGGTGCCAGAAATTCACCTTTTATGTTGGAAATTTTTTCGCAGACGTCAGAAATTGCGTTTCGCGCTTCCTTCAAATTTGTTGGCTGGTCACAAAATAAATAGACCTAAGGTGGGAATTTTAATCCCATTAAGTACTAGAAAAATATGTCTAAAATCAATATGTCCCGAAAGAATTTGTTTATGTCGAAGCATAGAGTTGCTTCACGGATTCTTGTGAGCACTGGTTAGCGAATGCTGACCCGCTGGGATTTTGGCTGTGCGCGGTGGTGCCATCTATCTGCATGCCACAGGAATCTTCACAAGTGGGAAAAACCGGATGAATTGTCACAATCTGTCTTTTCGCATGCGATAATAAATGGATTTTGGACGCGCCGCTGTCGCTCGTTATCTCGGAATCCTTCGTTCCGTGGTTGTGCTGTGCCTGCCAATCACGGTTTTTCGCATAGCAGGAAACCTGTCTGCGGAAAACGGAGGAGACGCAAAGAACAAGCCCTGAAATGCTACAAGAGAAGGCATGTGGATAATCTTTCAGTAGTACCACACACTCACGAATCAAGCAATCTTTCATCGAGAGCTAGCAGAAGCGACAGTACGCAAAACGTGTCTGCAGGCACGTCCGGAAACGGACCCTGTGTTGTTGAAGGGCGAAGCATTGTGGACAATATGCACTTGTTCAACTAATTTCAAGCTCTGAGAATCCACAGCCCATTCAACTGCACACTTGCTGTCGATAACGTCAGAGAACAGAAATGGATTGCGGAGCAAAACTACGCTGCAATGCAAAATGTGCTTGTTGAAGGCCGTTACAGGTACTGAGGGCCATCCAGATAGCATGTCAGATCGTATGGACGTGAACAGAGTAGCTGTATCCACTGGGGCTGGGTATACTTTGAGCGGTTCTATAATGATTAGCTCCGTCAAGAGCTTGTTGACCTTCTATGCCCATTATACTCTCGAGAGGAGACAGAAGATCCCTCCTCAGGCATTTGTCCGATTCCTGGTCTACCCTACAGTGGCAACACGACATTCCAACTATGTCCTCTTTGGGGAATGTAGACCCAACGCTGTCATACAGACTGCCTGCAAAGCTTCCTCGTCCTCTGAAGTCACTCATCCACAGGCTACGTCTGAATGTGGCCTTCACTCCGTCCTACCGATACCAGCTAGGCTGTGAGGCTAGCCCTATGTGCAACGAGTGTGGCGTACTTGCCAACGTTGAGCACATACTCCTCCGCTGCCGGACCTATGTCAACGAGAGGCGTACACTGCAGTCGCAGCTTGCCACCCTTGGCTGCCGCCCCTTCAACTTGTCGACCATCCTCGGCCCTTGGGACACCGCGGCCGACTCCAGGGCGGCCTTACGTCACGTGGTTGACTTCTTTGAGGCGACAGGCCTAAAGGACTCACTATGACCCCAGCAGCGCCCTCGGACACTCCCACCACCACGATCACGTCCAGCATCGTCATCGCCACTTCGATCATTCCCGTCATCTCTCATCGTCATCACTCATCATTGTCACCACTCATATTAGACCCCCAGCTATGGGGTAGCGTTCCACTCCTAGAGTGGAAAACCTCCCCACTTCATCATCACAATATATATGTTGTTGTTGTTGACCCAGGCATACCACGCAGTATGCCGATCAGGGACCCTGACTACAAGAAGAAATACAACACGCAGGAGAGGTCTTCGTAGTGCAACCATTTCGTCATACTGTGTATATTCACACTGTTGTGCATGCATGGTATATGCACTACAATTCCCTTTCCGTCACACAGCTCTGCATTGCTGTGCTTGCAGTTGACCCCAATGTGGCCTTCATCATCTAATCCAAGTTATCGGACCCAGTGGCCGAAGCCTCTGCTCCGCCTGCGGTGTCATGACGAACATGAGCACATTCCCGTGGAGCGTGGACAGCGTCACAGAGAGGGACACTGTACCCTTGCTGACTTATCATTATCACAGGAAGCTTAATTCATGTATGTTTGTGTGTCCGCTCCTAGTGTCCATTGGGTACTGTTTATTGTGGAAGCTTATCTCTTGTATTCATCTTTTAGACTGCCCTCAGAACCCGTGTGCGAACAAACTCAGTTCAGCCACAGGTGTCTCCGATTCTCATACTCAGCTGTTCGTTTTTTATCTACACATATTGAGCTCTTCTTAGTCGGTATGCCGCTTAACTCAAATATGCGCATCCTGCACAACGCTGTAGTTGGTCAGCTTATTGCCCAATCCCATTTGTGTGCGGCAGTCGCATCCTGTTATAGACAACACTCAAACGTTACGTTGTCTTGAACTGTCCTTGTGGATTAGGACAGGCTGTATGAGAGATGCGTGAGTTTCAGTGAGATAACACAGCGTTCACATGCCTGTTTAGTTTTCTTCTCATGGGGTAAAATACTACAGGGAACGGTAACACTAATGTGCCACAGGTGACAGTTCTACAATTTCGATGTTCTGCATTCTGTGTACTAAAACATCTGGCAGCGAACAGTTTGGCTGACAATTAAAACATTGGTGTAGGACGTGGCTTAGAACTTGGTATAGAACTTCGCGTACGCCAGATCGCCCTTCTGCATATGAGGGAACGGAGGGACTTGTTGCAAGCACGATGGCCGATGGTCAGCGTCCGCGTCTCATTGGTCACAATTTGTGCACTGAGCTCGCCTTAGAAATTCCAGAGCACAACTGTTGATGCATGCCACCTCGTTACAAAAGCATCTGGCTATCAAGTCATCCGATCGTTACAGCCTACCCTCGAGCCCACCAATGGCGACCAGCAACCTGCCCGACGCCCCCGTACGCTGTATAACCCACCACAAGCACTGTACCGCTGGCACTGTGCTCGTGAAGATAACTGCCGCCGCTGTCATATGCAGCTTCATTCCTTTCTTTTTAGACTTTGTGTACAAATATGAGTGTCGAATTTGTGGCGTCGGCGTAAATGAGTCGACAACAGCACTGTCAACTATACTGAGACACCCATCACTGTTCAGGTGATCAGATGCCGTCAAAACTGAGAATGAACGCCATGTAAGACCGCACTGCCGAGTACACAACTTGGCTCGTCTTTACCGATCACACTGAACCAAAAATACAGCATTATATGTGCCAGTGTCAAAGCACCGTGATATCGCAGAACAGTCCACAATAATTTTACAGGACAGTTCACTGATAATCTGGGGCTGACGATGGTGCAGTAATTTGGCTGTTCACGAAATGATCCCGACGATTCCGAATACACAGAAGCATATATGAGATTGCCACGAATTTCATGAAGTCATTGGAGCACCCGCAAGCAATACCACTGCATTGCTTTCTCAATAGGCCAGCAACTGTTTTTTCGAATTAATGTAGAAGGTCTGCGCAATAAGCTACTGTCTTTCTTCTTCTTGTCTTTTTCTTGTTTCTCCGCGGTTTCACAACGAGTGTTGGAAACATTTGGTGTGTTCGCGAGGTTCTGTTGAATGAAATTGTCGATCTGTCTGCTATCACACGCACAAACAACAGAAAACACACGGACGCTGTTCTCAAGGTGATAAAGGCAAGCTAGAGCGCGAAGGTAAAAGAACAAAGCAAGAGGAAAAGAGTGCCTTGTAATCCTTTCCGCTGTTATGGTGGATCAGTCGCGTAATGTAACATGTAACCTGCTGCTGCCGTAGTACCAGGGGCCTCCGCAGTGAACGCTAGGTAATCAATTAGATCGTCCCGCGCTCCATCTATTGAGCGGAATTGACGAAACGCGGAGGTTGTTGCACCCCCTTAACATACTTCCCAACACGAACATCAGCATCAGCCTCGATTTACTACACACATGCTTGCGATTTGTTCTTGATTTTTTTTCTATGGCGCACCATACGGTTCGAATAACGATCATTCCCGCGTTTGTTCGCGATGCACGGAACGATGCAGAGAACAAATGCTGGAAATATTACTTGCAACTGGCAAGAAGAAGCTTAACAGCTTTTGCAGCGAGCGCTCCGAGCATTATCTCCCGTCTACTGAAGAGAGGCCTCACTGAAGTTGGATTGAAATTTGACAACTCCGCTAAAAATGCATAGTCATGTAAACTCGCTGCAGCTTTCTCGTTATTGTTCTCTCTTCAAGAGAAGCACAATCACTAAAAAGAAGAGGAATAAAGAGCCGTTATCCCGAACCTCCTCCGGTGTCGTATAACACATCGTCATCGCCTGCGGTGAAAACAGAAGTCTTTTCAGGTTCCCTTAAAAGTTGCCTCCGCACTCAATTCTAGAGTCTTCTTTCCTATCATCCTTCGCCTCTTAATATATGCGTCCTTATAAAAGATGATGAGCATACACTCCGCTGGGTTTCAACTCGCATTATGTTCCATGCCGGTTTGCAAAATAATCTCTCGGAGTAATACGTTGTCGAAACAAAACGCCTCAAGGGGACGACTCGATGCAACTTGTTGCGAGCGGATGCCTGCTGATACCGCTAGGAGTTTATAAAGGGAATGAAAATGAGGTGGCAATGGCAAAAGGTGCTCCGAAACGCCCTCTGTTCTTCCTTTAATAATCCGGAAATAATCACTCGGTGAGAGGAGTTGAGCTCGGGGCAAGTTGCAACTTCCGTATCCCATAAGAAGAAGAAGAAGAAGTGTAGTTCATTTACGTCCCGGTGACGCTGCGTGACACTTGAGATTTGACTGATCTATTGTTATCTTCTTCTTTGAACATGTGTACACCTTGTCAAGTAAAAAGTGTTGCTAGTGTGGAGCGGTTGCGTGTCCAGTTCTCTATCTTCGTCCATGTACCGTAGATCCAGTTCTTTTCCTTTATACATGCAGTATACTTTCAAAGCAGAGGTGGAGGTGGTGGTGAATGGCATGGCTCTCTCCCTTGATTTTTTTTTAATGCAGGAGTATGCATTTCTGTGACAATTGTCACAAAAAGGCATAAGCCCCGCGCTTTCCGCAAATCAATAACGGTAGCAGTAGAAATGTTATGTGGTGAAGCCCTGCCTTAAGAGTTTAAGTAAGGATAAGTTGTAAGAGAGGGTAGGATACACTCTTATGCCTCTGGCGATGGAACTCCCCATTCATCATCTCGAAATAAAGTTGTTGTTGTTGTTGTTGTTAGGGTACATATTCGATCCATTCCCACAGGGCTGGGCGAATAAAGTTTAAAACAGAGCGGCGAATTGATATATAAGCGGAGCAAATGCGAAACGAATGGCGAAATGGAGCCCAGCAGATAAACACTAATTGTGCAGCATATGTTCGTCACATTTACGTACTGGTCCATTTACTTTTGTTTTTATTCGAACACCCTAGAGCCAGAGTTTGAGTTGGAGTTGGGAAAGAAAAATATGGAGATTGTGGCTCCTACAAAACACCTGCCATATGCCCTTTGCAATGCAATATGCGCTTTGTTGTATACCTCCTCTTCCGGCATTTTCGGGCTTAGACGTGCAGCTTCCAACTGTTCAAATATCATGAAGAGCACTCTGACAGCACGCAAACTAGCTAGTGTAATTACGACGACGCTAGCAGAACAATATTCAAACGAAAGGGACGAGAAAAGGACGAGACGGCATTCCTCAAACGGCAGGCCGCTACCGTAGTCGTACTCGCATATGATTTGAAAGAAACATGCCTTTTATTCAAAATTAAAATGTAGAACTCTATGTTTGATTGCATAAAGTTACTTGAATACATAACTATTCGCTTCAGTATTCCATAAATCCGAATATCCGCACAACCCTAAAGTTAGTGCATTCTAGCGACTTTGTGCAGCATAACCACTATTAAACTGTGTTTCGGTTTCGAGATACATGACCCAGAGCAGCAGTACCATGCGCCATATCAATATCGATCGTGAATTTAGTTGAGGTTCCATAAAGGCTGCTTAAAAAATTCATCTCATACGATGGAGCGCGGCAGCCTCGAAGCTGCGACGTCGATAACATGGTGACAGTCGCCGACGAAGCTCCTAAGTAGTTGACGAAGTACTTGTTACATTTACTTTCTAATACTGTATAACACTGAGAGAGAGAGAGAGATTTGGCAGACGATGTTATAGAATTGTTGCTATAGAAACCAGGGTGTCGAACCGAACCCGAACCGGGTTTTTTTTTTCTTTTTTTGCCGGAACCGAACTCGAAACGAAATTTTCATGACACTGTTGTGTCATGACCCAAACCTGAGAAGAACCGTAAACAATACTAGCGGTAACCGGTACGGAACCAACCGGTTCGGACATAAAAGAAGTCCGCATAAGACTTCCTCTCAATCCCCGAACAAAGACACATTGGTATCATCATCACGTGTCCATATCATGGATTTGGGAAATTTTCACGTAGCAGGCAAACGAGGACGTATAGTAAGTATACTTTCAGCGTCTTTTTAACACGTTCAAGCGCCGTTGTCCTTCTGAGAGCGCCGCGGCTAGCGCCTCACGCACGCGCTGCGGCGTCTACTCTTCAGAGATGAGGCGCCACGCGGACAAATGAAACTGGAATGGAGTAGGCCAGTTATGCATCTCTATAGGACGAACATGTGATTAAGTAAGAGCCCAACATTTCCCTTTACACGTGAGCAGTAAAATTAAACAAGCCAGAAACGTGAGAAGTGGAGAAGGAGCGATCACCGAACGGTGCCTGTTTGATTGGTTGTGGTTTGAAAAGTAAATGCAGTTCTGCTTATTGGTAGTGCAATTGTGTCGTGACACATTGTCTTTGAGGTGTGGGTTAACTAGTACACTGCAGTGAGCTCGGACAGAGCAAGGCTGGCAGGCTTGTTTTCGACATGCTTCAGTACGGTTTGAGATCGATTCACGCTGCGAATGCAGGTTGCCGGCACGTACCGTCGTCTATGGCCCGGTTTCACCAACGCTGGTTAACTTTGAAC